>NC_041392.1:595096240-595162884 GCF_002162155.2 Triticum dicoccoides | reverse complement strand
CGGGGGCCACCTACTCCAGCGCCCAGCGCACGCCACCGTCGCCGGACCTCACCATCACCCGAAGCTGCCTCCTACGCCACTGGAGCTCGTCACCCTGCCGCTCGCCGTCCCTGGAGTCGCCTCGGCGCCGTCTGCCTCGATCCCCTTCGTCGGACGCCGCCGCTACCTCGCCGTCGATCCTCTCGACTCCGGCACCCCCTGGCTCCCCTGAGCCCCCTGCCGGCCCTCTGTGAGCCCCCCACATCTTCCTGTCTTCCCTTGAGCTCTGGCTCCCCCACTAGCTAGCCCTGCCACCAGGCCGACCGCGGCTCTCCCCCGACCGAGCGCTCGCGCAGGCCCGCGTGCCTCTGCTCGTCGGTCGTGCCTTGCGCCGCGTCACCTGCATGCCAGCCGCGCCCCGCATGTGCCCTACTCCGGGTACCCTCCTCGCTGGTGCCCTGCGCATGCGCCGCATCGCCCGCGCCCCGCGTGTGGCCTCGCCCCCTGCTCCCCTCGCCTCGCTCTACCGTGGCCTTGCTCCGCCGCACGCCGTTTTTGCTCCGCATCGCTGCTGCTGCACCATCGTATGCGTGCGCGCACGCGCTGCCCGCTGCCGTTTCCGTCCCGCGGCGGCCGTGCCGTGGCCCGCCGACGCGCAGCCTTGGCCCCCTGCGCCGCTGTGGCCACCGTCGCCCAGCGCCGTTCCCCCCTGTCGCCCGCTAACGCCGAACCCACTATGCCCCCTTGGCCCAATGACATGTGGGGCCCAGCCCTTAGAACATTAAAAAAGATATAAAAAGAATTAAAAAATACAAGTATTAATTAATTAATTAACTAACTAAATTAATTAATATAGTTAATTGTGTTTAATTAACCTAATCAATCAATTAGATTAATTAATCATGTTTAATTAACCTAATTAACTATTGTTGATTAGCTAAACAGAGTATGACCTGCGGGACCCACAGGTCAGTTTGACCCAGTCAACTCCCTGTTGACTGCTGACGTCATGCTGATGTCAGCAAGCACTATTCTGGATAATGTTGATTAAATTAATTAAATAAATCCTAAAAATGATTTAAATCTTTTAAAATAATGTAAAATAAAACGTAGCTCGGATGGAAAAACTTTGTACATGAAAGTTGCTCAGAACGACGAGACGAACCCGGATACGCAGCCTGTTCGTCCACCATGCATCCCTAGCATAGTGAACACGCAACTTTCCTCCTCCGGTTCATCTGTCCGGAAACGCAAAACACCGGGGATATTTTCCCGGATGTTTCCCCCCTTCACCGATACCACCTCATACCGCATTAGGGCACCCCTAGCACCGCTACTTGTCATGTCATGCATCGCTATGCATCTGTTTCCTTAATATTTATTGTTTCTTCCCCATCTTCGATCGTTGCTGCTTTTGTGCTAGCCTTCTTAAGGAAAACTTGTCTAACTCGTGTTTGTACTCAGATATTGTTGCTTTCGCTGACTCTTGTGTATTCGAGCTTATGTATTCGAGCCCTCGAGGCCCCTGGCTTGTAATATAAAGCGTGTATTATTTTAATTTGTGTCTAGAGTTGTGTTGTGATATCTTCTAGTGAGTCCTTGATCTTGATTGCACACATTTGCGTATATGATTAGTGTACAGTTGCTCGGGGGCGTCACAAGTTGGTATCAGAGCCAACTGCCTGTAGGAATCCCCCTTCCAACTCCTTGGCCGAAGTTGAGTCTAGTCATTACAAAACTTTTACTAACATGGTTGTGTGGCTTACGGGCCCACGTCGCCATTAGGTGGTAGTAGGATCTTTTATTCCTCGACCTATACTCTGGGACTCTGATCTCCCTTCTATTTGGGTTAAATGATTTTAATAACTCAGACTTTAGGTTTTCGTAACTACTTCCTCCTGGAGAACCCCTCACTCGAAATGATTACTTGGTGCGCCAGAAGATTCCGAAGATACTCTCTGATATTCTCTCGAGACTTTGTGCCCATCGCTTTTGCAATTCCCTTCCATCAATAAACCCCTATGGATGACCATGTACACTTGTCATTCATACAATCATTCCTCGATGATCTTATTATTACAAGATACCCTGAAATCATCTATATTCTTCTGAGAATACTTTGTGCATACTGCCTTGCAGTTCTTTGCCACATGAATACCCATACGGATAACTCCTCCCACTTGCCTAGTATCCGCTCATCCCTAGTTGTTCATGTGATTCACAAAATTCTTTGATATACTATTCGATGTTTTGAAAATCCTGAGCAGCCTATTGCTATTGAAATTCTTGCTTGCTTGCATTATGGTTAATCCCATAAGTCTCATAATCTTATTGGCATCCCTTGTCATTATCATTTAGCGTCCATTGATTCAAAATGTTGCTTATGCTTGCAATCCTCAGTCGAATCATAGAATTCATCTTCCGACTCAGATGTCATCTTGAACAGGAGTTGGTTCTCGGCCAATCAACTTGCTCTTGATTGTACCCCTAAGTCTATCCAACTTATCCATCCTTAATCAGAGCGTCTGCTTCTAATTCCTTAATCGTATTCAGAGCGTCTGCTTCTGATTGAGTTTGAGCTTTCAATTAGTCATTGGTTTCTATAATCTGATACCTTTCCATTTTTTTCCTTCTGCTTGAGTACCGATACTCACATCGGGTTCCTTGTGGTCCGCGAGAACAATTGCTTGGTTTTTATCCGAAAGTGTCCTTCATGTCCAATAACCTCGAGAGTTTCTCCCCTGATACAGAATGCCTTTGGTAAATTGTGTCTTCTGCCTTTGACAAGTTATATCCTATGCATTTGCCAACCATGCTCTGCTTCGAGAATGTGTTAATTGATCCTAAACTTCATGGCATATGTTCTAAGATGCTCCGATGGCTTGAACCTATGCCTTTACTATCTGTGTGAACCCAAAATTCTTCATGGGTAATACCTTTCTGGTATTCCACCAGTTCAACTTTCAAACTCAAAACTTTTTAACAAAGAGCAATAAATGAGAAGTTAGGTATTGAAGAAGTGGGAGTCGACCTTGAACTTTGTGTTCATGCCCGTGGACACGTTGTAGAAACTTATCATGAAAGTTGCTCATAAAAATAAATAACCCCTGGTTATAAGTTCATCTTGTATCTGTGGTTTGATCATTTATAATTGTGGTTCCGACCATATTATCTTCATTTGATTCCATTTCTCAGACAAGTTAAAGTGCTTGCCTTTTATAGATCAATACACCCCACTTCAACCTTTAATTTGATATGCCTTCGAGTATTATCCCCCAGGTATCTCGAGGATATCATGCCATTGCACTACATCTTATGAATCTGTGCTGGAGTAATACCTTTCCCTGTCATAGTCACTCCACGAGTTCTTGGTTGTCGTCAACCAAGAACACCGAATAGTGAATCGAGTCTCCATTGCCATTCAATAACTCTTAGTAACATTCGTTGCTTGCGAGTTTGCACTCAATCACGTCATTCCTAGCCGATTGGCTACATCATCATCACCATGCTAAATGCTTGACTATTCTACCTGTGTCCTTCATCCCTGGTACACAATCCCGACAGTTCTCTAAGCTTACATCATACTTTCAGCATTATACTATTTGTCTTGTGAGACAACTCTGAATTCTGAGATGGCATCTTATCTATGGTTATAATAACCTTTTGCTTCAACATTCCCTTGGCTTGGTGTCATCGCCGATCGATTACATCTTCTTGAAACCTCTCGACAAATGTGTCATGATCATCGTCAGCATTTTAGCTTCTTCCGAGGTATCGATTGAATTCATGATGAGAAATTCCATGCTTGCCCCTCGATGATCGGTGTTATCATCGACCACACCCATGCTTTCCTTCCAAAAACATGGACTTGGTATTGCTTTGTATCATACCTTGAGTTCCTTGCTAACCAGCTTGTGTTATGTTCTACCTTGGAGTATTACCTTATTTTATGTTAAGGAGGTCATGGGAATTTCCCCACCTCTTGAGAATTCTTGATATAGTAATACTTCTCGCCATCTCCATTCATTCCTTTGTCCTCGTGTTGTTTCTAACCGGAATACTGACAACTGAACTATGATGTGTGAATTCAAAACTTCTAGCAACCCTATTGTTTTGAAGTGACTGGCCGATAGTTTCATTCTAAGTCTTTTGGTTATCGAATCACCATTCCAACTTTGATTGTCCTACTTGGTCCATATTTCCAGGGCACTTTCGTTCAATGTCTAATTGTGTGTGTTTTGTCGAGCATACATTATTATACCTTTTGATCTCACAAATGTTATCTCCTTGTTCACATAATTGTGGAAATCCATATTTTTTAAAATCTTGATGAATTGTTGCTGAGTCCATCAGCCACCTCCTCATCCTCTCCTTGGTATAATGATGAACTCTTGTTTCGGGATTCATTTCCATAGTTCATTTCCTGAGAATCTTACAATGTCATCTCATTAATTTGTGTTGCATCGTTTCTTCTCACGAACCCCGAGTCTGAGGTATCCTGACACCAATTAGATCTAAATCTCAGTCAGATATGATGGTTGGAACATATTTCAAAGAGTTATAACATTGGTCTTTATATGACCCGGTAAGGTGATGTCATTCCTGGCACACCTGGGTGGAGGACCTATTGTTATATCTTGCTTTTTGGCAAGGTCATCCATTGTTCCATGAGGAAATTGTAAGACTTATTCTATAAGTTGTTCCTGATGGATCCTTTGTGTATCCAAGCCTGATCTTTACCTGATGACCATGGCAATGCTATCTCGAAGCATGTTTGTGCTACTCTGATCATCAATAAGAGCATTTGTAGCACAATGCTAAATTCTCTTTATCAATTATCCAAACATCGTTGTATCTACGTTATATCCTGTCATGGATATCATGCTCTGCTTATCCTTGGGAAGGATATACCCCCGAAATATGTGTTTAAACACATTTTCCTGTCCATTGTTCTATTTAATCTGATGATCACCTTTTCCTTTCCATTGGTTTGTTTAACCTTTCTGGTGATCTATATGATCTAAGCAGTAATATTCTTCTGCTTATGTAAACACCTTGGTGTACAAACGTGTCAGTAAGACCCTGTTGCTTTTGTTGATGGCATTCCGGTAACCACCGATGGACAAGAACTCTCCCTATAGGTCCGCCTCGTTTCTACGAGCAGGAAAATGGTTATATTCGTCCCCTCGCCCTTGGTACCGACGTTGTTGCTGACATAACTGACAGGCTATTCCCTGACAGGCCTTGCTTTCATGACCACGCAAGACGTGAGTGCCCTTCCTACTTTTATCCCACGTGGTGAGCCCATAACCCATAGTTCCACAGGATCGAAACCTGACTCTCCTGTACATCCTTGTTTCCAAAGTTTATCATTTGGACCTTATCTTGTATGTAATTCTGTGAGCTACCTTCAATCAGATATTATCTTTCGGTATCAGACGCACTACTTATTCTCGTTGCTCTGGACCCCTTTCACACTTTGTTTCACGCATCGAACGATTGCCCGCCCGCTCGAAACTTCCCATGATACCTCCTTACTTTGCTCTCGATATTTTCTTAAGTTTCAATTAGAGAGTAACTTTCCGCCACCTTCCCCGATGTTTCGACCTTGTAGAGGTCCGTTCTCCTGGAATACTCACCCTTTATTCTTTTGTAAGTATGATGGAGTTCCCAAAGAAAGGATGATGACTTCATCATGATGGCCTGAAGCAGAGGACTGAAGACATCAATGTAATGGATCGACCTCTTCGAGAGGAGCAGCTAAGACCGATAAGATTCGCTAGAATTTCGTAACCAAACCTATCCCCTTACTCCACCTCTTAAATCTTGGGATGAGATTCCTCGTAGTGGAGGAGAATTATGATGCCCGGATAATTAAGCTACAGTAGCCCTCTACTAATGATGCCACGTCACCTCGGTTACTGTTGATAAACTTGCGTTGATTCGAAACTGATTCAAAATTCAATTCAAATTCAAATTTAAAATACAAGTCAAATTATTATTTATTCAAATGGAAAATAAAAAAATGTTCATTAGATTGAAAATATTGACCACATAATTGTGTTGCATTAACAAATAATTTTGGAGATTTTTAAAATGCTCCTCGGAATTTTAACAATGGACCAACAACCAATTAGTTAACCTTTTCAATTTGTAAAAATAGTTAAACAATCCCAAACGGCTTGAAACCTTTTTTGCAGCCCCAGGGTGTTTCCCTGTATTTGTGTGACAAGTTTCATATTAAACAAAAATCAATTGCTATATAAACAAAGTAGGAAACAGTAGCAGTTTTTGTTACAAAAATGTAAAATAGGAAAATGGCACTATGCACTTAGGCATAGCAATGCACAAACCTTGGCCCAGCCCAACAACCCCCTCTGTATCTCCTTCCTACTGCTCACAGGAGCATGCTGAACGCATGTGCACCGTCCATGGCGCGGCTAGCGCACGCGGTCCGTCATCTGGCGACCCTCCTCGTGGGTTAAGAGCATCCCCGAACCCTGGGACGAACCATAGACGCTCTCCTCCTCTTCCTCTCGTGCTGCTTCTCCCTCACAACACGAACCCGAGTGAAGCCGTCGCCGTGTCGTCGTGGCCATGGTCATCCCTGAGCGACGACAAGATGTCTAGAGGTACCGGCATCCTCTTCTCTATTGACTTCAACCACCGGACCAAGCCAGGAGGCCCTCACGCGTCGCCATCGAGCTCATCTCCGCTTCTGCATCTCGATGGTCGCCATCGTCAATTCAGCCGATCTGGTGCAACCCTGAGCCCGCTAACCATCACTGCCACACCAATGTGAGCTCCTCCCCCGTTCCCCTTGTTTTCCCCACCGATTTGACGTCGTTGGCCGTCGACCCTGACGAGTCCGGAGCTCCACTTGCCCTCTAGTCGCATTCATCGTGCCGCCTGCCCATGCTCCCGTTGCGTCTAGCCGCCCTGGGCACTCCCTGGTCGTGCCCAGGCACGGGCCCGCTCGCGCATTGCCGTCGCCCTTGCCTCACTCGTCGTTGCCTCTCCGCTTTCGCCTGCGCCAGGTTGCTGGCGCCTACCACTACAGATTGATGTTACGTTGATGCTTGCTGCAGCTGCTACGACTCACTACCATCCTTGTCGCCGCTTCTGTACCAGCTTCTCTGCCTAGCCCCGCCGGAGCTCTGCTCTCGCTATCAGGTGTGTGTACCCGATCCGTTCTAGTCAAAATAACATTAGGGGTTAAGTTAATTAGAGGTAATCACCCATTGACAGTTGGGTCCGACCTATTTAACTAGCCTGTTTAACCACTTAAACTAACCCTCAGTCAATGACGTATGGGTCCCATTGTCTAACTAAAATGGTTAAAACTTATCTAACTAAATTATAGACAATGACGCGTGGGACCGCCTACACTATTCACCCCATTGACCAGTCAATGTTGACTGGGTCAACTAGGCCCTACCGGCCCACTTTCGGCCTGTTGTACACTATTGGGTGTACTGGACCGGGTGCGCACAGCCTTTTTCCTTTATCTTTTCAAAATTAAATAAATTCCAGAATTTTAGAAAATGTTTTAAAACTTTGAAAATCAATAGAAAATAAAACCATAAGTCAGATGAAAATATTTTATACATGAAAGTTACTCACAAAAACATGACAAATCCGAATATGCACTCCATTTGTCCGCCGCACATCCCTATCATAGCGAACATGCAAGAATCCACCTCCGGTTCATCTGTGCAAAAACGTCAAACACCAGGAAATACTTTCCCGGATGTTTCCCCCTTTCACCGGTATCGCCTACTACCGCGTAAGATCACCCCTAGCACCACGTATTGCCTTGTTATATTTTATGACGCTTTGATTGCTCTGTTATTTATTGTGTTCCCCCCCCCCCCGTTACTTCTTTCCGGTAGGCCCCGAGACCGCTGCCGATACCCCTGTGATCGACTACAACGACGACGACCCCTTCTTCTTGCCAGAGCAACCAGGCAAGCCAACCCCCTTTGATCATCCTGATATCACCTATTCCTTCACTCTACTGCTTGCATTAGAGTATTATTACTACTTGTCGGTTTGATCCTATACTATTGCATGACCTGCCCTTGCTACTACTGTTGTTCCCTTACCTGCAATCCTAATGCTTAGTATAGGTTGCTAGTATTACATCAGTGGCCCTACACTCTTGTCCGTGTGACATGCTATACCACTGGGTCGTGATCACTCAGGAGTTGATCACGGGTTTAAACTACTACTCCCTCCATTCCTTTATCTAAGGTGTATTATTTTTAGCACGGTGACCAAGGCACATAATTATGCACTAGTTAGGAAAAAAATTACCATTCTCTAATTTGTAGATTAGCGGCAAGTAAATCATTTAGGCTAGGAAAGAAAGAGATACACACAATCGGGAGAATGATAGTTTCCTTTTCTTTCTCTACAAGGAGAGATACATGCAATCAGGGGAGAGATACTTTCTTTTTTTGGAGGGCCAAGATCGGAATTACGAGGAATTAGAACAAATGCACCTTACATTGTGAAATTTTATCAAAAAAGAAATACACCTTATATAAAGGAATGGAGGGAGTATTACATTACTTATATTACAGTTTGGAGAAGGGGGCTGAAGGGGCAGGTGGTTCCACCCAGGTAGTGGTGGGCCTGGATTCCCGAAAGCCCCCTGATGGTTACTTTGTGGTGGAGTGATAGGGCAGGTTGCGACCACCTAGGAGATAGGTGGGCCTGGTCCCTGGTCGGCATCCACGGATACTTCAAATAACACGCTTAACGAGATCTAGATATTTCATCTGAGTCTGGCCACTGGCCTATACGCACTAACCAACTATGCTGGAACAGCTATGGGCACTCGATGTCGTGGTATCAATCGAAGACTTCTTGATGTCAGCGACTAAGCGGCGCGTGCCGGATTCGAGTGGAACGCCTGCTCTTGTATTAGGGAGGCTAGGTCTTATTACCGGCCGCATACGCAACGTGCAGGTGTGGAGTGGGCGATGGGCCCAGACCCCTGCACGCATAGGATTTAGACCGGCATGCTGGCCTCTCTATTGTGCCTAGGTAGGGCTGTGACGTGTTGATCTTCTGAGGCCGGGAATGACCCAGGAAAGTGTGCCCGGCCAGAGGGATCGAGTGTGTCGGGTAATGTGGTGCACCCCTGCAGGGAAATTTATCTATTCGAATAGTCGTGTCCCTCGGTAAAAGGACGACCCGGAGTTGTATTCTGACCTTATGACAACTAGAACCGGTTACTTAATAAAACACACCCTTTCAAGTGCCAGATACAACCTGGTGGTCGCTCTCTCATAGGGCGACGAGGACAGTGTTGCCCGGTAGGATTATGATATGTGATGTTACTTGATGCTGCACTCGCTACTCTCTTCTACATGCTTCAAGATGGAGGCTGCCAGAAGCGTAGTCTTCGATAGGACTAGCTATCCCCCTCTTATTCTGGCATTCTGTAGTTCAGTCCACTGATATTACCCATTTATACGGATACCAATGCATATGTAGTGTAGATCGTTGCTTGCGAGTACTTTGGATGAGTACTCACGGTTGCTTTGCTACTTCTTTTTCCCCTTTCCCCGGTAATTGTGACCATATGATGGAGTCCAGGAGCCAGAGGATTCCGAGGATGTTTCTATGTGAAGTTTGGCTTCGAGGAGTAGTTAGGAGGTCCCAGGCAGGAGGCCTTGCCTTTTCAATCGTTGTTGCTTTTGTGCTAGCCTTCTTAAGGCAAACTTGTTTAACTTATGTCTATACTTAGATTTTATTGCTTTCGTTGACTCTAGTATATTCGAGCTTATGTATTCGAGCCCTCGAGGCCCCTGGCTTGTAATATAAAGCTTGTATTATTTTAATTTTTGTCTAGAGTTTTGTTGTGATATCTTCTAGTGAGTCCTTGATCTTGATCGTACACATTTGCGTGTATGATTAGTGTACAGTCAAATCGAGGGCGTCACATTGTGATACTTATAGGAATAGCACAATAGATCGATCAGAAAGAATAACTTTGAGGTGGTTTCGTCCTCTACAATAATCTCTTCGTTTATTCTCCGATATTAGTGACTTTGGAGTGACTCTTTGTTGCATGACGAGGGATTGATATATGATCTAATTACGTTATCATTGTTGAGAGAACTTGCACTAGTGAAAGTATGAACCCTAGGCCTTGTTTCGAAGCATTGCAATACCATTTTCGCTCACTTTTACCACTAGCTACCTTGCTATTTTTGTATTTTCAGATTACAAAAACCTATATCTACCATCCATATTGCACTTGTATCACCATCTCTTCGCCGAACTAGTGCACCTATACAATTTACCATTGTATTGGGTGTGTTGGGGACACAAGAGACTCTTTGTTATTTGGTTGCAGGGTTGTTTGAGAGAGACCATCTTCATCCTACGCCTCACACGGATTAATAAACCTTAGGTCATTTACTTGATGGAAATTTTCTATTGTCGTACAAAACTCTGCGCTTCGAGGCCCAACACGAGTCTACAAGAAGAAGGTTGCATAGTAGACAACGAGCTCTTTTCTGGCGCCGTTGTCGGGGAGGTTAGTGCTTGAAGGTATATCTTTAGATCTTGTAATCAAATCTTTTAGTTTCTTGTTTTATCACTAGTTTAGTCTATAAAAGAAAATTACAAAAAAATGGAATTCAGGTTGCCTCATATGCTTCATCTTTTTAATGTCTTTCATGTAAATAACGATTTCAATAATTGTGCCAAAGTGTTAAAAGAAGAATGCATTAAAATGTTTGGCACTAAATATTTGAATGATGAGCATGATTGCAATGTTGTAAGTATGAATTCATTGAATATCCATGATGCTAATGATATGCAAAGCCATAAGCTTGGGGATGCTATGTTTGATGAAGATATTTTTAGTCCCCCAAGTTTTGATGAGAAAATTTATTATGACGAAAGCATGCCTCCTCTTTATGATGATTATTGTGATGACTTGTATGCTATAACCATGAAACTTGTCATCTTGATTTTAATCTTCAATCCCATGATAGCTATTTTTGTTGAATTTGCTCCTCCCACTACTATGAATGAGAATAATTTTTCTTATGTGGAGAGTAGTAAAATTTATATGCTTGTGCATCATGAAAATAATTCTTTATGTGATGGTTATATTGTTGAATTCATTCATGATGCTACTGATAATTATTATGAGGGAGGAACATATGCTTCTACGTATCTCAATAATATCAAGTTTCCTCCCTACAAGTTGAAAATTTTGAAGTTTTTTGCATGCTTTACATTCCTATGGAAGTTGATTCTTGTTCCCATAAGTTGTTTGCTCACAAAATCCCTATGCATAGGAATTGGGTTAGACTTAAATGTGCTAGTCATATTTTTAATGATGCTTCTATTATGTTTCAATTCTTATCTTTTATATGAGCATCATTGAAATCATCATGCCTAGCTAGAATGGCGTTAAAGAAAAGAGCTTGTTGGGGGACAACCCAATATTTATACCTACTATTTTTGTGTGTTCACATGATTAAGCTAATGTAGTGATTATAGCTTTTGCTTCAGTAAAGTGCCAAGTAAGACCTTTGGGATGATCTATGGTGATAGTTGATTTCATCTTGCTGAAAAACAGAAACTTTTGTGCTCGGGAAAATAGTACTAATTTCTAACAAAAGCGCGATAAAATACTAATTCATTTTGCAGAAGATTAACAAGCAAATTTCTTAGGTTTTCCTGAATTTTTAGAATTTTCGAGTTAGAGAAGTATTCAATAGTTACAGATTACTGCAGACTGTTCTATTTTTGACAAATTCTATTTTATATGTGTTGTTTGCTTATTTTGATGAATCTATAAGTAGTATCAAAGGGTATGAACCATGGAGAAGTTGGAATGTAGTAGATATTACACCAATATAAATAAAGAATGAGTTCACAATAGTACCAAAAGTGGTGATCTATTTTCTTATACTAACGGAGCTTATGAGATTTTCTGTTGAGTTTTGTGTTGTGAAGTTTTCAAGTTTTGGGTAAAGTTTCGATGGACTATGGAACAAGGAGTGGCAAGAGCCTAAGCTTGGGGATGCGCAAGGCACCCAAGTTAATATTCAAGGACAACCAAGAGTCTAAGCTTAGGGATGCCCCTGATGGCATCCCCTCTTCTGTCTTCGTTCATCGGTAAATTTAGATGAGGCTATATTTTTATTCACCACATGATATGAGTTTTGCTTGGAGCGTCATTTTCTTTTATTAGGATTTTCTTGCTGTTATTTAGAGTAATTTTTTGCATCTTTTAGTTCAATAAAAAAGTCAAGTACAACTTTTACCATGATTATTTTGCAAGTCCATAAGTTGTTGTTTTAAAAACAGAAAGTTTGCTGTTAAGTTTTGAATATTGGTGAATATTCAGAACATGATAAAATCTTGAAATTTTTACACAATGATTAAAAACAAATTATCTACTATGTGGTAATTTTTCAAAAAAATTGGAGTTAGGGAAGTATGATTCCTCTTGCATTCTTTATAGAATGTTCTGTTTAGACATATTGTTGTTATGTTTGCATTGTTTGCATATGTTTGCTTGTTTAATGATTCTATTTGAAGATAGGAGTAATAAATATGCAGAGGCATTTAGTATGCAATGTCAAATTATAATTTTAGTGATTTTCTATAGTAGAGAACGATAAGGTTTAGCATGTATTTATACTAACTTATCTCACGAGTTCTTGTTGAGTTTTGTGTGGATGAAATTTTTAAGAATTAGGAAAGCGTGATATGAGAGGAATTAAGGAGACACAAAAGCTCAAGCTTGGGGATGCCCATGGCATCACTAGTTAATATTCCAAGAAGTCTCAAGCATCTAAGCTTGGGGATGCCCCGGTAGGCATCCGACCTTTCTTCTTCAACAACTATCGGTCATATTTGGTTGAGCCCGAGTTTTTGCTTCTTCACATGATATGTGCTATCCTTGCAATGTTATTTTGTTTTGTTTTCCTTTCTATTGAATAATATACCAAGATCTTAAATTCTTAAATGTTAGAGAGTCTTCACATAGTTACATAATTATTTGACTACTCATTGATCTTCACTTATATCTTTTGGAGTAGTTTGTCGTATGCTCTAGTGCTTCACTTATATCTCTTTAGAGCATGATGGTGGTTTTATTTTGAAGAAATGTATGAACTCTCATGCTTCACTTATATTATTTTGAGAGTCTCTAAACAGCAAGGTAATTTGCTTAGGTTATGAATTTAGTCCTAATATGATTGGCATCCAAGAGGGATATAATAAAAACTTTCATATTAAGTGCATTGGATACTATGAGAAGTTTGATTCCTTATGATTGTTTTGAGATATGAAGATGGTGATATTAGAGTCATGATAGTAAGTAGTTGTGAATTTGAGGAATACTTGTGTTAAGGTTTGTGAGTCCCGTAGCATGCACGTATGGTGAACCGTTATGTAACGAAGTTGGAGCATGAGATATTTTTTGATTGTCTTCCTTATGAGTGGCGGTCGGTGATGAGCGATGCTCTTTTCCTACAAATCTATCCCCCTAGGAGCATGCGCGTAGTACTTTGTTTTGATGACTAATAGATTCTTGCAATAAGTATGTGAGTTCTTTATGACTAATGTTGAGTCCATGGATTATACGCACTCTCACCCTTCTCTAGTACCGCGCAACTTTTGCAGGTACCATAAACCCACCATATGTCCTTCCTCAAAACAGCCACATACCTACCTATTATGTCATTTCCATAGCCATTCCAAGATATATTGCCATGCAACTTCCACCATTCTGTCATTATGACACACATCATCATTGTCATATGCTTTGCATGATCATGTAGTTGACATCATATTTGTGGCAAAGCCACCCTTCATCATTTTTATACATGCCGCTCTTGAGTCATTGCACATCCCAGTACACCACCAGAGGCATTCATATAGAGTCATATTTTGTTCTAGTATCGCATTGTAATTTTTGAGTTATAAGTAAATAAAAGTGTGATGATCTTCATTATTAGAGCATTGTCTCATGTGAGGAAATAAAAAAAAGAGAGAGAAAGGCCAAAAAAGAGAAGGCCCGAAAAAAAGAGAGAAAGGCCAAATAAAAAAACAGAAGGTCCAAAAAACAAAAAAATGAGAGAAAAAGAGAGAAGGGGCAATGCTACTATCCTTTTACCACACTTGTGCTTCAAAGTAGCACCATGATTTTCATGATAGAGAGTCTCCTATGTTGTCACTTTCATATACTAGTGGGAATTTTTCCTTTTATAACTTGGCTTGTATATTCCAACGATGGGCTTCCTCAAAATGCCCTAGGTCTTCATGAGCAAGCAAGTTGGATGCACACCCACTTAGTTTTCTTTTTGAGATTTCATACACTTATAGCTCTAGTGCATCCATTCCATGGCAATCCCTACTCAATCACATCAATATATATTGATGGGCATCTCCATAGCCCGTTGATACGCCTAGTTGATGTGAGACTATCTTCCTCTTTTTGTCTTCTCCACAACCACCTTCTATTCCATCTATAGTGCTATGTCCATGGATCACGCTCATGTATTGTGTGAAAGTTGAAAAGTTTTGAGAACATCAAAAGTATGAAACAATTGCTTGGCTTGTCATCGGGGTTGTGCATGATTTGAGTATATTGTGTGATGAAGATGGAACATAGCCAGACTATATGATATTGTAGGGATAAGCTTTCTTTGGCCATGTTATTTTGAGAAGACATAATTGCAATGTTAGCATGCTTGAAATATTATTGTTTTTATGTCAATATTAAACTTTTGTTTTGAATCTTATGGATCTGAGTATTCTTGCCACAATAGAGAAGATTACATTGATAAATATGTTAAGTAGAATTCCACATCAAAAATTCTGTTTTAATAATTTACCTACTCGAGGACGAGCAGGAATTAAGCTTGGGGATGCTTGATATGTCTCCAATGTATCTATATTTTTGATTGTACCATGCTATTATATTGTCACTCTTGGATGTTTTATATGAATTTATATGCTATTTTATATGACTTTTGGGACCAACCTATTAACCTAGAGCCCAGTGCCAGTTTCTGTTTTTTCCTTGTTTTTGAGTTTCGCAGAAAAGGAATATCAAACGGAGTCCAATTGACCTGAAACTTTACGATGATTATTTTTGGACCAAAAGAAGCCCACGGAGTACCGGAGTTGGGCTAGAAGAGTCCCGAGTCATCCACAAGGGTGGAGGGTGCCCCCAACCACTAGGGCGCGCCCTCCGACCTTGTGGTTGACTCGTGGATCCCCCTGACTTGTTCTCGACGCCAACACCTCTTATATATCCCCAAACCTCCAGAACAGAATCTAGATCGGGAGTTCCACCGCCGCAAGCCTCTGTAGCCACCAAAAACTAATCGGGACCCTGTTCCGGCACCCTGTCGAAGGGGGAAATCATCACCGATTGCCATCTTCACCATCATGGTGCTTTCCATGACGAGGAGGGAGTAGTTCACCCTCGAGGCTAAGGGTATGTACCAGTAGCTATGTGTTTGATCTCTCTCTCTCTCTCTCTCTCTCTCTCTCTCTCTCTCTCTCTCTCTCTCTCTCTCTCTTTCGTGTTCTTGATTTGGCACGATCTTGACGTACTGCGAGCTTTGCTATTACAGTTGGAGCTTATGACGTTTCTCCCCCTCTACCTTCTTGTAAAGGATTGAGTTTTCCCTTTGAAGTTTGATACGTCCCCAACGTATCTATAATTTTTGATTGCTCCATGCTACATTATCTACTGTTTTGGACATTATTGGGCTTTATTATCCACTTTTATATTATTTTTGGGACTAACCTATTAACCGGAGGTCCAGCCCAGAATTGCTGTTTTTTTGCCTTTTTAGGGTTTTGAAGAAAAGGAATATCAAACGAAGTCCAAACGGAATTAAACCTTCAGGAACGTGATTTTCTCAACGAACAAGACCCAGGAGATTTGAACCCCATGTGTCGGGGAAACTGATCCTCGAACACCTATGGGGCCGGCGGACCGGGCCCCTTTCGGTTCGGCGGGGGGCGGAGATCGCACGAAGAGCAGATCGAGGCAAGGCAGACGAGCCGTTTACCCAGCTTCGGAGCTCTCCGAAGAGATAACACTCCTACTGCTGCTAGTCTGGTTGTATTATCTGGTGTTCTTGCTCTCCAAAGCGAGAGTGTGATGTTCTCTGGGCTACGGATGGATCGAAGCAAACTGCCTAAGGCCCCGAACCTATCAGCCGAACCCCCTCTGCGTTGCGCATGGGCCTCCTTTTATACGCTAAAGGGGTCACCGACAGGTGGCAACGCAGAGGAGGGTAAAAACGTAAAAAGCGAGGTAGTTGATACAGTTGCTTGCACAGTGCACCCTACCTAATCCTGACGGCAGGGGACAAGGGCATTAAATGCCCGTCTGAGTCGCCCGAACAGTGCAGAAAAGGACCGTTAGGGGCGCCACCGTTCGCCACGATGGCGATCTTGTCAGCTTCGCATGCCACTGCGCACCGCTGGCTGCACAGCCTCCCGCCACGCACGTCCGGAGAGGCCCCCAGAGCGACACGTTGGTGGATGCGCTGGAGCGTGGACGCAGAGTGGCCGCCTGCCGCGGCAAGCGCCTTGCCGTTGTTGTTATCTTGTCGGGTCCGATAGCTTGTCGCTCACCGGGCTTCGAGGTACCTTGGTTTGTCTTCCCGGCAAGCTCCTCTTGCCGGGGCCTTGTTGCCTTGCCGGAGCGCGTGGCGCGTCACGGCAAGTTCATCGGAGCGCCCTGGTTGGCCTTCCCGGCAAGCTCCTCTTGCCGGGGTCTTGTCTCCTTAGCTTAAATACTTTGTTCTTGGATGGCTCCAAGGGAACCTTGGGGGAACTTGGCGATCCCGGCAAGCCTTTGCCGCGGGGTGCTGCAACTGCCCGTGCACAAGTTCGGGGTACTAGGGTACCCCTATTCTAGTACACCGACAGGAGCCCCCGGGCCTGGGCCAGACACGGTGCCGAGCGCTGTTGGGCCAGGCCCAATACAGGGCACGGGCACACGCGGGCTGGGCCACGCCAAATCATGTTCCATATCCACCGCACTCTCCCATAATGGCACGCGTTGAATGCGGCATCGTGGGAGAGATCGTGGGTGGTTGTTTAAGTGGAAGGCCGAAACGGGGGCAGTCCGTCCCTCTTTATAAGCAGAGGAAACAGGGGCAGTCCGTTCCCCCTCGCTGCTTGCTGCTACTCCTTCTTCACAAACTCTGACGCTCCCCTCTTCTTCTCGAAGCTGAGAGAGCAGCGCTCCGCCCCCCCCCCCCATTGCCACCAGCATCACCACGCCGTCGACCTTCTCCACCACCTCCGCCATGGCCCCGAAAGCCGACAAGGGAAAGGGCGTGAAGTCGGCCGAGGCGCAGCGGCTCGCGGCGCTGCGGAAGGAGCGGGCGATCTTCACCCCCCAGCTCGGAGTGCAGGAGCTGAGGGAGTACTTCTACCTCTTTTGGGCGACGGAGACGCGTGCGCATCCGCGCACGAGGGTACTCCCGGCCGCTGCCTCGGAGTCGGCTCCAAATGGGTACCCGTTCTTCCCGCTATTCTTCTATTGCGGGCTCTGCCCGCCCTTCTCGGAGTTCTTTTGTGACATTATGAACACGTATGGCTTTCGCCTCCTTGACTTCACCCCCAATGCTGTCTTGACCATGGCAGTTTTCGCACACTTGTGCGAAAACTTTGTCGGAGTCCACCCTAGTGTAGCCCTTTTCCGCCACTTCTTCATACCTCGGGTAGAGAGAGGAGAGCCGCTTGCCGGAGGGATCGCCTGGGTCTCGAGAGTCGGCAAGAAAGATGCGTACTTGGAGGGTGAGCTCCGCAACAAGTGGGAGGAGTGGAGAGCGGAGTGGTGTTGGATCGTCGAGGAGGAACCGCAGCCCTTCACCGCCGTGCGCCAAACTCCAATAGTGCGCGGCAATGACTGGAGCAACATGGCCCCGGAAGACGAGAGGCTGAAGATCGCCATCACTAGGATTCTTCGCCTCAGGCTTGCCGGGCTCACCGTAGGTGCTGTCGGGGCAGATTTCCTCTGCCGCTGCATTGCCCCCCTGCAGGAGAGGAGGAGGCCCGCCTGGGAATTTAAGAATTCGGCGGACATCATGAGGCTGCGGCCGGGCCTCAACTACAACTTCACTGTCTTGGAGTTGGATGCAATGCTCTTGGAGTTATTCAAACGCGACCCCCAGCACCCATTCACACTGCCGAGGGGCATAGTTCCTTTGTGCAATAACTCTTTGCTTGACCGGATCCGCGCCATGATGCCGTTGTGCGATTCACACGGCATCATCCCGACTTGGCAAGAGCCTGCGGACGACGTTGTGCGAGCGTTCTTCGACACCTTGGAGGAATTGCCGGTCCACGCTGACGAGCAGAAGAGCCTCACCCGTGACACCACCGACGAGGAGCTGCAGCTCATTGCTACTAGGGCGGAAGAGGCTGCGGCCGCAGCTGCTGCAGGTGTGTTTGGGTTCACTGTGGAGGAGGCGGAGGTTGCAGAGGCGGCAAACCTTGCCGAACGCGCGGAGTTCATGGGCGAGGAGGAGCCTGCCGGTTGTGAAGCCGAGTCGAGCGAGGCCGGCGAGGAGGAGGCTGAACCTTCAGAGAGCTTGCCGCAGGCGGAGCCCCCGGCCCCGCCAAGGAGGCGCCTTCGCAGGGCCAGGGACGCAGCAGGGCGGCAGCCGACTCCACAGCCACCGAGCCGCGCGACGCGCTCTACCGCGGCAAGCAATGTTGCCGCGGGAGCGCCTCACGCAACAGCGGCAACTGGAGCGGGACCTTCCCGGGCCACCGCCACTGCCCCCGCCAAGCGGGCAAGGGATCCTACTCCTCCACCTCGCCGCACCGGAGGAGGGCCAGACTTCGATCTTTCCGCGCTCAGCTCCGATGAGGAGGAAGAAGAGTGAGTTTCTTTGGCGCCCTTATAATCCTTCAATCTTGCTATTTATGTCTTGAATCTGACTTGCTCCAATCTGGACTCTTTTCTTTTCAGAACATTGGCCCAGAGAGCGGCGAAGAGGGCCAAGGCCGCGGTGATCGTCATTGAGGATGACCCCATCGCGTCGGCAAGAGGTGGGTCCGAGACCACCTTGACGGACCCGGAAATCACCCCTCGTAGCAGCCCCAAGCGCAGCCCCCAGCGTAAGTTCATAGTTTAGCCTTCTGCTGTCGGGCGCGCTTGAGTGCTTTTTCCTTTGTTGATATATTGCTTGTTGACTTGTGCAGGGGCAGAGCAGCCTCATCAGGAGCGCCCGGAGGCTGGTCCCGAAGTGCCACCTGCTTCGACTGCGCCGCCAAGGGAGGAGTCCCCGGCAAGGGAGCGCTCTCCGGCAAGGGGGGAACCGGCAAGGGACGGCACTGCTGATCCTGCGGCGACCAAGGCCGCAACTGAAGATCTTGGCGCAGGTAATCCACTTGCCCAAAAACTTTCCCTTGGGTTCTGCTTCTTTCGTTTTTCCTTTCTTGGATGCTTTTGATTGATTTTCCTCCCCTCTTCGTTCTTCAGACCCATCTTCGGCTGAGCCAATGGAGACAGAGGGCGCCGGCGAGGAAGGTGCCGGTGCTGATGAGACCGCCGGCGAGGAGGCCGCCGGGGCTGCTGCTGCGGAAGCCGGCGAGGGATCGGGCGATCGCACTGACGACCCTGAGGCCGCAGGAGCGCCGAGCGCTGCACCGACCGCCGAATCCTCTGTCGCTTCCGCGGAGCCGGGCTCCGAGGAGCCCCAGCCCGGCGCCTACTTGCAGGCCGGTGACAACATCTTCGTCAAGCTACCCTGGGCGTCGAGCTCCAGGGCGCCAGTCGAGGGGGAGACTTTTGACGGGGAGGTGCTCGCCTCTGCTGGGCTGTCATTGGTTGACGCGCTCGGCAGCAGCAGCGGCGAGCCTGAGGAGGAGCAGCTGCTGCGGAAGCTGCTGTCTCTCTACCGCACCCGGCAAGCCAAGCTGGCTTCCCGAGAAGCGCTTGTCGCGAAAGCGGGAGTTGACATGGAGAAGCGCGCGGAGGAGCTCCGGGGACAAAATCAAGAGGCTCTTCGATCCCTGGCGCAGGAGCGGGAGCGAGTAGACGAGGAGCACACGGCCTTTCTTCTCGAGAAGGACGAGGCTGAGGAGGAACAAAGGCTTGCTGCCGAGAAGCAGTCCGCGCGGGAAGGCGAGCTAGTGCAACGGAAGGCCCACCTCGACAGCTACGAGGAAGAGCTCGCCGAGCGCGAGCGAGCACTTGGCGGGGTGCTCAAGGAGGCAAAGGATGTCGCGGCAACTGCAGAGGCCGCCAATAAGGAGCTAGAGGAGAAGGTGGCGCGGCTGGAGGCCGATATTGGGTAGAGCGGCGAGGAGATTGCCGCTCTCAAGCGTGAGCGCGAGAAGGATGCCGCCGCCCATGGTGACCTGCAAGGCCTTCTCGCTGAGAGGGGCAAGGAGCTCAGCGCAGCCAAGGATTCCAAAGCAGACCTGGAGCTGAAGCTGGCCACGCTGACGCAGACGCTGGAGGCCGCCAAGGAGTGGGAGAAGACCTTGGCGGAGAAGGTCAAGGCTGACGCTGCGCTGCTGGAGAGCATTGCAGTCACCCAGAACTCCTTCAGAGACATAGTGGAGCACTGGACCGAGGGTCTGGTGAACACTGCCGCCGTCATCAACGAGGAGTTGGCGCAGCTGGGGATGGAGGACTTTGGGTATCCTTCCGACGAGAGCCTTCAACCCAGCGCCAAGCTCAGTCTATTCTTCAAGGGCGTGGCGACGGCACTCCAGCGGCTCCGGGAGAGGATCCCGAAGCAGCTGGCCGACGAGTCGCGCAAAATCTGCGCTGGGGTTCTCCAGAAGGTGCTGATGAAGGTGGCCTTCTGCAACCCAGGCCTCAGCTTCACCAACGTCCTCCGATCCTTGCCGCCTGACGCCGATCTGGACGCACTCAAGGCCCTTGTCGCACCCATTGTGGACAAGGTGAGCGAGATCAAGCGAGTCGAGGGCGGGCGCGTAGATTAGGCCGCCCATTTCTTCTTTTCCCTTGTCGCTGCTAATCATGTTATGAAAACAGTCTGTTAGAGCTGCGACAAGTTATCTTTGTAATATAACTTTATTTCTGTCTATCAATTTGCAATGTTATTTCCTCTACTAGATTCCTCCCTTTGTATGTTTTCACCCCATGCTTCTAGGGAACTTGTCGGCGCAGGCGCCCGAGCCGCGAGCGCTGAGTGCGGAACTTCAGCAGCCTGCTGGCGGCGCTGCTTCCGACAAGAAACCTTGTCGTGACTAGATGCAGCACGCTTAAGCTGTTGAGCGGACTCGAAACAAAGTAAGGGCGCAACTAGCCACGAGTTAGTTCCTCCGCGCACAGGTTTTCCATACAAAGCAGGGTCGTTCGAGGAAGATAACTCAAAATTTTTAAAAAAGTGATTGCTCAAACTTTGGCAACTTAGCTTTTCTGTTATTTGCTTCTCGGTAAGGCAAGTCTTTGCTTGAACGACGCCTGGCCCACACCACAATCTTCTCCTTCCCCCCGGCAAACTTGTGTGCGAGAGAACCTTCTTTTCCTTTAAAAGAAAAAGAAAGAAGAGAAAATAATAATATGGAGCACTTCGGCTCGTTACTGCTTACCGGATGTAAGTGCTGCACAAAGTGTCAGATAATCACATGCAAGAAAGGAACTAACGCATGAAATGGACAAGCTGTGCGGAGCACATGGGTTTTTACTTATACACGGGATCTGCGCCCGACTTTGTACAAAGGATTACATGCAACAGCGGCAAGACTTGTACAAAAGGTGGTTGCCGGAACGGGTTCCGGCAACCGCGCCTTATGGGAAAAACTTACGAAGATGTTCTATGTTCCAGGAGCTGCTCACTGGAATGCCATCTTTGGTCTCAAGGCGGACAGCGCCAGGCCTTGTGACTCGTCTCACCCGATAAGGGCCTTCCCACTTCGGCGTCAACTTGTTGGAATTCTTGGCGGATTGAACGCGCCGAAGAACAAGGTCGCCTTCCTCGAAGCTTCTGGCTTTAACTTTGCGGCTATGATAGCGGTGCAAAGCTTGCTGGTATCGAGCAGCTCGTACAGCAGCCTGAAGACGATCTTTCTCAAGGAGCAGCGCGTCGTCTTGCCGCAGCTGTTCTTGCTCAAGCTCATCATAAGCGAGCACTCGAGGTGATCCGTATACGAGTTCCGTGGGGAGAACTGCCTCTGCTCCATAGACTAGAGCGAAAGGTGTCTGGCCAGTGGCTCGATTTGGCGTCATTCTGATCGACCAAAGAACCACCGGCAGCTCCTCGATCCAGTTCCTTCCGCACCTGTGCAGCCTGTCGAAAGTTCTGGTCTTGAGCCCGCGCAACACTTCAGCATTTGCCCTCTCTGCTTGACCGTTGCTTCTCGGATGAGCAACAGAAGCGAAGCAGACCTTGGCGCCAAGGTCTTGGACGTACTGCATGAAGTTGCGGCTCGTGAATTGCGTGCCGTTGTCGGTGATGATCCTGTTAGGGATCCTGAAACGGCAAACAATTGACCTGAAGAACTTGACTGCTGACTGTGCTGTCACCTTCCTCACTGGTTGCACTTCCGGCCACTTTGTGAACTTGTCGATTGCGACGTACAAGTACTCAAAGCCCCCGACAGCTCGGGGGAAGGGGCCGAGGATATCGAGCCCCCAGACCGAAAATGGCCAGGATAAAGGGATTGTCTGGAGAGCTTGAGCTGGCTGGTGTATCTGTTTGGAGTGGAACTGGCACGCTTCACACTTGGTTACTTGTGCAGTTGCATCCTGGAGGGCTGTCGGCCAAAAGAAACCTTGCCGGAAAGCTTTGCCGGCAAGTGCTCTTGTGCCTATGTGGTGGCCACATATGCCTCCATGTATCTCGGCCAACAGCTTTTGTCCATCTTCCCAGCGAATACACTTCAATTTCACACCGTTGAGTCTTCTTCTGTACAGTATGCCATCGACAAACTGGTACATACTTGACTGCCGGGCTACTCTTTCCGCTTCTTCTTGCTCTTCGGGAAGTTCTCCTGTCTGAAGGAAATGGACACTCTGTTGTGCCCATGCTGGAGCTTGTGGCTCGACAATAAGGACTAAAGGCACATCTGCTGCTGCGGGAACATCTGCTTCTACGGCAAGGACTTGCGGCCCTACCGGAGCTTGATGTTCCCCGGCAAGCTTGCCGGAGCAAAACTTGTCGGGAGCGTCTGCTTCAACGGAACAAACCATAAGGCTTGCCGGAGCAGACTGCCCCTCAGCATCTGTGGTGTTGATCTTGGGGACTTTCTTGGCGGCGGCTTCGGGGAGCTCTGCCGGAAAGTAGTCATCAGAAACCAACTTCCTCTTCTTGCTTTGTCCAGTTGATGGTGTTACGGATGGTTGAGTCAACTTCAGCACAAAGATCCCTGGTTCCACAGGTAACTTTAGTGCGGCGCACTTTGTCAGGTCGTCAGCGATATCATTCTGAGCTCTTGGGATATGCTCCATTTGTAGGTCGTCAAAGTGCTCCTCTAGCTTCCTCACTTCATCGACATATGCTTCCATCAACGGACTCTGGTAGTTCTTGTTCACTTGTCGGACGACAAGCTGTGAGTCACCCCTGACAATGAGCTTCTTAATCCCAAGGTCTGCTGCGATTCTGAGTCCGGCAAGCAATCCTTCATACTCTGCAGTATTGTTGGTTGCTTGCTCTTTGGGAAAGTGCATCTGGACTACGTACTTGAGGTGCTCTCCGGTGGGTGCGACAAGCAGCACACCTGCACCGGCGCCTTGCAGCGAGAAGGCTCCATCGAAGTACATCAGCCACTCTTTGCTTGCCTCTTTGACGGGGATGCTCGTTTCTGGAATTTCTTCATCTGGGGTTGGCGTCCACTCTGCTATGAACTCTGCCAATGCTCTGCTTTGGATAGTTGAGGTACTTTCAAACTTGAGGCCAAAGCTTGACAGTTCCAGCGCCCACTCGACAATCCTACCTGTTGCTTCTGGATTTTGCAGTATCCTCTTCAGCGGAAAGCGAGTGACGACTGTGATCTCATGTGCTTGGAAGTAATGGCGCAGCTTTCTCGAGGCCATGAGGAGGCCGAAAAGCAACTTCTGCACACTAGAGTACCTTGATCTAGCCCCCTGCAGAAGGGAGCTGACAAAGTAAATTGGGCGCTACACCATTCTCCTTGGCATCTTATCATGCTCCTGCACAAACTCATGTTTGTCGGGGCCAGAGCTTGTCGGCGAAGCCCCCTGCTTGTCGCTGGATGGACCTGCCGTGATTGCTGGCTCATCATCTGCCTCCCTCTCCGCCACTATCGCAGCACTAACCACTTGATTGGTTGCTGCTATATACAGCAGCAACTTCTCTTGTGGCTTAGGTGCGACAAGCGTTGGAGTGGAGGACAGGTATCTCTTCAAGTCCTACAGCGCAGCCTCCGCTTCCGGAGTCCATTTCATTGGACCTGCCTTTTTCAATATTTTGAAAAATGGCAGGGCGCGCTCAGCAGATCTAGAGATAAACCTGCTGAGAGCAGCCACGCAACCGGCAAGCCTTCGTACATCCTTGACGCGCTTTGGTGCTTCGATCTGCTCGATGGCTTTGATCTTGTCGGGATTGGCTTCAATTCCCCACTGAGACACGAAGAACCCGAGAAGCTTGCCGGAAGGGACTCCAAACACGCACTTCTCGGGGTTAAGCTTGAGGTTGATCTTGCGCAGGTTTGCAAATGTCTCATCTAAATCTTGAATCAAGGTCGCTTTGTCCTTGCTCTTGACCACTATGTCATCCATGTAAGCTTCCACATTTCTGTGTATTTGTGGCTCAAAAGCATGGTGAACTACCCTTGCAAATGTTGAACCAGCATTCTTCAAACCGGAAGGCATCCGTACGAAGCAGTATGTGCCACACGGGGTGATAAATGCGGTTTTCTCTTCATCTTCTTCTACCATGAAGATCTGATGATATCCTGAGTATGCATCAAGAAATGAAAGCAAATCACATCTGGCTGTGGAGTTAACAATGTGGTCAATACGCGGCAAGGGAAATGGGTCTTTGGGACAAGCTTTATTAACATCAGTGAAGTCAATACAAAGTCTCCATTTCCCGTTAGCCTTGCGCACAACAACAGGATTGGCCAACCACGTGGGATGGAGTACTCCTCTGACAAGGCCTGCTGCTTCCAACTTCTTGATTTCTTTTGCGATGAATTCTTGGCGCTCAACTGCCTGCTTCCTGACTCTCTGCTTGACGGGCCGCGCATGAGGACAGACGACAAGGTGGTGCTCAATCACTTTCCTGGGAACACCGGGGATATCAGACGGTTACCACGCAAAAACGTCGATATTCGCCCGCAGGAAAGCAACGAGCGCGCTTTCCTATTTGGTGTCAAGAGTGGCGCTGATGGTGAAGGTACCACCAGTGCCATCCTCTTTGGCGGACACCTTCTTAGTCTCAGGTGGAGCTGCCATTGCCTTCTTGTACTTGCCGGTGGAGCTCGATGGTGCGTCCTCGACGGTAGCGCAGCACTCCGAAGAGGTGCGCTTGCCGGAGTGGGCATCAGAGCTCTTGCCAGACTTGGTCTTCTTCTTCCCCTCGGGAGCTTCAGCGGCAAGTATCCTTCGTTCTGCTGCGGCTGCTGCTTCCCGGTAGATCTAGTTGGCACAAATAAGAGCATCCTTCTTGTCGCCAGGGACAGAGATGACACTTATTGGGCCTGGCATTTTCAGTATGTTGTACGCATAGTGAGAGGCTCCCATGAACTTGGCGAGTGCCGGACGGCCCAGGATTCCATTATAAGGTAATGGAATGTCGGCAACGTCAAACGTGATCCTCTTAGTCCTGAAGTTCAGCTCACTGCAAAATGTTATCGGCAACGTGATTTTTCCCTTTGGCTTGCTCCTTCCCGGGTTGATTCCTTGAAATGTGCCGGTCTCTTCGAGCTCGCTGTCAGGGATCTGGAGCTTCTAGAGCACCATGGAGGAGATCAAGTTCAAACCGGCCCCGCCGTCAACTAGCATCTTAGTGACCTTGAGGTTGCGGATTGTTGGTGAAACCAACATCAGCAAGCAGCCGACCGCAGTTATGCGATCCGGGTGGTCCTCCATATCAAAGATGATAGGCGTGCTGGACCATTTCAGAGGCTTGCATGACTCGACGGGCGGTTCTGCTGCATTAACTTCCCGCATCCACTGCTTGAGCTGGCGGTGCGAGGCATGCAGAGAAGCACCACCGTCAACGCACAGGACCTCTGTAGCTTTCTGGAACTCCTGCTCATCAGTCTCCTCATCATCCATATCTTCATCGTCACCGTCATCTTCATCCTTGTCGCGGCCGCGAGGAGGTCTGTCACCTTGCCGCTGCTTGGCCTTGCCGCGGCGTCCTCCTCGGCCGGGACTATTCTTGCCGGATCCACCAGCTCCTTCCTGGGCTTTCTCCTTGTCGCGCCGCTCGTATTCAGCTTTCTGTTGCTCAACAAGCTGCTCGACCCTCTTGCAGTTCTGAAGATCATGGCCCTTGGTGCGGTGAATCTTGCAATACTGCTTGTTGGTGCCGTCCTGCTTGTCGGCGACCGCCACCTCTGCGGCAACCTCCTTGCCGGAGTCACCAGCTTTGGCTTCCTTGGCGCCGCCACCGTTGCCGGACTGCTCAACAACTAGCACTTCTTTGCCTTTCCTCCTTCTGTTGTTCCGCCGCCGGGTTTTCCTTGTCGGGGCGGCATCTTCACTGTCAGATCCTCCCGCTCCTATATTTTCTCCGAGGAGTCTCCTCCCTTCCTCAGCACGCGCGTACTTGTCGGCCAGTGCATATAACTCACTAACGTCCCTGATCTTGCACATCGCCATTTCCTCCCGCATCCTGCGGTTCCGCACGTTCTGATGGAATGCGCTGATCACCGCGGCAGGGTGGACGTCTGGGATGTTGTGCTGCACGCTACTGAATCTCTGAATGTACTTGCGCAGGGGCTCTCCTTCCTTCTGGGCGTGCAAATGAAGATCACTCTCCTGGCCATGAGGCTTGTGTCCGCCGGTAAAGGCGCCGACAAACTGATGGCACAGATCAGCCCAAGAGGATATGGAGTTGTCCGGCAAGTGCATGAGCCAGGACCTGACATTGGGCTTGAGCACCAGCGGGAAGTAGTTGGCAAGGATCTTGTCATCTCATCCCCCGGCATCTTGCACCGCAATGGTGTAGATGCTGAGGAACTCTGACGGATGCGTCTTGCCGTCGTACTTCTCCGGTAAGTCTGGCTTGAAGTTCTTTGTACTGGGCCACTGGACTTGCCGCAGCTCACGAGTGAACGCAGGACAACCTACCGCATACGGCAGATCGTCTGGTTCCCCTGGCGCATACGTGTCAATAGGGGGCCCAGCGCGCTTGTCGGATTGACGTCGCGCTTCTCTTCGGCGCTCGATGCGGGTTCGAGCGTCTTCTTGTTGTTGATCATGAAGAACTTGGCGCTGATCACGACGAGCTCGTGGATGTGACGATGCAGTGGAGTCGCTGTCGAGGTAGATCCGACGAGTCGGCGATCTTGGCCTTCGGGGCGGTGATTGCATGGTAGTTGCACCTCCGCCCGTTTCGTCGCCACTGGCTCGCGTCCGGCGGTCCTGCCGCGGCGGCGACGCGCTCGACCGCCATGGAGTGTCGCCGTTGGCGTAGCCGATGAGACTCTGAATGGTGGCTCTCCATTCGTCAATCTTGTCTGACGTCGGAGGGTAATCTAGGAGAAGTTGAGCTCGCGCCAAAGCTTCTGCTGGGGTAGTGGGTGGCAGTGGCGGACGGCGCGAGGAGCGGGACATGCTCGAACTTCTAACTATGTTAGAAGGAGCAGTATCCCGTCCAGGCGACCGCGCCCCGTTTGCCAGCACGCTGTCGTGCATGCTGGTCTTGAGCGGCCCGAGATCCACCAGATTGGTCTTGGGCTATCATGCGTATGGCACTGCTAGTGCCATGAGGCTGTTGATCTTGCGCCTCCTGAGAGTGGCGTGGAACATGTACAGTCGCCAAGGTTTGTGCAGCCTTGTTCTTGGACCTGGCGGCATTATGGGCTTCCTCGTCGACGTCCTTTCTTCCGCCGGCGTCCATCCCACCAATCGTTTGCTCCAATGGTGGCGGAAGTGACGTGGATGGAGCGGCCGCCGCCGAAGTCTTCTTCTTCGGTGGCATGTTGATGAAGGGAATAAGGATCGAGCTCGTGTGAACGCCGGATCAGGTTCATGCAATCTCGACGCCCCCTACCTGGCGCGCCAAAGATGTCGGGGAAACTGATCCTCGAACACCTATGGGGCCGGCGGACCGGGCCCCTTTCGGTTCGGCGGGGGGCGGAGATCGCACGAAGAGCAGATCGAGGCAAGGCACACGAGCCGTTTACCCAGCTTCGGAGCTCTCCGGAGAGATAACACTCCTACTGCTGCTAGTCTGGTTGTATTATCTGGTGTCCTTGCTCTCCAAAGCGAGAGTGTGATGTTCTCTGGGCTACGGATGGATCGAAGCAAACTGCCTGAGGCCCCGAACCTATCAGCCGAACCCCCTCTGCGTTGCGCATGGGCCTCCTTTTATACGCTAAAGGGGTCATCGACAGGTGGCAACGCAGAGGAGGGTAAAAACATAAAAAGCGAGGTAGTTGATAAAGTTGCTTGCACAGTGCACCCTACCTAATCCTGACGGCTGGGGACAAGGGCATTAAATGCCCGTCTGAGTCGCCCGAACAGTGCAGAAAAGGACCGTTAGAGGCGCCACCGTTCGCCACGATGGCGATCTTGTCAGCTTCGCATGCCACTACGCACCGCTGGCTGCACAGCCTCCCGCCACGCACGTCCGGAGAGGCCCCCAGAGCGACACGTTGGTGGATGCGCTGGAGCGTGGACGCAGAGTGGCCGCCTGCCGTGGCAAGCGCCTTGCCGTTGTTGTTATCTTGTCGGGTCCGGTAGCTTGTCGCTCACCGGGCTTCGAGGTACCTTGGTTTGTCTTCCCGGCAAGCTCCTCTTGCCGGGGCCTTGTTGCCTTGCCGGAGCGCGTGGCGCATCGCGGCAAGTTCATCGGAGCGCCCTGGTTGGCCTTCCCGGCAAGCTCCTCTTGCCGGGGTCTTGTCTCCTTAGCTTAAATACTTTGTTCTTGGATGGCTCCAAGGGAACCTTGGGGGAACTTGGCAATCACCCGGCAAGCCTTTGCCGCGGGGTGCTGCAACTGCCCGTGCACAAGTTCGGGGTACTAGGGTACCCCTATTCTAGTACACCGACACCATGTCAAGAAAGGAAACATGAGGCCACGAGGTAGGGGGGCGTGCCCACCCCCACCAGGCGCGCCCTCCACCCTCGTGGGCCCCCTGGTGCTCCACCGACGTATTCCTTCCTCCTATATATACCTACATACCCCCAAATGATCAGATACAGAGCCAAAAACCTAATTCCACCGCCGCAACTTTCTGTATCCATGAGATCCCATCTTGGGG
The DNA here is from genome assembly GCF_002162155.2 of Triticum dicoccoides. NCBI lineage: Eukaryota > Viridiplantae > Streptophyta > Magnoliopsida > Poales > Poaceae > Triticum > Triticum dicoccoides. The sequence goes on along the minus strand of NC_041392.1, from coordinate 595,133,502 downwards.
CCTGTTCCGGAGCTCCGCCGAAGGGGGCATCGATCACAGAGGGCTTCTACATCAACACCATAGCCTCTCCGATGAAGTGTGAGTAGTTTACCTCAGACCTACGGGTCCATAGTTAGTAGCTAGATGGCTTCTTCTCTCTTTTTGGATCTCAATACAACGCTCTCCCCCTCTCTTGTGGAGAACTATTCGATGTAATCTTCTTTTTGCGGTGTGTTTGTTGAGACCGATGAATTGTGGGTTTATGATCAAGTCTATCTATGAACAATATTTGAATCTTCTCTGAATTCTTTTATGTATGATTGGTTATCTTTGCAAGTCTCTTCAAATTATCAGTTTGGTTTGGCCTACTAGATTGATCTTTCTTGCAATGGGAGAAGTGCTTAGCTTTGGGTTCAATCTTGCGGTGTCCTTTCCCAGTGACAATAGGGGCAGCAAGGCACGTATTGTATTGTTGCCATCGAGGATAACAAGATGGGGTTTTCTTCATATTGCATGAGTCTATCCCTCTACATCATGTCATCTCGCTTAAGGCGTTACTCTGTTTTTAACTTAATACTCTAGATGCATGCTGGATAGCGGTCGATGAGTGGAGTAATAGTAGTAGATGCAGGCAGGAGTCGGTCTACTTGTCTCGGACGTGATGCCTATATACATGATCATACCTAGATATTCTCATAACTATGCTCAATTCTGTCAATTTCTCAACAATAATTTGTTCACCCACCGTAGAGTACTTATGCTCCCGAGAGAAGCCACTAGTGAAACCTATGGCCCCCGGATCTATGTTTATCATATTGATCTCCTACTACTTAGTTATTTCCTTTGCTATTTACTTTGCCTTTATTTTACTTTGCACCTTTTACCATAAAAATACCAAAAATATTATCTTATCATATCTATCAGATCTCACTCTCGTAAGTGGCCTTATAGGGATTGACAACCCCTATTTGCGTTGGTTGCGAGGATTTATTTGTTTTGTGCAGTTATAAGGGACTCGCGCGTAGCCTCCTACTGGATTGATACCTTGGTTCTCAAAAACTAAGGGAAATACTTACGCTACTTTGCTGCATCATCCCTTCCTCTTCGGGGAAAACCAACGCAGTGCTCAAGAGGTAGCAAAGTTATCTTATCGGATTGAGTCTTTAAGTATTTGAGAACACTTGATGCATGTCTTGCATCTGCTTATCTATGGTGACAATGGGACATTTACGAGATCTACTTGATGTATGTTTTGGTGATCAACTTGCGCGTTGATGACCCACAAGTATAGTGGATCTATCGTAGTCGTTTCGATAAGTAAGAGTGTCGAACCCAACGAGGAGCAGACGGAAATGATAAGCGATTTTCAGCAATGTATTCTCTGCAAGTACTAAAATAAGTGGTAACAGATAGTTTTGTGATAAGATAATTTGTAACGAGCAACAAGTAACAAAAGTAAATAAAGTGCAGCAAGGTGGCCCAATCCTTTTTGTAGCAAAGGACAAGCCTGGACAAACTCTTCTATAAGGAAAAGCGCTCCCGAGGACACATGGGAATATTGTCAAGCTAGTTTTCATCACGTTCATATGATTCACGTTCGGTACTTTGATAATTTGACATGTGGGTGGACCGGTGCTTGGGTGCTGTTCTTACTTGTACAAGCATCCCACTTATGATTAACCTCTATTGCAAGCATCCGCAACTACAACAAAAGTATTAAGGTAAACCTAACCATAGCATGAAACATATGGATCCAATTCAGCCCCTTACGAAGCAACGCGTAAACTAGGGTTTAAGCTTCTATCAGTCTAGCAACCCATGATCTACTTATTACTTCCCAATGCCTTCCTCTAGGCCCAAATAATGGTGAAGTGTTATGTAGTCGACGTTCACATAACACCACTAGAGGCTAGACAACATACATCTCATCAAAATATCGAACGAATACCAAATTCACATGACTACTAATAGCAAGACTTCTCCCTTGTCCTCAGGAACAAACGTAACTACTCACAAAGCATATTCATGTTCATAATCAGAGGGGTAATAATATGCATAAAGGATCTGAACATATGATCTTCCACCAATTAAACCAACTAGCGTCAACTACAAGGAGTAATTAACACTACTAGCAACCTACTAGCACCAATCCCGGACTTGGAGACAAGAATTGGATACAATAGATGAATTAGGGTTTTGAGATGAGATGGTGCTGATGAAGATGTTGATGGAGATTGCCATCTCCCGATGAGAGGAGTGTTGGTGATGACGATGGCGATGATTTCCCCTTCCGGGAGGGAAGTTTCCCCGGCAGAACAGCTCTGTCGGAGCTCTAGATTGGATTCGCCAAGGTTCCGCCTCGTGGCGGTGGAGTTTCGTTCTGAAAGGTTGCTTCTTATTTTTTCTCGACGGAAGACTTTATATAGCAGAAGATGGTCATCAGAGAGCCACCAGGGGGCCCACGAGGTAGGGGGCGCGCCCTAGGGGGGTGCCCCCACCCTCGTGGACAGGGTGTGGGCCCCCTGGTCTTCATCTTTGGCGAGGATTTTTCATTATTTATTATAAGGTATTCCGTGGAGTTTCAGGACTTTTGGAGTTGTGCAGAATAGGTCTCTAATATTTGCTCCTTTTCCAGCCCAGAAATCCAGCTGCCAGCATTCTCCCTCCTTATGTAAACCTTGTAAAATAAGAGAGAATAGCCATAAGTATTGTGACATAATGTGAAATAACAGCCCATAATGCAATAAATATCGATATAAAAGAATGATGCAAAATGGACGTATCAACTCCCCCAAGCTTAGACCTCGCTTGTCCTCAAGCGAAAGCCGATAAAAATAAATATGTCCCCATGTTTAGAGGTAGAGGCGTCGATAAAAATAAAATACGGACATGAAGGCATCATGATTATTCTCATAACAGCAACATATATAGATATTGTCATATGATTACTTATGTTCAAGTGATGATCTATTCACAATGCAAAAGTATGAATCAGAAACCTTATTGGGAACCAACAAACTATAACCTCAGTCATTGAAGCAATTGCAATTTATCATAACATTAGAAAGAGTCTATGTCAGAGCTAAAAAGCAAGTCCACATACTCAACTATCATCTAGTCCTTCATAGTTGCTAACACTCACGCAATACTTGTGGTTACAGAGTTTTAATCGGACACAGAGAAAGATAGGGGCTTATAGTTTCGCCCCACAACCTTTTACCTCAAGGGTAATGTCAACAATAATAACTAATGCCCCCTACATCCGATTAGATATATCAGGTTCTTTCCAACATGCTGGGCTTGCCAAAGGATAAAATGAAAAAGAGGGAGGTGAAGATCACCATGACACTTGCATAAGGTAGAAGATAATAATAAAAGATAGGCCCTTCGCAGAGGGAAGCAGAGGCTGCCATGCGCTTTTATGGTTGGATGTACAAAATCTTAATGCGAAAGATCGTCACTTTATATTGCCCCTTGTGATATGAACCTTTATTATGTAGTCCGTCGCTTTTATTACTTCCACATCACAAGATCGTACAAAGCTTATTTCTCCCGCACTAATCATACATATTTAGAGCAGTTTTTATTGCTTTGCACCGATGACAACTTACTTGAAGGATCTTACCCGATCCATAGGTAGATATGGTGGACTCTCATGGCAAAACTGGTTTAAGGGTATTTGGAAGCACAAGTAGTATCTCTACTTGGTGCTGAGAATTTGGCTAGCATGAGGGGGAAAGGCAAGCTCAACATGTTGGATGATCCATGACAACATACTTTATCTCAGATATAAGAAAACATAACCCATTACATTGTCTTCCTTGTCCAACATCAACTCTTTAGCAATGTCATATTTTGATGAGTGCTCCCAATTATAAAACATGTCAATAATAGTATATCTATATGTGAAACCTCTCTTTCCTTATTACTTCCTATTAATTGCAACGATGACCAAAGCTATGTCGGCCAACTCCCAACAACTTTTAATCATCACACTCTTTCTATGTGAAGTCATTACTATCAATAGATCAATATGAACTTTTGTTTCTTCTTATTCTTTTTCTCTTTTCTTTTATTCACCCAAGATCATAGCAAGAAAATCAAGCCCTTGACTCAACACTAATATTTATTATATAGCTCACGGACTCGATTACATAGAGAGATCATAAGGCAAAACTCAAAACTAGATCATGCCATAAACTTTATTCTACTAGATCAAAATACTACTAATAGGATCGAACTAAGGAAAACGGTAAAGATAGGAGTTGTGATTGTGATACGATACCGAGGCACCTCCCCCAAGCTTGGCAGTTGCCAAGGGGAGTGCCCATACCCATGTGATTATATCTCCTTGGTTGGTGAAGAAGGTGGAGGTGTTGTTGATGATGCGGGCTTGTCATCCATCTTCCAAGGCATAGGTTCACCATCATAGAAGGATGATCGAGTCTCCGGAATCCTCGAATCTGCAGCCAAACTCATTCTTTTGAATCTATATTCATAATCACAGTTTTGGTTTTGCAGGTCGTAGATTTGGGCTTGGAGGTGCTCGATCTTGTCATGTAGATTGAAGATGGCCTCCTCGGTGTTCTTGGCATCCGGCTTGTAGTTGTTAGTGAACTCCGCGAGCATCGTGTGGCTAGCGTTGATTCCATGCTCCACCATCCCCTGGCACTTGAAAACTTGTTGCTCCATTGCTTCGAGCCTCGTATCCACACTTCCGGTTTCCCTTGGTCCCTCAGCATCGCGGATGTGCAGCAACCCATCACGCATCTCAATGGTTTGAGGGTGTCGCAGCACCTCCGCGAGGTAAGGGTTGATGACCTTCTCGAAGAACTTGTCCTTGGAAGCACTTGGGGACGTCATGCTAATCTAGATCTGTCAGAAAAATAGCTCGAAACAAGAACAGAGAATATTTGCGTCATATGGGAGTCAAAAACCTTCGGGAGAATATATAGTGAATTTTTACCGACCAAAAAACGTATCGTGCAAGAAAACGGAGTCCGGAAGGCACACGAGGTGCTCACGAGGTAGGGGGCGCGCCCAGGGGGTAGGGCGCGCCCTCCACCCTCATGGGTCCCTCGTGTCCTTCTCGGACTGCTACTTAATTTTCTATTTTTCTAAATATTCCAAAATGGAGAAATATTGCCTTAAAAATTGTTTTGGAGTCGGTTTACTTACCATACCACATACCTATTCCTTTTTGGAGTCTGAAACATAGTGTCCCTTATGTATTCCTCTGGGGTTATGGTTTCAATAATATTGGTTTCAATATTTATGGGATTACCTGAGATATAATGTTTGATTCTTTGACCGTTTACCACCTTCGGATTTGTGCCTTCGAAGTTGTCGATTTTTATGGCACCAGAACGATAGACCTCCTCGATAACATAGGGCCTTTCGATTTAGAGAGAAGTTTCCCTACAAAAAATCTTAAACGAGAGTTGTATAGCAATACATAATCACCTACATTAAACTCACGCTTTTGTATCCTTTTGTCATGCCATCTTTTAACCTTTTCTTTAAACAACTTGGCATTTTCATAAGCTTGGGTTCTCCATTCATCAAGTGAGCTAATATCAAATAACCTCTTTTCACCGGCAAGTTTGAAATCATAGTTGAGCTCTTTAATAGCCCAATATGCCTTATGTTCTAGTTCGAGAGGTAAGTGACATGCTTTTCCATATACCATTTTATACGGAGACATACCCATAGGATTTTTATATGCAGTTCTATAGGCCCATAATGCATCATCAAGTTTCTTGGACCAATTCTTTCTAGACCTATTGACAGTCTTTTGCAAAATTAATTTGGGTTCTCTATTACTCAATTCTACTTGACCACTAGACTGTGGGTGATATGAAGATGCAATTCTATGATTGACGTCATATTTAGGAAGCATTTTACGGAAAGCACCATGAATAAAATGTGAACCACCATCGGTCATTAAATATCTAGGGACTCCAAACCTCAGAAAAATAACTTCTTTAAGCATCTTAATAGAAGTGTTATGATCAGCACTACTAGTTGGAATAGCTTCTACCCACTTAGTAATGTAATCAACAGCAACTAAAATATGTATATCCATTAGAGGCAGGAAAAGGTCCCATATAATCAAAGCCCCAAACATCAAACGGTTCAATAACAAGTGAATAATTCATAGGCATTTCTTGACGTCTACTAATATTACCAATTCTTTGACATTCATCACAAGATAGGATAAACTTACGGGCATCCTTCAAGAGAGTAGGCCAATAAAAACCGGATTGCAATACCTTATGTGCAGTTCTATCTCCCGCGTGGTGTCCTCCATAAGTTTTGGAGTGGCACTTGCGTAGGATCTGTTCCTGTTCATGCTCAGGTACACAACGTCTAATAACACCATCTACTCCTTCTTTATAAAGATGTGGGTCATCCCAAAAGTAATGTCTCAAATCATAGAAGAACTTTTTCTTTTGTTGGTATGTGAAGCTAGGTGGTATGAATTTAGCAACAATGTAATTAGCATAATCAGCATACCAAGGAGTACTACGAGAAGTACTTATGACATTTAATTGTTCATCAGGAAAGCTATCATCAATAGGTAGTGGGTCATCAAGAATATTCTCTAACCTAGATAAGTTGTGTGCAACAGGGTTCTCAGCTCCTTTTCTATCAACAATATGCAAATCAAATTCTTGTAGCAAGAGAACCCATCTAATAAGTCTAGGTTTAGCATCTTTCTTCTCCATAAGATATTTAATAGTAGCATGATCAGTGTGGATAGTTACTTTAGAATCAAGAATATAAGGTCTGAACTTATCACAAGCAAATACAACTGCTAAAAGTTCTTTTTCAGTAGTAGCATAATTTCTTTGAGCATTGTCTATAGTCTTACTAGCATAATGGATAACATTTAATTTCTTATCAACTCTTTGCCCTAAAACAGCACCTACAGCATAATCGCTAGCATCACACATAATTTCAAAGGGTAAATTCCAATCAGGTGGCTGAACAACAGGTGCAGAGACTAATACTTTCTTAAGTATTTCAAATGCTTCTACACAATCATCATCAAATACAAATGGTATATCTTTTTGTAATAAATTAGTCAGAGGCCGAGAAATTTTGGAGAAGTCCTTAATGAACCTCCTATAAAATCCGGCGTGACCAAGGAAACTTCTTATACCTTTGATGTCCTTGGGACATGGCATCTTTTCAATAGCATCAACCTTGGCTTTGTCAACTTCAATACCTCTTTCAGAAACTTTATGCCCCAAGACAATACCTTCATTAACCATAAAGTGGCACTTTTCCGAGTTCAAGACAAGATTAGTTTCTTCACATCTCTGCAAAACTCGATCAAGATTGCTCAAACAATCATCAAAAGAAGATCCATAGACGGAAAAGTCTTCCATGAAAACCTCACAAATCTTTTCACAAAAGTCAGAGAATATAGCCACCATGCATCTTTGAAAGGTAGCAGGTGCATTACATAAACCAAAATGCATACGTCTATAAGCAAAAGTACCAAAAGGGCATGTAAAAGTAGTCTTTGATTGATCTTTAGCCGACACAGGTATTTGAGAGAAACCAGAATAACCATCTAGAAAGCAGTAATGTGTATGCTTGCATAATCTTTCTAGCATTTGATCGATAAAAGGGGTAATGATCTTTCTTAGTAGCCTTATTTAATTTGTGGAAATCAATTACCATCCTATAACCTGTAATAATTCTTTGTGGATTCAATTCATCTTTATCATTAGGAACAATAGTAATACCTCCCTTCTTAGGGACACAATGAACAGGACTTACCCATTGACTATCAGCAATGGGATAAATTATACCTGCCTCCAGAAGCTTTAGTATTTCTTTTCTTATCACTCTTTCATTTTAGGATTCAGACGTCGTTGAGGATCACAAACTGGTTTGACATCTGCTTCCAAATTTATTTTATGTTGGCATAGAGTGGGACTAATGCCCTTAAGATCATCAAGAGTATATCCAATAGCAGCACGGTGCTTCTTCAGAGTCTTCAATAATCTTTCTTATTCATGCTCTGAAAGGTTAGCACTAATAATAACAGAATATATCTTCTTTTCATCAAGATAAGCATATTTAAGATTATCGGGCAACGGTTTTGTAGCGACCAGACCTCAAACGGTCCAATCTGTGTGCTTAGGTGTCATCCCTGGATCAGTAATGCTGACAGCACACAGTACTTGAAGGATTTATAACAGAGTAGCAATCACACACTTATTACATCGAGTGTCTCAAAAGAGAACTTATTACAATAAATATGGCTTAAGGCCATCTAATAATGATAACAGCGGAAGGCTTGGAAGATAAGTGAGTCCATCAACTCCAACGGCATCATTGAGTATAGAACCACGACCTAAAACACCTTACTCGTCGTCAGAAAAGTCTGCAACATGAACGTTGCAGCCCGAAACGGGTCAGCACATGGAATATGCTGGCAATGTAACACACAGAGGGCAGTGAAAGATATAGGCTATACTATATGCATACTTGGCTGGTGGAAAGCTCTATGGTTACAGTTTTCCGTAAAGCCAATTTTCCCTACTGCAAAGGAATAAATTTTATTTAACTATCATGGTAGTTGTTAAACATTGAGAATGGTTGACAGCATTCTCAATCCCAAATAAGCATCATCATTTAAAAAACCCAACAAAATTAATTTAGAGTAACATGATGAGATTCACATGATAATCCAGGTATTAGATACTCAAGATGTCCATAACTGGGGACACGGCTAACCATGATTAGTTTATACACTCTGTAGAGGTTTGCACACTTTTCCCCACAAGACTCGATCTCCCACGTTGGGATTCTCGCACTACATGGTGTTTGAGAAACGGATGACCGAGACATAGTCTTTCAGAAGCGCTAGCACCTTACGATCGGGTAGACCGTTACACCTACTTTCCCCTACATCTGCTAGTCTACCACTATAAGAGTTCACACAACTTAGTCAACCATGCTAGAGCCCATAGTAGCTTGTGGCTGCACATGGAAGTTTCTAGCATGAATAATCTCATGATCCCTTTGAGCCTAGGTGGCGATCCAAAAGAAAACAGGCAATCACTGGAATACCTAGGTGCCTCAATCCACCCAGATGTGTATTTAAGTTGCCACCATAGATAAACCATTAATTTAACAATCTCACATCTGTCATGGATACACTCACCCAATCCACGTCTACTAGCATAGCATGGCATAATAAGCAAACGTAGAAGTAACTCCCAAAGGTTTGATAATAAATAGGTAATAGGTACTACCTCAACTACTTCCCAAACCCACAACTTAATTATATCCTAATCAATGCAATGTGTGAGGATTGATCTAATGCAATAAAAACTGGGTAATAGGAAGTGTGATCAAAGTGTTACTTGCCTTGCTGATGATCCGCAAAACCTAGCAATTCGAAGTAGCAAGCGGCGCACTCCAGGTACTCTATCGCAAACAAACAAGCATACAATAAGTACTCATCTAATGCACAGGTAAAACTCGGATAAGAGATCTAACCAGAAAGTTCAACTTAAGAACTCCGGTTGGCAAAAAGAATCAAATCGAACGAAGCAACGAAAGACAAATGGCAAAAGAAACAGGCTTTGTTTACTATTCTGGATCTAGGGCAATTTTTACTGTGGCAAAAACTTGTTTGAGTTGGTTAAATGGAAAGAGGGTTTCGAGACGAAACTCCAGGCGCTTGAATCGCCTGATTTCGATAAACGAGCGAAAAGTTATACTAGAACAAAAATCGGATCAGGAATCGCGATCAGAAAAATCGTGGATTTAATCCGAGAAAAAGAAAAACGATGAACAGATTAACGAACGAATGTTCGTTATCTGGATCTAAACGATGAACGCGTTCGTTAGAACGAACGAACGAGCGAACGCTTGCTAATTAACTCAACCAGAAAAAACCGATCTAACAAAAAAAACAGATCTAACTTTTTTTTAAAAAGAACCGATCAGTTTTCTTCGCGGAAACCGAGGCACTGGTGTCTACCTCGGAGGCTCCGGCGAACGGCGTGGCGGCAGCTTCGGCAAATGTCGGCGGTGGTGGCGGCGGGGCGGCGTGGGTGGCGGCGCGGCGGCGGCGGCTCCGAGGCGGCGGTTAGGCTGTCCCGGGCCTCAGGCGGCGCTATAAAAAGGCCTCGGCCAGGGAGTCCTGGACGGATATGGCCCGTAGGTCGGTTCGGATTTTTAAGGAACAATTGTATTCGTGTCCCTAGTTGGGTCATGCTCGACTTCACTCGCCTTGTGTTTTTGCCCTTCCGGGGCGGTTCCGACCAATCACGATTCGCCATGTGGCGACTGCTCACTGGTCGGAACCGCTCCGGAAGGGCAAAAACACAAGGTGAGTGAAGTGAGCTGGGCAAAACCGCAATTGTTGAAAAAATAGGGGCAAATCAGTCGAGCGTGACCCAACTAGGGGCACGAATACAAAAATCCCTTTTTTTAATAATTACGCTTAGAAAAAAAGAAATACTAAACGGACTCCAAAAATCCCGAAATAAATTTTTCCCGGCTTCTAAAATCAAGCCGCACAGGATGAACATTTATTTGGGGCCTAAATGTAATTTTGAAAAACATGCATTTTCCTAAATTCAAATAAAATAGCAAATAGAACCAAAATAAAATCTTATTTGATTTTTTTAGTAAATCCTCAATTTTTCCTTATTTTGGGAAAGTCATTTTATTCCCTCTCTCATATTTTTGTAATAGAAATAATTGAAGATAAAATAAATAAAATCAAATGATCCTATTTTCAGAATTTGAGAAACTCAAATATGAAAATAACGAAATCCCCAACTCTCTCCGAGGGTCCTTGAGTTGCGTAGAATTTCTAGGATCAACCGAAATGCAATAAAATATGATATGCAATGATGATCTAGTGTATAACATTCCAAATTGAAAATTTGGGATGTTACAAACCTACCCCCCTTATGATGAATCTCGCCCTCGAGATTCGGGTTGGCTAAAAAATAGGTGAGGGTGGTCCTTCAACAATTCTTCCTCTCGCTCCCAGGTGGCTTCATCCTCCGTGTGGTGGCTCCACTGAACTTTGCAAAACTTTATAACCTTGCTGCGGGTGACTCAACTGGCATATTCTAGAATCTTGACTGGTTTCTCCTCATAGGTCAAATCACTGTCCAACTGAATCGCTTCCAGCGGCACTGTATCTCTCAGTGGTATATCAGCCATCTCTGCGTGGCACTTCTTCAACTGGGAAACGTGGAACACATCGTGAACTCCTGACAATCCTTCGTGCAACTCCAACTTGTAGGCTACCTCTCCCATACGCTCCAAAACTTTGTATGGGCCTACAAAACGTGGCGCTAACTTTCCCTTAACTCCAAAGCGCTTAACTCCTCGAAGTGGAGATACTCGAAGATAAACTTGGTCTCCGACTTCGTAAACTATCTCCTTGCATTTAGAATCTGCATAGCTCTTCTGCCTGGATTGAGCTACCTTGAGCCTATCACGAATCAATTTCACTTTCTGTTCAGACTCCTTAATCAGATCTGGTCCAAACAACTGACGGTCTCCAACTTCATCCCATGACAATGGGGTCCTGCACCTCCTTCCGTACAAGGCTTCGAAAGGGGCCATCTTCAAACTGGACTGATAACTATTATTGTAAGAGAAATCTGCGTATGGCAAATTCTCGTCCCAACTAGATCTGTAATCTAGCGCACAAGCTCTCAGCATATCCTCCAAAATCTGATTGACTCTCTCGGTCTGTCCATCTGTCTGCAGATGGAAAGCTGTACTAAACTCTAGCCTCGTACCCGTAAATTGGGTTCCTCTATCTGATACAATGCTCCTTGGAACTCCATGCAGACATACGATTCTAGTCATGTATATCTTTGCCAACTTTGCACTGGTATAGGTAGTCTTCACTGGAATGAAATGAGCTACCTTTGTCAAACGATCGACTACAACCCAAATCGAGTCATAGCCTGAACGAGTTCTGGGTAATCCTGTAATAAAATCCATGCCTAACTTATCCCACTTCCATTCGGGTATCGGCAATGGCTGTAGCAATCCTGCTGGCTTCTGATGCTCTGCCTTCACTCTCTGACATACATCACAAACTACTACATACTCCGCAATATCCTTATTCATTCCGGTCCACCAGAAAATATCCTTCAAATCCAAATACATCTTGGTATTTCCTGGGTGAATCGAATATGGTGAATCATGGGCCTCTTGCAGAATTAACTTCCTGATTTCCAAATCATTAGGCACATAAACGCGGTCTTCAAACCATAAGGTATCATGCTCATCCTCACAAAATCCTTTAGCTTTTCCCTTGCTCATTTTCTCCTTAATAGAAGCAATCTCCTTGTCAGTCTTCTAGGCTTCTTTGATCTTATCCATCAAAGTAGACTGAATCTCCAATGCTGCTACATAGCCTCTCGGGACTATCTCCAAACATATCTCATGAAGATTTTTGGCTAACTCCCTTGGTAAATCTCCCATCATTAAGGTGTTGACATGACTTTTACGGCTCAACGCGTCAGCTACTATGTTAGCCTTTTTGGGGTGATAATGCAATCTCATGTCATAATCCTTGATGAGCTCCAACCATCTCCTTTGTCTGAGGTTCAACTCCTTCTGTGTGAAAATATACTTCAAACTCTTGTGATCCGTGTATACCTCACAATGGTTTCCAATGAGAAAGTGTCTCCAGGTTTTCAATGCATGTACTACGGCTGCTAACTCCAAATCATGCGTAGCATAATTCAACTCATGAGGCTTAACCTATCGTGAGGCATATGAAACAACTCTTCCTTCTTGCATAAGCACTTCTCCTAGTCCTCGACGTGAAGCGTCACAATACACCTCATAATCCTTGGTCTGATCTGGAAAAATCAACACGGGTGATGTAACCAAACGTTTCTTCAACTCCTGGAAACTGGCCTCACATTCCTCAGTCCATATGAACTTGGTATCCTTCTTCAACAATTCTATCATAGGCTTTGCAATCTTCGAGAAATTTTCAATAAATCTCCGGTAGTATCCTACGAGTCCAAGAAAACTCTGAATCTCTCCAACTGTTGTTGGCGCTTCCCAATTTGTCACAATGTCAACCTTGGTGGGATCTACTGCTATACCTTCTCCGGATATGACGTGTCCAAGAAATCCAACTTCCTTCAACCAAAACTCACATTTGCTAAACTTGGCATATAACTGATTTTCTCTGAGCTTACCAAGTACCAAACGCAAATGCTCCTTATGCTCCTCTTCATTCTTCGAGTATACCAGGATATCATCAATGAACACTACGACAAACTTATCCAAAAACTCCATAAACACTTTGTTCAATATGTTCATAAAATATGCCGGTGCGTTAGTCAGACCAAATGACATAACGGTATGCTCGTACAGCCCATACCTGGTGGTAAAAGCCGTTTTAGGTATATCCTGTTCTCAAATCTTCAACTGATGGTATCCTGATCGCAGGTCGATCTTGGAAAATACCTTAGCTCCTTGCAATCGATCAAACAGATCATTGATCATCGGTAGTGGGTACTTGTTCTTGATGGTTACTTCATTCAATCCTCGATAATCAACAACCATCCTTAACGATCCATCCTTCTTCTCCACTAGAAGTACTGGCGATCCCCAAGGCGAAGAACTTGGGCGAATATAACCTTTTGTCGGTGTACTAGAATAGGGGTACCCTAGTACCCCGAACTTGTGCACGGGAAGTTGCAGCACCCCGCGGCAAAGGCTTGCCGGGTGATCGCCAAGTTCCCCCAAGGTTCCCTTGGAGCCATCCAAGAACAAAGTATTTAGGCTAAGGAGACAAGACCCCGGCAAGAGGAGCTTGCCGGGAAGGCCAACCAAGGCGCTCCAATGAACTTGCCGCGATGCGCCACGCGCTCCGGCAAGGCAACAAGGCCCTGGTAAGAGGAGCTTGCCGGGAAGACAAACCAAGGTACCTCGAAGCCCGGTGAGCGACAAGCTACCGGACCCGACAAGATAACAACAGTGGCAAGGCGCTTGCCGCGGCAGGCGGCCACTCTGCGTCCACGCTCCAGCGCATCCACCAACGTGTCGCTCTGGGGGCCTCTCCGGACGTGCGTGGCGGGAGGCTATGCAGCCAGCGGTGCGCAGTGGCATGCGAAGCTGACAAGATCGCCATCATGGCGAACGGTGGCGCCCCTAACAGTCCTTTTCTGCACTGTTTGGGCGACTCAGACATGCATTTAATGCCCTTGTCCCCTGCCGTCAGGGTTAGGTAGGGTGCACTGTACAAGTAACTGTATCAACTACCTCGCTTTTTACGTTTTTACCCTCCTCTGCGTTGCCACCTGTCGGTGACCCCTTTAGCGTATAAAAGGAGGCCCATGCGCAACGTGAAGGGGGTTTGGCTCATAGGTTTGGCTCATAGGTTCGGGGCCTCAGGCAGTTTGCTTCGATCCATCCGTAGCCCAGAGAAGATCACAATCTCGCTTTGGAGAGCAAGAACACCAGATAATACAACCAGACAAGCAGCAGTAGGAGTGTTATCTCTCTGGAGAGCTCCGAAGCTGGGTAAACTGCTCGTGTGCCTCGCCTCGATCTGCTCTTCGTGCGATCTCTGCCCCCCGCCGAACCGAAAGGGGCCCGGTCCGCCGGCCCCATAGGTGTTCGAGGATCAGTTTCCCCGACATCTTTGGCGCTCCAGGTAGGGGGCGTCGAGATTGCGTGAACCTGATCTGGCGTTCACATGAGCTCGATCCTTATTCCCTTCATCAACATGCCACCGAAGAAGAAGACTTCGGCGGCGGCCGCCCCATCCACGTCCCTTCCGCCACCGTTGGAGCAAACGAGTGGTGGGATGGACGCCGGCGGAAGAAAGGACGTCGACGAGGAAGCCCATAATGCCGCTAGGTCCAAGAACAAGGCTGAACAAACCTCGGCGACTGTACATGTTCCACGCCACTCTCAGGAGGCGCAAGATCAACAGCGTCATGGCGCTAGCAATGCCATACGCATGATAGCCCAAGACCAAGCTGGTGGATCTCGGAGCGCTCAAGACCAGTATGCACGCCAGCGCGCTGGTACGAGCGGGGCACGGTCGCCTGGACGGGATACTGCTCCTTCTAACATAGTTAGAAGCTCGAGCACGTCCCGCTCCTCGCGCCGTCCGCCACTACCACCCACTACCCCAGCAGAAGCTTTGGCGCGAGCTCAACTTCTCCTAGATTACCCTCCGACCTCAGACAAGATCGACGAATGGAGAGCCACCATTCAGAGTCTCATCGGCTATGCCAACGGCGACACTCCATGGCGGCCGAGAGCGTCGCCGCCGCGGCAGGACCGCCGGACACGAGCCGGTGGCGACGAAACGGGTGGAGGTGCAACTACCATGAAATCACCGCCCCGAAGGCCAAGATCGCCGACTCGTCGGATCCACCTCGACAGCGACTCCACTGCATCGTCGGATCCACGAGCTCGTCGTGATCAGTGCCAAGTTCTTCATGATCGACAACAAGAAGACGCTCGAACCCGCATCGAGCGCCGAAGAGAAGCCCGACGTCAATCTGACAAGTGCGCTGGGCCCTCTGTTGACATGCATGCGCCAGGGGAACCAGGCGATCTGCCGTATGCGGTAGGTTGTCCTGCGTTCACTCGTGAGCTGCGGCAAGTCTAGTGGCCCAGTACAAAGAACTTCAAGCCAGACGTACCGGAGAAGTACGACGGCAAGATGCATCCTTCAGAGTTCCTCAGCATCTACACCATTGCGGTGCAAGCTGCCGGGGGACGAGATGACAAGATCCTTGCCAACTACTTCCCGCTGGTGCTCAAGCCTAATGTCAGGTCCTGGCTCGTGCACTTGCCGGACAACTCCATATCCTCTTGGGCTGATCTGTGCCATCAGTTTGTCGGCGCCTTTACCGGCGGACACAAGCCTCATGGCCAGGAGAGTGATCTTCATTTGCTCGCCCAGAAGGAAGGAGAGCCCCTACGCAAGTACATTCAGAGATTCAGTAGCGTGCAGCACAACATCCCAGACATCCACCCTGCCGCGGTGATCAGCGCGTTCCATCAGAACGTGCGGAACCGCAGGATGCGGGAGGAAATGGCGATGTGCAAGATCAGGGACGTCAGTGAATTATATGCACTGGCCGACAAGTGCGCGCGTGCTGAGGAAGGGAGGAGACTCCTCGGAGAAAATATAGGAGCGGGAGGATCTGACAGCGAAGATGCCGCCCCGACAAGGAAAACCCGGCGGCGGAACAACAGAAGAAGGAAAGGCAAAGAAGTGCTAGTTGTTGAGCAGTCCGGCAACGGTGGCGGCGCCAAGGAAGCCAAAGCTGGTGACTCCGGCAAGGAGGTTGCCGCGGAGGTGGCGGTCGCCGACAAGCAGGATGGCACCAACAAGCAGTATTGCAAGATTCACCGCACCAAGGGCCATGATCTTCAGAACTGCAAGAGGGTCGAGCAGCTTGTTGAGCAACAAAAAGCTGAATACGAGCGGCGCGACAAGGAGAAAGCCCAGGAAGGAGCTGGTGGATCCGGCAAGAAACGTCCCGGCCGAGGAGGACGCCGCGGCAAGGCCAAGCAGCGGCAAGGAGACAGACCTCCTCGTGGCCGCGACAAGGATGAAGATGACGGCGACGATGAAGATATGGATGATGAGGAGACCGATGAGCAGGAGTTCCAGAAAGCTACAGAGGTCCTGTACGTTGACGGTGGTGCTTCTCTGCATGCCTCGCACCGCCAGCTCAAGTAGTGGATGCGGGAAGTTAATGCAGCAGAACCGCCCGTCGAGTCACGCAAGCCTCTGAAATGGTCCAGCACGCCTATCATCTTTGATATTGAGGACCACCCAGATCGCATAACTGCGGTCGGGTGCTTGCCGATGTTGGTTTCACCAACAATCCGCAACCTCAAGGTCACTAAGATGCGAGTTGACGGCGGGGCCGGTTTGAACTTGATCTCCTCCATGGTGCTCCAGAAGCTCCAGATCCCTGACAGCGAGCTCGAAGAGACCGGCACATTTCAAGGAATCAACCCGGGAAGGAGCAAGCCAAAGGGAAAGATCATGTTGCCGGTAACATTTGGCAGTGAGCTGAACTTCAGGACTGAGAGGGTCACGTTTGACGTTGCCGATTTTCCATTACCTTACAATGGAATCCTTGGCCGTCCGGCACTCGCCAAGTTCATGGCAGCCTCTCACTATGCGTACAATGTACTGAAAATGCCAGGCCCAATAAGTGTCATCACTGTCCCTGGCGACAAGAAGGATGCTCTTATCTGTGCTGACAAGATCTACCGGGAAGCAGCAGCCGCAGCAGAACGGAGGACACTTGCCGCTGAAGCTCCCGGGGGGAAGAAGAAGACCAAGTCTGGCAAAAGCTCTAATGCATACTCCGGCAAGCGCACCTCTTCGGAGTGCTGCGCTACCGTCGAGGACGCACCATCAAGCTCCACCGGCAAGTGTAAGAAGGCAATGGCAGCTCCACCTGAGACTAAGAAGGTGTCCGCCAAAGAGGATGGCACTGGTGGTACCTTCACCATCAGCGCCACTCTTGACCCCAAATAGGAAAGCGCACTCGTTGCTTTCCTACGGGCGAATGTCGACGTGTTTGCGTGGCAACCGTCTGATATCCCCGGTGTTCCCAGGAAAGTGATTGAGCACCACCTTGCCGTCTGTCCTCATGCGCGGCCCGTCAAGCAGAGAGTCAGGAAGCAGGTAGTTGAGCGCCAAGAATTCATCGCAGAAGAAATCAAGAAGTTGGAAGCAGCAGGCCTTGTCAGAGGAGTACTCCATCCCACGTGGTTGGCCAATCCTGTTGTTGTGCGCAAAGCTAACGGGAAATGGAGACTTTGTATTGACTTCACTGATGTTAATAAAGCTTGTCCCAAAGACCCATTTCCCTTGCCGCGTATTGACTAGATTGTTGACTCCACAGCCAGATGTGATTTGCTTTCATTTCTTGATGCATACTCAGGATACCATCAGATCTTCATGGCAGAAGAAGATGAAGAGAAAACCGCATTTATCACCCCGTGTGGCACATACTGCTTCGTACGGATGCATTTCGGTTTGAAGAATGCTGGTTCAACATTCGCAAGGGTAGTTCACCATGCTTTTGAGCCACAAATACACAGAAATGTGGAAGCTTACATGGATGCCATAGTGGTGAAGAGCAAGGACAAAGCGACCTTGATTCAAGATTTAGATGAGACATTTGCAAACCTGCGCAAGATCAACCTCAAGCTTAACCCCGAGAAGTGCGTGTTTGGAGTCCCTTCCGGCAAGCTTCTCGGGTTCTTCGTGTCTCAACGGGGAATTGAAGCCAATCCCAACAAGATCAAAGCCATTGAGCAGATCGAAGCACCAAAGCGCGTCAAGGATGTACGAAGGCTTGCCGGCTGTGTGGCTGCTCTCAGCAGGTTTATCTCTAGATCTGCTGAGCGCGCCCTGCCATTTTTCAAAATTTTGAAAAAGGCAGGTCCAATGAAATGGACTCCGAAAGCGGAGGCTGCGCTGCAGGACTTGAAGAGATACCTGTCCTCCACTCCAACGCTTGTCGCACCTAAGCCACAAGAGAAGTTGCTGCTGTATATAGCAGCAACCAATCAAGTGGTTAGTGCTGCGTTAGTGGCGGAGAGGGAGGCAGATGATGAGCCTGCAACCACGGCAGATCCATCCAGCGACAAGCAGGGGGCTTCATCGACAAGCTCTGGTCCCGACAAACACGGGTTTGCGCAGGAACATGATGAGATGCCAAGGAGAATGGTGCAGCGCCCAGTTTACTTTGTCAGTTCCCTTCTGCAGGGGGCTAGATCAAGGTACTCTGGTGTACAGAAGTTGCTTTTCGGCCTCCTTATGGCCTCGAGAAAGCTGCGCCATTACTTCCAAGCACATGACATCATAGTCGTCACTCGCTTTCCGCTGAGGAGGATACTGCAAAATCCAGAAGCAACAGGCAGGATTGTCGAGTGGGCACTGGAACTGTCAAGCTTTGGCCTCAAGTTTGAGAGCACCTCAACTATCCAAAGCAGAGCATTGGCAGAGTTCATAGCAGAGTGGACGCCAACCCCAGATGAAGAAATTCCAGAAACGAGCATCCCCGTCAAAGAGGCAAGCAAAGAGTGGCTGATGTACTTCGATGGAGCCTTCTCGCTGCAAGGCACCGGTGCAGGTGTGCTGCTTGTCGCACCCACCGGAGAGCACCTCAAGTACGTAGTCCAGATGCACTTTCCCAAAGAGCAAGCAACCAACAATACTGCAGAGTATGAAGGATTGCTTGCCGGTCTCAGAATCGCAGCAGACCTTGGGATTAAGAAGCTCATTGTCAGGGGTGACTCACAGCTTGTCGTCCGACAAGTGAACAAGAACTACCAGAGTCCGTTGATGGAAGCGTATGTCGATGAAGTGAGGAAGCTAGAGGAGCACTTTGACGGCCTACAAATGGAGCATATCCCAAGAGCTCAGAATGATATTGCTGATGGCCTGTCAAAGTGCGCCGCACTAAAGTTACCTGTGGAACCAGGGATCTTTGTGCTTAAGTTGACTCAACCATCCGTAACACCATCAACTGGACAAAGCAAAAAGAGGAAATTGGTTTCTGGTGACTACTTTCCGGCAGAGCTCCCCGAAGCCGCCGCCAAGAAAGTTCCCAAGATCAACACTAAGGATGCTGAGGGGCAGTCTGCTCCGGCAAGCCTAATGGTTTGTTCCGTTGAAGCAGACGCTCCCGGCAAGTTTTGCTCCGGCAAGCTTCCCGGGGAACATCAAGCTCCGGCAGGGCCGCAAGTCCCTGCCGTAGAAGCAGATGTTCCCGCAGCAGAAGATGTGCCTTTAGTCCTTGTTGTCGAGCCACAGGCTCCAGCATGGGCACAGCAGATTGTCCATTTCCTTCAGACAGGAGAACTTCCCGAAGAGCAAGAAGAAGCGGAAAGAGTAGCCCGGCAGTCAAGTATGTACCAGTTTGTCGATAGCATACTGTACAGAAGAAGACTCAACGGTGTGAAATTGAAGTGTATTCGCCGGGAAGATGGACAAAAGCTGTTGGCGGAGATACATGGAGGCATATGTGGCCACCACATCGGCGCAAGAGCACTTGCTGGCAAAGCTTTCCGGCAAGGTTTCTTTTGGCCGACAGCCCTCCAGGATGCAACTGCACAAGTAACCAAGTGTGAAGCGTGCCAGTTACACTCCAAACAGATACACCAGCCAGCTCAAGCTCTCCAGACGATCCCTTTATCCTGGCCATTTTCGGTCTGGGGGCTCAATATCCTCGGCCCCTTCCCCCGAGCTCTCGGGGGCTTTGAGTACTTGTACGTCGCAATCGACAAGTTCATGAAGTGGCCGGAAGTGCAGCCAGTGAGGAAGGTGATAGCATAGTCAGCAGTCAAGTTCTTCAGGTCGATTGTTTGCCATTTTGGGATCCCTAACAGGATCATCACCAACAACGGCACGCAATTCACGAGCCGCACCTTCATGCAGTACGTCCAAGACCTTGGCGCCAAGGTTTGCTTCGCTTCTATTGCTCATCCGAGAAGCAACGGTCAAGCAGAGAGGGCAAATGCTAAAGTGCTGCGTGGGCTCAAGACCAGAACTTTCGACAGGCTGCACAGGTGCGGAAGGAACTGGATCGGAGCTGCCGGTGGTTCTTTCGTCGATCAGAACGACGCCAAATCGAGCCACTGGCCAGACACCTTTCGCTCTAGTCTGTGGAGCAGAGGCAGTTCTCCCCACGGAACTCGTATACGGATCACCTCGAGTGCTCGCTTATGATGAGCTTGAGAAAGAACAGCTGCGGCAAGACGACGCGCTGCTCCTTGAGGAAGATCATCTTTAGGCTGCTGTACGAGCTGCTCGATACCAGCAAGCTTTGCGCCGCTATCATAGCCGCAAAGTTAAAGCTAGAAGCTTCGAGGAAGGCGACCTTGTTCTTCGGCGCGTTCAGTCCGCCAAGAATTCCAACAAGTTGACGCCGAAGTGGGAAGGCCCTTATCGGGTGAGACGAGTCACAAGGCCTGGCGCTGTCCGCCTTGAGACCAAGGATGGCATTCCAGTGAGCAACTCCTGGAACATAGAACATCTTAGTAAGTTTTTCCCATAAGGCGCGGTTGCCGGAACCCGTTCCGGCAACCACCTTTTGTACAAGTCTTGCCGTTGTTGCATGTAATCCTTTGTACAAAGCCGGGCGCAGAACCCGTGCATAAGTAAAACCCATGTGCTCCGCACAGCTTGTCCATTTCATGCGTTAGTTCCTTTCTTGCATGTGATTATCTGACACTTTGTGCAGCACTTACATCCGGTAAGCAGTAACGAGCCGAAGAGCTCCATTATTATTATTTTCTCTTCTTTCTTTTTCTTTCAAAGGAAAAGAAGGTCCTCTCGCACACAAGTTTGCCGGGGGGGGAGAAGAAGATTGTGGTATGGGCCAGGCGTCATTCAAACAAGGACCTGCCTTACCGGGAAGCAAATAACAGAAAAGCTAAGTTGCCAAAGTTTGAGCAATCACTTTTTTAATTTTTGAGTTATCTTCCTCGAACGACCCTGCTTTGTATGGAAAACCTGTGCGCGGAGGAACCAACTCGTGGCTAGTTGCGCCCTTACTTTGTTTCGAGTCCGCTCAACAGCTTAAACGTGCTGCATCTAGTCGCGACAAGGTTTCTTGTCGGAAGCAGCGCCGCCAGCAGGCTGCTGAAGTTCCGCACTCAGCGCTTGCGGCTCGGGCGCCTGCGCTGACAAGTTCCCTAGAAGCGTAGGGTGAAAACATATAAAGGAAGGAATCTAGTAGAGGAAATAACATTGCAATTGATAACAGAAATAAAGTTATATTACAAAGATAACTTGTCGCAGCTCTAACAGACTGTTTTCATAACATGATTAGCAGCGACAAGGGAAAAGAAGAAATGGGCGGCCTAATCTACGCGCCCGCCCTCGACTCGCTTGATCTCGCTCACCTTGTCCACAATGGGTGCGACAAGGGCCTTGAGTGCGTCTAGATCGGCGTCAGGCGGCAAGGATCGGAGGACGTTGGTGAAGCTGAGGCCTGGGTTGCAGAAGGCCACCTTCATCAGCACCTTCTGGAGAACCCCAGCGCAGATTTTGCGCGACTCGTCGGCCAGCTGCTTCGGGATCCTCTCTCGGAGCCGCTGGAGTGCCATCGCCACGCCCTTGAAGAATAGACTAAGCTTGGCGCTGGGTTGAAGGCTCTCGTCGGAAGGATACCCAAAGTCCTCCATCCCCAGCTGCGCCAGCTCCTCGTTGATGACGGCGGCAGTGTTCACCAGACCCTCGGTCTAGTGCTCCACTGTGTCTCTGAAGGAGTTCTGGGTGACTGCAATGCTCTCCAGCAGCACCGCGTCAGCCTTGACCTTCTCCGCCAAGGTCTTCTCCCGCTCCTTGGCGGCCTCCAGCGTCTGTGTCAGCGTGGCCAACTTCAGCTCCAGGTCTGCTTTGGAATTCTTGGCGGTGCTAAGCTCCTTGCCCCTCTCAGCGAGAAGGCCTTGCAGCTCACCATGGGTGGCAGCATCCTTCTCGCGCTCACGCTTGAGTGCGGCAATCTCCTCGCCGCTCTTCCCAATATCGGCCTCCAGCCGCGCCACCTTCTCCTCTAGCTCCTTATTGGCGGCCTCTGCAGTTGCCGCGGCATCCTTTGCCTCCTTGAGCGCCCCGCCAAGTGCTCGCTCGCGCTCGGCGAGCTCTTCCTCGTAGCTGTCGAGGTGGGCCTTCCGCTGCACTAGCTCGCCTTCCCGCGCGGACTGCTTCTCGGCAGCAAGCCTTTGTTCCTCCTCAGCCTCGGCCTTCTCGAGAAGAAAGGCCGTGCGCTCCTCGTCTACTCGCTCCCGCTCCTGCGCCAGGGATCGAAGAGCTTCTTAATTTTGTCCCCGGAGCTCCTCCGCGCGCTTCTCCATGTCAACTCCCGCCTTCGCGACAAGCGCTTCCCGGCAAGCCAGCTTGGCTTGCCGGGTGCGGTAGAGTGACAGCAGCTTCCGCAGCAGCTGCTCCTCCTCAGGCTCGCCGCTGCTGCTACCGGGCGCGTCAACCAATGACAGCCCAGCAGAGGCGAGCACCTCCCCATAAAAACTCTCCCCCTCGACTGGCGCCCTGGAGCTCGACGCCCAGGGTAGCTTGATGAAGATGTTGTCACCGGCCTGCAAGTAGGCGCCGGGCAGGGGCTCCTTGGAGCCCGGCTCCGCGGAAGCGGCAGAGGGTTCGGTGGTCGGTGCAGCGCCCGGCGCTCCTGCGGCCTCAGGGTCGTCAGTGCGATCGCCCGATCGCTCGCCGGCTTCCGCAGCAGCAGCCCCGGCGGCCTCCTCGCCGGCGGTCTCATCAGCACCGGCACCTTCCTCGCCGGCGCCCTCTGTCTCCATTGGCTCAGCCGAAGATGGGTCTGAAGAACGAAGAAGGGAGGAAAATCAATCAAAAATTCAAGGAAAGAAAAACAGAAGAAGCAGAACCCAAGGGAAAGTTTTAGGGCAAGTGGATTACCTGCGCCAAGATCTTCAGTTGCGGCCTCGGTCGCCGCTGGATCAGCAGTGCCGTCCCTTGCCGGAGAGTCCCCCCTTGCCGGAGAGCGCTCCCTTGCCGGGGACTCCTCCCTTGGCGGCGCAGTCGAAGTAGGTGGCACTTCGGGACCGGCCTCCGGGCGCTCCTGATGAGGCTGCTCTGCTCCTGCACAAGTCAGCAAGCAAGATATCAACAAAGGAAAAAGCACTCAAGCGCGCCCGACAGCAGAAGGCTAAACTAGGAACTTACGCTGGGGGCTGCGCTGGGGGCTGCTCCGAGGGGTGATTGCCGGGCCCGTCAAGGTGGTCTCGGACCCACCTCCTGCCGACGGGATGGGGTCATCCTCGATGACGATCACCGCGGCCTTGGCCCTCTTCGCCGCTCTCTGGGCCAATGTTCTGAAAAGAAAAGAGTCCAGATTGGAGCAAGTCAGATACAAGATATAAACAACAAGACTGAAGGATTATAAGGGCGCCAAAGAAACTCACTCTTCTTCCTCCTCATCGGAGCTGAGCGCGGAAAGATCAAAGTCCGGCCCTCCTCCGGTGCGGCGAGGTGGAGGAGCAGGATCCCTTGCCCGCTTGGCGGGGGCGGCGGCGGTGGCCCGGGAAGATCCTGCTCCAGTTGCCGTTGTTGTGTGAGGCGCTCCCGCGGCAACATTACTTGCCGCGGTAGAGCGCGTCGCGCGGCTCGGTGGCTGTGGAGCCGGCTGCCGCCCTGCTGCGTCCCCGGCCCTGCGAAGGCGCCTCCTTGGCGGGGCCGGGGGCTCCACCTGCGGCAAGCTCTCTGAAGGTTCAGCCTCCTCCTCGCCGGCCTCGCTCGACTCGGCTTCAGAACCGGTAGGCTCCTCCTCGCCCATGAACTCCGCGCGTTCGGCAAGGTTTGCCGCCTCTGCAGCCTCCGCCTCCTCCACAGTGAACCCAAACACACCCGCAGCAGCTGCGGCCGCAGCCTCTTCCGCCCTAGTAGCGATGAGCTGCAGCTCCTCGTCGGTGGTGTCACGGGTGAGGCTCTTCTGCTCGTCGGCGCGGACTGGCACTTCCTCCAAGGTGTCGAAGAACGCTCGCACAACGTCGTCCGCAGGCTCTTGCCAAGTCGGGACGATGCCGTGTGAATCACACAACGACATCATGGCGCAGATCCGGTCAAGCGAAGAGTTATTGCATAAAGGAACTACGCCCCTCGGCAGTGTGAATGGGTGCTGGGGGTCGCGTTTGAATAACTCCAAGAGCATTGCATCCAACTCCAAGACAGTGAAGTTGTAGTTGAGGCCCGGCCGCAGCCTCATGATGTCCACCGAATTCTTAAATTCCCAGGCGGGCCTCCTCCTCTCCTGCAGGGGGGCAATGCGGCGGCGGAGGAAATCTGCCCCGACAGCACCTACGGTGAGCCCGGCAAGCCTGAGGCGAAGAATCCTAGTGATGGTGATCTTCAGCCTCTCGTCTTCCGGGGCCACGTTGCTCCAGTCATTGCCGCGCACTATTGGAGTTTGGCGCACGACGGTGAAGGGCTGCGGATCCTCCTCGACGATCCAACACCACTCCGCTCTCCACTCCTCCCACTTGCTGCGGAGCTCACCCTCCAAGTACGCATCTTTCTTGCCGACTCTCGAGACCCAGGCAATCCCTCCGGCAAGCGGCTCTCCTCTCTCTACCCGAGGTATGAAGAAGTGGCGGAAAAGGGCTACACTAGGGTGGACTCCGACAAAGTTTTCGCACAAGTGTGCGAAAACTGCCATGGTCAAGACAGCATTGGGGGTGAAGTCAAGGAGGCGGAAGCCATACGTGTTCATAATGTCACAAAAGAACTCCGAGAAGGGCGGGCAGAGCCCGCAGTAGAAGAATAGCGGGAAGAACGGGTACCCATTTGGAGCCGACTCCGAGGCAGCGGCCGGGAGTACCCTCGTGCGCGGATGCGCACGTGTCTCCGTCGCCCAAAAGAGGTAGAAGTACTCCCTCAGCTCCTGCACGCCGAGCTGGGGGGTGAAGATCGCCTGCTCCTTCCGCAGCGCCGCGAGCCGCTGCGCCTAGGCCGACTTCACGCCCTTTCCCTTGTCGGCTTTCGGGGCCATGGCGGAGGTGGTGGAGAAGGTCGACGGCGTGGTGATGCTGGTGGCAATAGGGGGGGCGGAGCGCTGCTCTCTCGGCTTCGAGAAGAAGGGGGGAGCGGCGGAGTTTGTGAAGAAGGAGTAGCAGCAACCAGCGAAGGGGAACGAACTGCCCCTGTTTCCTCTGCTTATAAAGAGGGACGGGGCGGATGTTTCGGCCTTCCGCTTAAACAACCACCCACGATCTCTCCCACGATGCCGCATTCAACGCGTGCCGTTATGGGAGAGTGCGGTGGATACGGAACAAGATTTGGCGTGGACCAGCCCGCATGTGCCCGTGCCCTGTCTTGGGCCTGGCCCAACAGCGCTCGGCATCGTGTCTGGCCCAGGCCCGGGGGCTCCTGTCGGTGTACTAGAATAGGGGTACCCTAGTACCCCGAACTTGTGCACGGGCAGTTGCAGCACCCCGCGGCAAAGGCTTGCCGGGTGATCGCCAAGTTCCCCAAGGTTCCCTTGGAGCCATCCAAGAACAAAGTATTTAGGCTAAGGAGACAAGACCCCGGCAAGAGGAGCTTGCCGGGAAGGCCAACCAAGGCGCTCCAATGAACTTGCCGCGACGCGCCACGCGCTCCGGCAAGGCAACAAGGCCACGGCAAGAGGAGCTTGCCGGGAAGACAAACCAAGGTACCTCGAAGCCCGGTGAGCGACAAGCTACCGGACCCGACAAGATAACAACAGCGGCAAGGCGCTTGCCGCGGCAGGCGGCCACTCTGCGTCCACGCTCCAGCGCATCCACCAACGTGTCGCTCTGGGGGCCTCTCCGGACGTGCGTGGCGGGAGGCTGTGCAGCCAGCGGTGCGCAGTGGCATGCGAAGCTGACAAGATCGCCATCGTGGCAAACGGTGGCGCCCCTAAAAGTCCTTTTCTGCACTTTTCGGGCAACTCAGACAGGCATTTAATGCCCTTGTCCCCTGCCGTCAGGGTTAGGTAGGGTGCACTGTACAAGTAACTGTATCAACTACCTCGCTTTTTACGTTTTTACCCTCCTCTGCGTTGCCACCTGTCGGTGACCCCTTTAGCGTATAAAAGGAGGCCCATGCGCAACGTGAAGGGGGTTCGGCTCATAGGTTCAGCTCATAGGTTCGGGGCCTCAGGCAGTTTGCTTCGATCCATCCGTAGCCCAGAGAAGATCACACTCTCGCTTTGGAGAGCAAGAACACCAGATAATACAACCAGACAAGCAGCAGTAGGAGTGTTATCTCTCCGGAGAGCTCCGAAGCTGGATGCTCGTGTGCCTCGCCTCGATCTGCTCTTCGTGCGATCTCCGCCCCCCGCTGAACCGAAAGGGGCCCGGTCTGCCGGCCCCATAGGTGTTCAAGGATCAGTTCCCTCGACACCTTTATCGAGTAACTCCTTAATCTGCTTCTTAATCTCCACCAAATCCTTTGCGGGCATCCTATATGGTCTCTTAGATATTGGCCCTGTGCCTGGCAAAAGGTCAATCAAAAACTCAATATCTCTGTCCGGTGGCATACCTGGCAACTCTTCTGGAAATACATCAGGGAAATCCTTCACTACTGGTACTTCCTCCTGCACAACTCCTGTTAGGCAATTTACTTGAGTCCTGTTCGGCACATGCTGGGATACATACTTGATCCTTCTCCCTTCTAGGGTGGTAAGCAAAATCGACTTACTGGCGCAATCGATGTTTCCTGCATACATCGATAACCAGTCCATACCCAGAATTACATCCAATCCTTGTGATTCCAAAATGATCAAATCCGAGGGAAACACATGCCTACATATACTCAATGGCACTTGAAAACATCCCTTACTAGCCATATACTCCGCTCCTAGTGAGCTTACTAACATAGGTGTTCTAAGAACTTTGGTGGGTAGGTTATACTTATCCACGAATTCCCTTGATATGTATGAATGCGATGCACCAGTATCAAAAAGAACGAGTGCAGTAATTGACTTAACCAAAAACTTACCAATTACTGCATCCAGCTGCTCTTCAACCTCCTCCACGTTAACGTGGTTCACCTGTCCCCTATTGAAAGGGTTTGGCTTCTTCCCAGAGCTTCCATTGCCATTTCCATTCTGGGATTCAGGACATTCATTGGCATAATGTCCGGTCGTCTGGCACTTAAAGCAAGTGACTTGGCTCAGGTCTCTCTTGGCTGGGGTTGATGGGTTCGTGCGGTTCTGGCCGTTGCTTCCTCCATTCCCATTACCATTCTTGGTGCCATTGTGATTGTGCGAGCTACCTCCTCCATGGGTATGCTGAAAATGTCCTCCCGGTCTAGGGGTAAAATGTGGCTTCTGCTGAGCTCCTGAATTGTACTTCCCTTGTCCATACTTCCTCTTGCGATTCTCAATCTGCTGCTGCTTCCCTTCAATCATGAGAGCACGATCTACCAACTCCTGGTAGTTGTTGAAAGTTGCTACCATCAATTGCATGCTCAACTCATCATTCAGTCCTTCCAGAAACTTCTCCTGCTTAGCTGCATCCGTAGCTACGTCATCTGGGGCATAACGTGCTAATTTACTAAAGTCCTCCATATATTGGCCAACTGTCCGTCCTCCTTGGCACAAATTGCGAAACTCTTGCTTCTTCATGGCCATAGCTCCTGCTGAAACATGGGCAGTACGAAAAGCCTGCTAGAACTGGTCCCATGTGACAGTGTCGATAGGGAAAGGGGCTGTGAAATTCTCCCACCATGATGCTACAGGTCCTTCAAGCTGATGTGCGGCAAACTTCACCTTTTCCGCATCTGTGCATCCTACCGTGGTCAACTCCCTTGCTGTCTTGCGGAGCCAATCATCTGCTACTATCAGCTCGGTGCTACTGGAAAACACCGGCGGATTCAGTCTAAGAAAATGGGCTAAGTGATCAACAGGTGGTGGTGGTGGGTTCTTGTTGTTGTTGTTGTTGTTGTTGTTGTTCTGTAACATCCCAAATTTTCAATTTGGAATGTTATACATAGATCATCAAATAATGAAACGAGGATTTTGATTTTAATAATTTTTCTCTCCGAAAAATATTTCATATTAATTGAAATGAGTGGAGATAATATGACTTCTCCAAAATAATTGAAATATTGGAGGAAAAATATTAAAATAATTTATTGGATTTTATTTGGTTTTATTCGGATTTTATTTGCATTAGAAAAATTACACGTTTTCAAAATTGCATTTTAGAGCCAAGAAAATGTTCACCACGTCCTAAATATTTTATCTAGGCGGTGAAAATTTGTTTTGGCATTTTTAGATTTTTATTTATTTTTCTAGGATTTTGTTTCTGTCGGCGGAATTTTTTTAAAAAAATACTGCACGACCGACTAGGCCGAATCCCAGCCAAGCCAGGCAGGCCCGCCCGCGCCACCGCCTCCCCAGCCGGATCAGGACCAGAGTCCCGATCAGAGCCGCCGCCACCACCGTGTCCGGGGCGGACACGCCTCCCGAGGCCGCCCCTTCCCCAAGTTGGCCGCCCCCCTCTTTATAACCCCGCCGGAGCCTCCCCTGGAGCCCCAGCCACCGCCGCCCGCAGCCACCCGCCTCGCCACCTGCAGCCGCTGCGTCGCCGCCGCTTGCCGCCGTCCGCGCCGCGCCGGAGCCCCCGCCGCCTTCCACCGCAGCCCCGCCGCCCCGGTTTTCCAAAGAAAATCGTTCGTTTTTTTAGAAAACCCTAGTTTTCGTTTTTTTAATAGATCGGTTTTTCTCCGGTTTATTTATTTAGCGAGCGTTCGCTTGTTTGTTTGTTTTAACGAACGTGTTCTTCGTTTAGATCTAGATAATGAACGTTCATTCGTTAACCTGTTCTTCGTTTTTCTTTTTCTCGGATTTATTCCGCGATTTTTCTGATCGCGATTTTCTGATCGCGATTTTGGATCCGATCTTAGTTTCTGTTTATCTTTTCACTCGTTTATCGGAATCAGGCGATTCAAGCGCCTGGAGTTTCGTCTCGAAACCCTCTTTCCGGTTAATCAACTCAAACAAGTTTTTGCTACTGTAAAATTTGACCTAAGTTCAGATTAGTAAACGAAGTTTCTTTTGTTCGCTGGTTGAGTTTTGTTGCTTTGTTCAATTTGATTCTCTTGCAAACCAGAGTTCTTAAGTTGAACTTTCTGGTCAACCTCTCTTCTTTGAGTTTTGCTTGTGCATCGTTGCTTGTTACTTATGTATGTTATTGTTTGCTTGCGATAGAATTCCCGGAGTGCAAAGCGTGTTACAACGAGTCTCTAGGATTCGCGGATCGTCAGCAAGGCAAGTAACACATTGATCATACTCTTTCCAAACCCAGTTCTTGTGCATTAGTTCCAATCCTCAAACATTGCATGATTAGGATGTCATTAACTTGTGGGTTGGGAAGTAGTTGCTGAGGTAGAACCTATTGCCCTGTTATATTCAAACCCTTGGGAGTTACCTCTACGTATTGCTTATATTGCCATGCTATGCTCGTAGACGTGGTTCGGGTTTGAGAGAAATCCATGACAGATGTGAGATTCTTAATTAATGGTTCAACTTAAGGTGGCAACTTAATCAAACAACTGGGTGGATTGAGGCACCTGGGGAACCTAGTGTTGTCTGTATTTTTTTTGGAAATCCCGGGGTACCCGTGTGATCTTCCTATGGACCGCCACCCAGGCTCAAAGGGAACTGAGATGATTCATGCTAGAAACTTCCGTGTGCAGCCACATGCTATTATGGGCTCTAGCATAGTTGAGTAGGTTACGTGAAGCTCTTGAAGAGGTAGATCAGCAGGTAGTGGGTTTTGTAGGTTTGGTATGGTCTACCCGGAGTAGAGAGTTAATGTTTCTGAAAGACTGTGTCTCGGTCATCCGTTTCTCAAACACCATGTAGTGCGAGAAATCCAACGGAGGCGATCGAGTCTTGTGGGGAAAAGTGCGCAAACCTCTGCAGAGTGTACAATCTAATCATGGTTAGCCGTGTCCCCGGTTATGGACAATTCTTGAGTATCTAGTGCTTGAGTTATCGCATGTATCTCACCATGTTTAATTAATATTATTGGGTTGTTAATCACTTTAGTTGGGATTGAGTTGGGGGTACCTTCTCAATGATGTTTCAACCACCATGATAGTTAAATTAAAAATCTATTCCTTTGTTGTAGGAAAAAATTGGATTTTCGCAAAAACTATAACCATACAGCTTTCCACCAGCCATATATGCATGTAGTGATAGAATTATTCTATTCTTGCTCTACTGTGTTATATTGCTAGCATATTCCATGTGTTGACCCGTTTTCGGGCTGCAACGTATTATGTTGCAGACTTTTCAAACGAGGAGTAAGGTTCGTTAGGTCGTTGCCGTGCAGCTCAGCTATGCCGTTGGAGTTGATGGACTCACTTTATCTTCGAAGCCTTCCATTGTTATCGTATTAGATGGCCTTAAGCCATATTATTGTAATAAGTTCTCTTTTGAGACGTTCGATGTAATAAGTGTGTGATTTCTACTCTGTTATAAATCCTTCAAGTACTATGTGGTGTCAGCATTACTGATCCAGGGACGACATCTGAGCACAGAGATTGAACCGTTTGAGGTCTGGTCGCTACAAGATGGTATCAGAGCACACGCTGAGTGTAGGACACGACCACTAAGATAAACCCTAGGTCACACTTCTCTACTCATTTCTGACTCCTCTCCACTTTCTACTCTTTAGGATGGCGGAGATGAAGAACAAGTTTGCACAACCAGATGAAGACACACCTTTTGGACGTCACCTGAAGGAAGTCACTAGGTATTGAACATTGGAATACCAAGCTTCACCGGGACGTACAACGCCACTTTACCTGAAGAGGAGCACTGGATGATTCAAGTACAAGTTCCAGGAAGGATGTTCGCGCCAACCTCTAAACCCATAGAATTTTCTTTCGAAGCACCTACCTGGAGTTTAGGAAAGAGCATGGCAGCCCACATTACCATGGGACGCATTGGAGAAGTTTACAACAGGGAACTTAAGGACACAATCTACCAAATATGTGGGCGCCGAGACAAGCAATGGGAAGTGATAAGCACTAAGAAGGATAGATCCATTGCAGCTTTCATCCAGGAGTTAAACCAGCACATTCGACATCAGGAGAACCAGATGTGTGCGGACATGATGGACTTGAAGAAGGCGAAGACTAGGATCATCAAACTGGAGGAAGAACTCAAGTTTACCCGCGATGGATATGAGGAGGAAATCAAGACACTACTGGAGAAGAAGGACGACTTAGTCAAGAAGATCAGAGTATTCATGGGAGGACCAACACCAATAGAAGAAGAAGAACCCAAGGAAATACGCCTCGAGGACTACATCATCATCGACGACACCGACTCCGACCCTAGTGATGATGACTTTGAAGACGAAGCTGGAGCAGACATCATGGAGTCTTCCACCGATCAAAATTTCTAGATGACCACCAACTATTAGTAGTATCTTGCCCATGTATATAGTAGTAGTGAGCACTTTTGCGATAGTTCTAGACCGTTTGTATGCCCTTGCTTGATTGATTGAGTGAAATGATTGTGTTTGTCTCATGTGCATATGGGTAGTGTTTTCTCATTAGACCCCTTTTCTATTCTAATCTCTTCCATCTAGACCCATCAGATGCCTCCGAGACGTGACAGCGGTTTTGCTTTCCCACAGGAACTCACCCAGTTGATCCAGCAGCAGAATGCCTTGATGCAATTACTAGTTCAGAACCAGGGCAACAACAACAATAACCCACTGCCAGTGGACAACCTAGCCCGTTTTCTAAGGTTACAGCCGCCAGTGTTTTCTAGTAGCACCGAGCCTATAGTTGCTGATGATTGGCTACGCCATATTGGAAGGGAGTTGACCACCGTAGGTTGCACAGATGCTGAGAGGGTGCGCTTTGCCGCACATCAATTGGATGGACCAGTAGCCTCATGGTGTGAGAATTACACAGCCACTTTTCCTGTAGCCAATGTCACTTGGGACCAGTTTCAGCAAGCTTTCCGCACAGCCCATGTCTCAACTGGAGCTATGCATATGAAGAAGCGGGAGTTCCGCAACCTACGCCAGGGGAACCGTACTGTGGCTCAGTACATGGATGAGTTTAGCAAGTTATCACGCTATGCCCCTGATGATGTGGCCACAGATGCCGCGAAGCAGGAGAAGTTTATGGAAGGGCTAAATGATGAGATGAGTATGCAGTTGATGGTAGCAACCTTCAACAACTACTGGGAGTTGGTAGATAAGGCTCTTATGATTGAGTGGAAGCAGCAGCAAATTGAGAGCCACAAGAGGAAGTATGGAAAAGGGAAGTATAATTCAGGAGCTCAGCAGAAGCCTCGCCTAACCCCGAACTCGGGAGGACTTGTTCATAACCATGGAGGTCACAACCACACTAGAGGAGGATCACATAACCACAGTGGTGCTAAGAATGGGAATGGTAACGGAGCTAACAACAATAAGAACCGCTCCAACCCGTCCACACCCGCCAAAAGAGACCTAAGTTAGGTAACCTTCTTTAAGTGCGGGAAGACAGGGCACTATGCCAATGATTGCCCTGAAGGAAGGAATGGAAACGGAAATGGAAGCGCTAGGAAGAAGCCTAATCCATTCAACAAAGGACAAGTGAACCACGTTAACGTGGAGTAGGTTGAAGAGCAGCCGGACGCGGTAATAGGTAAGTTTTTGGTTAAGTCATTTACCACTCTTGTACTTTTTGATACTGGTGCATCGCATTCATACATATCAAGGGGATTCATGGATAAGTTTAAACTGCCAACCCGAACCCTTAGGACCCCTCTTTTAGTGAGTTCACCCAGAGCAGAGTATATGGCTAGCCGATGGTGTGACCAGATACCCTTAACCATTGGCACACATGTGTTTCCATCCGACCTAATTATCTTAGAGTCACAAGGATTGGATGTGATATTGGGTATGGATTGGATGTCAAAATATGGAGGAAGCATTGATTTTGCTAGTAAGTCGACTTATCTCACCACCCCGGAGGGAAAAAGGATTAAGTATGTGTCTAGGCATGTGCCTAGGAGGAGCCAAGTGAATGCCCTTACGGGAGTTGTTCAGGAGGAAGTGCCGGTAGTAAAGGATTACCCGGATGTTTTCCCGAGGAATTACTAGGCATGCCACCAGACAGAGACATTGAGTTTTTGATAGAACTGTTGCCAGGGACAAGACCAATATCCAAGAGACCCTATCGGATGCCTGCAAATGACCTGGAGGAAATTAAGAAACAGATCGAGGAGTTATTGGAGAAAGGATACATCCGAAGAAGTTCATCACCTTGGGGAGCCCTAGTACTGTGGTTGCAAAAAAGATAAATCCCTAAGGATGGTTGTTGATTATCGAGCCTTGAATGAAGTGATGATAAAGAACAAGTACCCACTGCCGATGGTCAATGATCTGTTTGATCAATTGCAAGGAGCTAAAGTGTTCTCAAAGATCGATTTGCGACCGGGGTATCATCAGTTGAAGATACGAGAGAAGGACATACCAAAGATGGCGTTCACAACGCGATATGGATTATACGAGTATACGGTCATGTCGTTTGGACTGACTAACGCCCCTGCCTATTTCATGAGCATGATGAACAAGGTGTTCATGGAGTATTTGGACAAGTTTGTTGTGGTATTTATTGATGATATCATGGTATACTCGAAGAACGAAGAGGAGCACACGGAGCATTTGCGGCTAGTTCTCGAGAAGCTCAAGGAACACCATTTGTATGCTAAGTTTAGCAAATGCGAGTTTTGGCTGAAGGAAGTCGGATTCCTTGGA
Source organism: Triticum dicoccoides (assembly GCF_002162155.2). NCBI lineage: Eukaryota > Viridiplantae > Streptophyta > Magnoliopsida > Poales > Poaceae > Triticum > Triticum dicoccoides. The sequence continues at coordinate 595,099,224 of NC_041392.1, read as the reverse complement.
CATGTTATATCAGGAGAAGGTATAGCAGTAGACCCCAGCAAGGTTCAGTCAGTCACTGAATGGTTGGCACCCATCTCAGTTAGCGAGATCCGCAGTTTTCTTGGACTCGCAAGATACTACCGGAGATTCATTGAGAATTTTTCCAAGATTGCAAAGCCAATGACTGAACTGTTAAAGAAGGATACCAAGTTTAAATGGATAGAATATTGTGAAGCAAGTTTCCAGGATTTGAAGAAACGTTTGACTACAGCCCCAGTGCTAGTACTGCCAGATATACATAAGGAGTTCCAAGTGTATTGCGACGCCTCTCGCTTAGGACTTGGATGTGTGCTTATGCAGGACGGAAGAGTTGCTTCGTATGCCTCACGACAACTAAAACCCCATGAGCTGAATTATGCCACACATGATTTGGAGCTAGTAGCCATAGTGCATGCATTAAAGACTTGGAGACACTACCTTATTGGAAACCGTTGTGATGTGTACACGGATCACAAGAGTTTGAAGTACATCTTCACCCAGAAGGAGCTAAACCTTAGATGGAGGAGATGGTTGGAGCTTATAAAGGATTATGACATGAAGCTACACTATCATCCGGGAAAGGCCAATATCGTAGCAGATGCCTTGAGTCGGAAAAGTTATGCTAATATCCTCGAAAGTAAAGGACTGCCGAAGGAGTTACCAGAGGACATCATGGAACTTCGATTAGAGATTGTACCTAGAGGGTTAATTGCCACAATGGAGGTTCAGTCGACATTGCTGGACAAGATTCGGGAAGCTCAGAAGGATGACAAAGAGATTGTCGAGATAAAGGAGAAGATGGGCAAAGGAAAGGCCAAAGGTTTTCGTGAGGATGAGCACGATACCCTATGGTTTGAGGACCGAATTTACGTGCCCAATAATCAGGAGGTCAGAAAGTTAACACTTCAAGAGGCTCATGACTCACCATACTCGATACACCCCGGAAACACCAAGATGTATTTGGATTTGAAGGAACGTTTCTGGTGGATTGGTATGAAGAAGTATATTGCCGAGTATGTAGCCGTATGTGATGTATGTCAGAGAGTCAAGGCAGAACATCAGAAGCCAGCAGGACTGTTACAGCCTATGTCGATACCCGAATGGAAGTGGGATAAACTTGGCATGGACTTTATCACCGGATTACCTAGGACTAAAGCAGGATATGATTCCATATGGGTAGTAGTTGATCGTTTGACAAAGTAGCTCACTTCATCCCAGTGAAAACCACCTATACAAGTGCAAAGTTGGCCAAGATCTATATGTACAGGATCGTATGTGTGAATGGAGTTCCGAGGACCATCATATCAGATCGAAGAACATAGTTTACTTGAAAGTTTTGGATCAGTTACACCAGACTTTGGGAACGAGATTGGAGTTCAGTACAGCGTTTCACCCGCAGACAGATGGACAGACCGAGAGAGTCAATCAAATTTTGGAGGACATGTTGAGAGCCTGTGCGCTAGATTATGGATCTAGTTGGGATGACAATTTGCCGTATGCAGAGTTCTCATACAACAATAGCTACCAAGCTAGTTTGAAGATGGCACCGTTTGAAGCCCTGTATGGATGCAGGTGCAGAACACCGTTGATGTGGGATGAGGTAGGAGACCGACAGTTGTTTGGACCAGACTTGATTAAGGAATCTGAGGAGAAGGTAAAACTGATCCGAGACCGACTGAAGATTGCCCAGTCCAGGCGGAAGAGTTACGCCGACTCAAAACGCAAGGAGGTAACCTACGAGATTGGAGATAGAGCATATCTGCGAGTATTGCCCTTGCATGGAGTGAAACATTTGGAGTTAAAGGAAAGTTAGCCCCGAGATTTGTAGGACCGTATCGCATTTTGGAACGGATGGGAGAAGTTGCCTACAAGTTGGAGCTACCTGAGGGATTGTTAGGAGTCCACGATGTTTTCCATGTTTCACAGCTAAAGAAGTGTCATGCTGAGATCGCTGATATACCATTAAGAGATACAGTACCCTTGGAGGCGATTCAGTTGTACAGTGATTTGACTTACGAGGAGAAGCCAGTTAAGATTCTTGAGTTTGCCAGCAGAGTCACCCGCAGTAAGGTTATCAAGTTTTGCAAAGTTCACTGGAGCCACCATACCAAAGATGAAGCCACCTGGGAACGAGAGGATGATCTCCACAAGGACCACCCATACCTATTTTCTATCCAACCCGAATCTCGAGGGCGAGATTCATCTTAAGGGGGTTAGGTTTGTAACATCCCAAATTTTCAATTTGGAATGTTATACATAGATCATCCATGCATATCATGATTTATTGCATTTCTATTCCGCAATCCTCGAAATCCTAAGCAACTCAAGGACCCACGGAGAGAGTTGGGGATTTTTTCGGTTTTCATATTTGATTTTTATCAAATAATGAAACGAGGATTTTGATTTTAATAATTTTTCTCTCTGAAAAATATTTCATATTAAATCAAATGAGTGGAGATAATATGACTTCTCCAAAATAATTGAAATATTGGAGGAAAAATATTAAAATCATTTATTGGATTTTATTTGGTTTTATTCGGATTTTATTTGCATTAGAAAACTTGCACGTTTTCAAAATTGCATTTTAGAGCCAAGAAAATGTTCACCACGTCCTAAATATTTTATTTAGGCGGTAAAAATTTGTTTTTGCATTTCTAGATTTTTATTTATTTTTCTAGGATTTCAGTTCTGTCGGCGGAATTATTTCAAAAAAATACTGCGCGCCCGACTGGGCCAAAGCCCAGCCCAGCCAGGCCGGCCCGCCCGTGCCACCGCCTCCCCAGCCGGATCGGGACCGGAGTCCCGATCGGAGCCGCCGCCGCCACCGTGTCCGAGGCGGACACGCCTCCCGAGGCCTCCACCTTCCCCAAGTTGGCCGCCCCCCACTTTATAACCCCACCGGAGCCCCCCTGGAGCCCCAGCCACCACTGCCCGTAGCCGCCCGCCCCGCCGCCTGCAGCCGCCGC
>NC_041392.1:595076076-595095977 GCF_002162155.2 Triticum dicoccoides | reverse complement strand
CGCTTGCCGCCGCCCGCGCCGCGCCGGAGCTGCCGCCGCCTTCCGCCGCAGCCCCGCCGCCCCGGTTTTCGAAAGAAAACCGTTCGTTTTTTTAGAAAACCCTAGTTTTCGTTTTTTAATAGATCGGTTTTTCTCCGGTTTATTTATTTAGCGAGCGTTCGCTCGTTCGTTCGTTTTAATGAACGTGTTCTTCGTTTAGATCCAGATAATGAACGTCCGTTCATTAACCTGTTCTTCATTTTTCTTTTTCTCGGATTTATTCCGTGATTTTTCTGATCGCGATTTCGGATCCAATCTTAGTTTCTGTTTATCTTTTCGCTCGTTTATCGGAATCAGGGATTCAAGCGCCTGGAGTTTCGTCTCGAAACCCTCTTTCCAGTTAATCAACTCAAACAAGTTTTTGCTACTGTAAAATTTGACCTAAGTTCAGATTAGTAAATGAAGTTTCTTTCGTTCGCTGGTTGAGTTTTGTTGCTTTGTTCGATTTGATTCTTTTGCAAACCAGAGTTCTTAAGTTGAACTTTCTGGTCAACCTCTCTTGTTTGAGTTTTGCTTGTGCATCATTGCTTGTTACTTATGTATGTTATTGTTTGCTTGCGATAGAATTCCCGGAGTGCGAAGCGTGTTACTACGAGTCTCTAGGATTCGCGGATCGTCAGCAAGGCAAGTAACACATTGATCATACTCTTTCCAAACCCAGTTTTTGTGCATTAGTTCCAATCCTCAAACATTGCATGATTAGGATGTCATTAACTTGTGGGTTGGGAAGTAGTTGCTGAGGTAGAACCTATTGCCCTGTTATATTCAAACCCTTGGGAGTTACCTCTACGTATTGCTTATATTGCCATGCTATGCTCGTAGACGTGGTTCGGGTTTGAGAGAAATCCATGACAGATGTGAGATTCTTAATTAATGGTTCAACTTAAGGTGGCAACTTAATCAAACAACTGGGTGGATTGAGGCACCTGGGGAACCCGGTGTTGTCTGTATATTTTTTTTGGAAATCCCGGGGTACCCGTGTGATCTTCCTATGGACCGCCACCCAGGCTCAAAGGGAACTGAGATGATTCATGCTAGAAACTTCCGTGTACAGCCATAAGATATTATGGGCTCTAGCATAGTTGAGTAGGTTATGTGAAGCTCTTGAAGATGTAGATCAGCAGGTAGTGGGTTTTGTAGGTTTGGTATGGTCTACCCGGAGTAGAGAGTTAATGTTTCTGAAAGACTATGTCTCGGTCATCCGTTTCTCAAACACCATGTAGTGCGAGAAATCCAACGAAGGAGATCGAGTCTTGTGGGGAAAAGTGCGCAAACCTCTGCGGAGTGTACAATCTAATCATGGTTAGCCGTGTCCCCGGTTATGGACAATTCTTGAGTATCTAGTGCTTGAGTTATCGCATGTATCTCACCATGTTTAATTTATATTGTTGGGTTGTTAATCACTTTAGTTGGGATTGAGTTGGGGGTACCTTCTCAATGATGTTTCAACCACCATGAGAGTTAAATTAAAAACCTATTCCTTTGTTGTAGGAAAAAATTGGCTTTTCACAAAAACTATAACCATACAGCTTTCCACCAGCCATATATGCATGTAGTGATAGAATTATTCTATTCTTGCTCTACTGTCTTATATTGCCAGCATATTCCATGTGCTCACCCGTTTTCGGGCTGCAACGTATTATGTTGCAGACTTTTCAGACGAGGAGTAAGGTTCGTTAGGTCGTTGCCGTGCAGCTCAGCTATGCCGTTGGAGTTGATGGACTCACTTTATCTTCCAATCCTTCCGCTGTTATCGTATTAGATGGCCTTAAGCCATATTATTGTAATAAGTTCTCTTTTGAGATGTTCGATGTAATAAGTGTGTGATTGCTACTCTGTTATAAATCCTTCAAGTACTGTGTGGTGTCAGCATTACTGATCTAGGGATGACACCTGAGCACAGAGATTGGACCGTCTGAGGTCTGGTCGCTACAAGATGGTATCAGAGCACACGCTGAGTGTAGGACACGACCACTAAGATAAACCCTAGGTCACACTTCTCTACTCATTTTTGACTCCTCTCCACTTTCTACTCTTTAGGATGGCGGAGATGAAGAACAAGTTTGCACAACCAGATGAAGACACACCTTTTGGACGTCACCTGAAGGAAGTCACTAGGTACTTGAACATTGGAATACCAAGCTTCACCGGGACGTGCAACGCCACTTTACCTGAAGAGGAGCGCTGGATGATTCAAGTACAAGTTCCAGGAAGGACGTTCGCGCCAACCTCTAAACCCATAGAATTTTCTTTCGAAGCACCTACCTGGAGTTTAGGAAAGAGCATGGCAGCCCACATTACCATGGGACGCATTGGGGAAGTTTACAACAGGGAACTTAAGGACACTATCTACCAAATATGTGGGCACCGAGACGAGCAATGGGAAGTGATCAGCACTAAGAAGGATAGATCCATTGCATCTTTCATCCAGGAGTTAAACCAGCACATTCGATGTCAGGAGAACCAGATGTGTGCGGACATGATGGACTTGAAGAAGGCGAAGACTAGGATCATCGAACTGGAGGAAGAACTCAAGTTTACCTGCGATGGATATGAGGAGGAAATCAAGACACTACTGGAGAAGAAGGACGACTTAGTCAAGATGATCGGAGTATTCATGGGAGGACCAGCACCAATAGAAGAAGAAGAAGAACCCAAGGAAATACGCCCCGAGGACTACATCGTCATTGATGACACCGACTCCGACCCTAGTGATGATGACTTTGAAGACGAAGCTGGAGCAGACATCATGGAGTCTTCCACCGATCAAAATTTCTAGATGACCACCAACTATTAGTAGTATCTTCCCCATGTATATAGTAGTAGTGAGCACTTTTGCGATAGTTCTAGACCGTTTGTATGCCCTTGCTTGATTGATTGAGTGAAATGATTGTGTTTGTCTCATGTGCATATGGGTAGTGTTTTCTCATTAGACCCCTTTTCTATTCTAATCTCTTCCATCTAAACCCATCATATGCCTCCAAGATGTGACACTGAGTATGGAACCATGACCTAAAAACACCTTACTCGTCATCTGAAAAGTCTACAACATGAACGTTGCAGCCCGAAATGGGTCAGCACATCGAATATGCTGGCAATCACTGGAATACCCAGGTGCCTCAATCCCCCCAGATGTGTATTTAAGTTGCCACCTTAGATAAACCATTAATTTAACAATCTCACATCTGTCATGGATATACTCACCCAATCCACGTCTACTAGCATAACATGGCATAATAAGCAAACGTAGAAGTAACTCCCAAAGGTTTGATAATAAACAGGTAATAGGTACTCCCTCAACAACTTCCCAAACCCACAATTTAATTAGATCCTAATCAATGCAATGTGTGAGGATTGATCTAATGCAATAAAAACTGGGTAATAGGAAGTATGATCAAAGTGTTACTTGCCTTGCTGATGATCCGCAAAACCTAGCTATTCAGAGTAGCAAGCGGCGCACTCCGGGTACTCTATCGCAAACAAACAAGCATACAATAAGTACTCATCTAATGCACATGTAAAAGTCGAATAATATATCTAACCAGAAAGTTCAACTTAAGAACTCCGGTTGGCAAAAAGAAACAAATCGAACGAAGCAACGAAAGACAAACGGCAAAAGAAACAGGTTGTGTTTACTATTCTGGATCTAGGGCAACTTTTACCATGGCAAAAAATTGTTTGAGTTGGTTAAACGGAAAGAGGGATTCGAGACGAAACTCCAGGCGCTTGAATCGCCTGATTCCGATAAACGAGCGAAAAGTTATACTAGAACGAAAATCGAATCAGGAATCGCGATCAGAAAAACCATGGATTTAATCGGAGAAAAAGAAAAACAACGAACAGATTAACGAACGAACGTTCGTTATCTGGATCTAAATGATGAACGCGTTCGTTAAAACGAATGAATGAGCGAACGCTCGCTAATTAACTAAACCAAAAAAAACCGATCTAACGAAAAAAACAGATCTAACTTTAAAAAAAACAGACCGGTTTTCTTCACGAAAACCGAGGCAACAACGTCTACCTCGGCGGCTCCGGCGAACGGTGGCGGCAGCGGATGGTGAACGTCGGCGCGGGTGGCGGCGCGGCGGGGTGGCGCGGCGGCGCGGCGCGGCTGCATCGGCGACTCTGAGGCGGCGGCGGCTAGGGTTAGGGTTTGGGGAGGTTTGGGCTGTCCCGGGCCTCGGGCGGCGCTATAAAAAGGCCTCGGCCAGGGAGTCCTGGTCGGATACGGCCCGTAGGTCGGTCCGAACTTTTTTTTTAAATAATTACGATCAAAAAAAAAGAAATACTAAATGGACTCCAAAAATCCCAAATAAATTTTCCCCGGCTTCTAAAATCAAGCCGCACAGGATGAACATTTATTTGGGGCCTAAATGCAATTTTGAAAAATGCATTTTTCCTAAGTTCAAGTAAAATAGCAAATAGAACCAAAATAAAATCTTATTTCATTTTTTTATTAAATCCTCAATATTTCCTTATTTTGGGAAAGTCATTTTTCAGAATTTCCTCTCTCATATTTTTGTAATAGAAATAATTGAAGATAAAATAAATAAAATCAAATGATCCTATTTTCAGAATTTGAGAAAACTCAAATATGAAAATAACGAAATCCCCAACTCTCTCCGAGGGTCCTTGAGTTGCGTAGAATTTCTAGGATCAACCGAAATGCAATAAAATATGATATGCAATGATGATCTAGTGTATAACATTCCAAATTGAAAATTTGGGATGTTATAGGTTTAAGCTCAAACACGGGATCACCCTTAGGTGGAGGGGGATCCCCTAGGATTTCAACAGGCAAATTGTGTTTCGGAATAGGTTCCTGTTTAAAGAATACTTCATCCGTTTCCCTTCTTTCATTCATAAACATATCATTCTCATGATCTAGCAAATATTGTTCTAAAGGATCACTAGGAGGTAGGACAATAGAAGCAAAACCAATAATTTCATCCTTACTAGGCAATTCTTCTTCACGGTGTTGTTTACTAAATTTAGAGAAATTAATTTCATGAGTCATATCATCTAAGCCAACAGTAACAACATCCCTTGTGCAATCTATGGTAGCATTAACAGTATTTAAGAAGGGTCTACCAAATATAATGGGACAAAAGCTATCTTGTGGGGAACCAAGAACAAGAAAATCAGCAGGATATTTAGTTTTCCCACACAAGACTTCAACATCTCTAACAATTCCCATTGGTGAAATGGTATCTCTATTAGCAAGTTTAATAGTAACATCAATTTCTTCTAACTCAACAGGTGCAATGTCATGCATAATTTATTTGTATAAGTCAATAGGTATTGCACTAGCACTAGCACCCATATCACATAAGCCATGATAACAATGATCTCCTATTTTAACAAAAATAACAGGCATGCCTACCACATGTCTAGGTTTATCTGTATCACAGGGTTTAGCAATTCTAGCAGTTTCATTACAGAAGTAAATAACATGCCCATCTATATTATCAGACAAGAGATCTTTAACAATACCAATATTAGGTTCAACTTTAGCTTGCTCAGGAGGTGTATATGTTTCAATATTGCTTTTATGAACCACAGGTGAAGCTTTATCATGATCCTTTATTCTAACAGGGAAAGGTGGTTTCTCAACATAAGAAGTAGGAACAAAAGGATCATTATAAGTGACAGTCTTTTCTTCAACTTTAATTGGTGCAGCTACTTTTACTTCTATGGGAGGATGATATTTAAACCACTTCTCCTTAGGAAGATCAACATAAGTAGCAAAAGATTCACAGAAAGAAGCTACTATCTCAGAATCAAGTCCATATTTAGTGCTAAATTTATGGAAAATATCGATATCCATAAAAGATTTAACACAATCAAACTTAGGTGTCATACCTGACTCCTTACCTTCGTTGAGATCCCAATCTTTAGAGTTGCATTGAATTCTATCCAATAAATCCCATCTAAATCCAATAGTCTTCATCATAAAAGAGCCAGCACAAGAAGTATCGAGCATGGTGCGATTATTTTCAGAAAGCCGAGCGTAAATTTTTTGAAGAATTGTTTCTCTTGGGAGCTCATGATTGGGGCATGAATATAACATTTATTTAAGCCTCCCCAAGCTTGAGCGATGCTTTCTCCTTCGCGAGGCCAAAAATTATATATATAATTGCGGTCACGATGAACAAGATGCATAGGGTAATACTTTTGATGAAATTCCAATTTCAATCTTCTATAGTTCCATGATCTCGTATCATCACATATCCTATACCATGTAAATGCTTCTCCCTTCAAAGATAAAGGGAAGCCCTTCTTCTTAGCAACATCATCGGGTATACTTGCAAGCTTAAATAATCCACAAACTTCATCCACATATATTAGGTGCTCATCAGGATGCTTTGTTCCATCTCCTGTAAAAGGATTAGCTAGCAGTTTTTCTATCATACCCGAAGGATACTCATAAGGAATATCATTTTCAATAGGTTAAGTAGGTTGAGGAGCAACTCTTTGCTCTACTGGTCGGGGTGAAGATAACCCGAACAAGCCCCTCAGAGGATTACTTTCCATAGTAACAAGTGACAGTAAATTTTAGCACACAATATAAATTTTCCTTACCAAATTCCACCTACCAAAGGCTCTTCACTCCCCAGCAATGGTGCCAGAAAAGAGTCTTGATGACCCACAAGTATAGGGGATCTATTGTAGTCCTTTCGATAAGTAAGAGTGTCGAACCCAACGAGGAGCAGAAGGAAATGATAAGCGGTTTTCAGCAAGGTATTCTCTGCAAGTACGGAAATAAGTGATAACATATAGTTTTGTGATAAGATAATTTGTAACAGGCAACAAGTAACAAAAGTAAATAAAGTGCAGCAAGGTGGCCCAATCCTTTTTGTAGCAAAGGACAAGCCTGGACAAACTATTATATAAGGAAAAGCGCTCCCGAGGACACATGGGAATATCGTCAAGCTAGTTTTCATCACGTTCATATGATTCGCGTTCGGTACTTTGATAATTTGACATGTGGGTGGACCGGTGCTTGGGTGCTGTTCTTACTTGAACAAGCATCCCACTTATGATTAACCTCTATTGCAAGCATCCGCAACTACAACAAAAGTATTAAGGTAAACCTAACCATAGCATGAAACATATGGATCCAAATCAGCCCCATAGGAAGCAATGCATAAACTAGGGTTTAAGCTTCTGTCACTCTAGCAACCCATCATCTACTTATTACTTCCCAATTCCTTCCTCTAGGCCCAAATAATGGTGAAGTGTTATGTAGTCGACGTTCACATAACACCACTAGAGGCTAGACAACATACATCTCATCAAAATATCGAACGAATACCAAATTCACATGACTACTAATAGCAAGACTTCTCCCTTGTCCTCAGGAACAAACATAACTACTCACAAAGCATATTCATGTTCATAATCAGAGGGGTAATAATATGCATAAAGGATCTGAACATATGATCTTCCACCAATTAAACCAACTAGCATCAACTACAAGGAGTAATTAACACTACTAGCAACCTACTAGCACCAATCCCAGACTTGGAGACAAGAATTGGATACAAGAGATGAACTAGGGTTTTGAGATGAGATGGTGCTGATGAAGATGTTGATGGAGATTGCCCTCTCCCTATGAGAGGAGCGTTGGTGATGACGATGGCGATGATCTCCCCCTCCAGGAGGGAAGTTTCCCCGGCAGAACAACTCTGCAGGAGCTCTAGACTGGATCCGCCAAGGTTCCGCCTCGTGGCGGCGGAGTTTCGTCCCGAAAGGTTGCTTCCTATTTTTTTCTCGACAAAAGACTTCATATAGCAGAAGATGGTCATCGGAGAGCCACCAAGGGGCCCACGAGGTAGGGGGCATGCCCTAGGGGGGGCGCCCCCACCCTCGTGGATAGGGTGTGGGCCCCCTGGTCTTCATCTTTGGTGAGGATTTTTCATTATTTATTATAAGGTATTCCGTGGAGTTTCAGGACTTTTGGAGTTGTGCAGAATAGGTCTCTAATATTTGCTCCTTTTCTAGCCCAGAATTCCAGCTGCCGGCATTATCCCTCCTTATGTAAACCTTGTAAAATAAGAGAGAACAGCCATAAGTATTGTGACATAATGTGAAATAACAGCCCATAATGCAATAAATATCGATATAAAAGCATGATGCAAAATGGACGTATCACGTGTTCTGTGACCTTGTGAACTTGTGCATAGGGGTTGGCACACGTTTTCGTCTTGACTCTGCGGTACAAACTTTGGGGCACTCTTTGAAGTTCTTTGTGTTGGTTCGAATAGATGAATCTGAGATTGTGTGATACATATCTTATAATCAAACCCGCGGATACTTGTGGTGACATTGGAGTATCTAGGTCACGTTAGAGTTTTGTTTGATGTGTGTCTTAAGGTGTCATTTTAGTACGAACTCTAGGGTTGTTTGTGACTGATTGCTCTCTGACTATAGCGCCAGAAAAGATCCTGTCTGCTAGGACTACGTCGGTATTTCCCCAAAGAGGAAGGGATGATGCAGCACAACGACGGTAGGTATTTCCCTCTGTGAAGAAACCAAGGTTATCGAACCAGTAGGAGAACCAAGCAACACAATGTAAACAACACCTGCACACAAATAACAACACCTCGCAACCCAACGTGTTAAAGGGGTTGTCAATCCTTTTCAGGTAACGATGTGAGAAATTGTTAATAGATTGAAATAATAGATCACAAATTAAATAAAGTGCAGCAAAGTATTTTTGTATTTTTGGTTTAATAGATCTGAATAAAAATGCAAAGGAAAAGTAGATCGCAAGCAAATATATGAGAAAGAAGACCCGGGGGGTGTAGGTTTCACTAGTGGCTTCTCTCGAGAAAGATAGCAAACGGTGGGTAAACAAATTACTGTTGGGCAATTGATAGAACCTCAAATAATTATGACGATATCCAGACAATGATCATTACATAGGCATCACGTCCAAGATTAGTAGACCGACTCCTGCCTGCATCTACTACTATTACTCCACACATCGACCACTATCCAGCATGCATCTAGTGTATTAAGTTCATGGAAAAACAGAGTAATGCAATAATAACAATGACATGATGTAGACAAGATCCGTTTATCTATTGCGTAGATATAGATCCCATCTTTTTATCCTTAGTAGCAACGATACATACATGTTGTTTCCCTTTCTGTCACTAGGATCAAGCACAGTAAGATCGAACCCACTACTAGGCACCTCTTCCCGTTGCAAGATAAATAGATCAAGTTGGCCAAACAAAACCCAAATATCGGAGAAGAAATACGATGCTATAAGAGATCAAAGAAACTCAAATAACTTTCATGGATATAAAAGGATATGACCGATCATAAACTCAAAGTTCATCTGATCCCAACAAACACACCGCAAAAAGAGTTACATCATATGGATCTCGAAGAGACCATTGTATTGAGAATTCAACGAGAGAGAGAAAGCCATCTAGGTACTAACTATGGACCCGAAGGTCTACAAAGAACTACTCACGCATCATCGGAGAGACACCAATGGAGGTGGTGAACCCCATCCGAGAGGGTGTCTAGATTGGATCTGGTGGTTCTAGACTTTGTGGCGGCTGGATGAATATTTCGTCGACTCCCCTAGGGTTCAGGTATTGTTAGGGTATTTATAGAGCAAAGAGGTGGTCCGGGGGCACCCGAGGTGCGCACAACCCACCAAGGCACGCCTGGGCCTCCTGGCATGCCCTGGTGGGTTGTCCCCTCCTCGGAACTCCCCCAGGTGCAACCAGGGCCTGTTGTGTTCCTTCTGGCCCATAAAAATTCTCCGTGGAGTTTCATGGCATTTGGACTTTCTCTAATATTGATTTCCTGCAATGTAAAAAACATGGAAAAAACAGCAACTCGCACTTGGCACTATGTCAATATGTTAGTACCAAAAAATGATATAAAATGATTATAAAACATCCAAGATTGATAATATAACCGCATGGAACAATTAAAAATTATAGATACGTTGGAGACGTATCAGCATCTCCAAGCTTAACTCCTGCTCGTCCTCGAGTAGGTAAGTGATAAAAACAGAATTTTTGATGTGGAGTGTTGTTTATCATGTCATATCATATTCTTTTCTTTATAGCATGGACATTTGGACTTTTATGTGATTCAAAGCAATAGTCTAGTTTTGACATAACAATTTAGATACGCAAGCATATCAACAAGCAACCATGTTTTTCAAAATATCAACGCTAAAATAAGTTATTCCTAGCCCATCATGCTCAAACATTGATCCATTCATGATACACACTCGAATATTAGCTACACCCAATACTTAAGTACGATCATATTGCCTCCTAGTTGGTGCTTTTTATGAGAGAAGATGGAGACTCAAATTCAAAATAAAAATTGCATAAAGTAAAAGAAAGGCCCTTCGCATAGGAAAGTAGGGATTTGTAGAGGTGCGAGAGCTCAAAGTGAAAAACTTAGAGATAAAAACATTTTGAGAGGTGTATCCATCCCACTAACGAAAACGACTTAGAGTTCCCAACACTTTCCATGCTAGATATGCCATAGGCGGTTCCCAAACAGAAAATAAAGTTTATTCCTTTTTCCACCATACTTTCACTTTCCATGGCTAACCGTATCCACGGGTGCCCTCGATACCAACACTTTCCAAGGAATTTATTATTTGACAACACAAAGTAAATTCATTTTTTTGCATTTCGGGACTGGGCATCCCTAAGACCTTTGCCTTACTCTCATGCAGTGACAAGTGAATAAACACTCATCATGAGAATAACACATCCAGCATGGAAAATATTAGCCAACCCTCACCGCTCCGCGAGCGAAAAAAATACACAAAAGAGAAGTTTATTTTGAAAATTAGAGATGGCACATGCAAATTTGCTTAGAACGGCAAACGAATACCGCATATAGGTAGATATAGTGGACTCATGTGGCAGAACTGGTTTAAAGGATTTTGGATGCCCAGATAGAGATCATACTTAGTGCAAAATGAAGGCTAGCAAAAAGACTGAGAAAGCGACCAACCAAGAAACGAATAATCTCATAAGCAAGCATTAAGCATAATTAACACAGAATAATGCACCACAAGTAGGATATAATTTTCATTGCATGATTATTGACTTTCATGCATGCATAGGGAATCACAAACCTTAACACCAATATTCTTACTAGAGCACAATTACTCAACAACATAACTCACATATCACATCATCATATCTCAAAACTATTACTAAGAATCAAGTTTGTTTTTTCCAATGATCTTCATGACATTTTTTCTTTATCGTTTTAGATATCTATCACTTTGGGACTAATTTTCATGTGTTGCTTTCCATAAGCTCAAACAAATATAAGTGAAGATCATGAGCATAACAATTTTTCTTCATTCTCTCAAAATAATTTAAGTGGATCGATAGGGAATTTCTTCAAAATTACTAACTCTCAAATAAACCTAAGTGAATCAATAGAGCATTTCTTCAAAAATACTAAGCACATCGTGCTCAAAAATATATAAGTGAAGCACTAGAGCAAGTCCTATCTCATAAAAGATTTAAGTGAAGCATAGAGAGCAAATCTAACAAATCATGATATAATTTTGGCTCTCTCAAATAGGTGTGTCCAGCAAGGATTGATTACTTAAACCACAAAATAAAACAAAGAAAGACTCATATCATACAAGACGCTCCAAGAAAAACACATATCATGTGGCGAAAAAAATATAGTCTCAAGTAAAATACCGATGGTCATTGGAAGAAAGCGGGGATGCCACTCTGGGGCATCCCCAAGCTTAGTTGGTTGCTAATTCTTGGATAATAGCTTGGGATGCCAGGGCATCCCCAAGATTAGGCTCTTCTATCCTTCCTTCATCCATCATAAGATAACCCAAAACTAGAAAACTTCAATCACACAAAACTCAACAAAACCTTCGTTAGATCTGTTAGTGTAAGAAAAATAAGTCACTACTATAAGTGATGTATCAAACCAATTATTATTTTGTTTTTGTATTATATATACTATATTCTAACTTTTCTATGACAAAAACTCATCAAAGAAAACCCTAGAGCCATCAAAATAAGCACACAAAACAAAGAAAACAGAATCTGTCAAAACAGAACAGTCTGTAGCAATCTGACTTTTTCGAATACTTCTGTAACTCCAAAAATTATGAAATATTAGGGACGCCTGAATAATTTGTATACTGATCTACTGCAAGTAGAACGGGTATTTTATCACTCTCGGGTAAAAAACTAAAATTATTTTCGTGAGCACAAAAGTTTCTGTTTTTTCAGCAAGATCAAACAACTATCACCCAGGAAGATCCTAAAGGCTTTACTTGGCACAAACACTAACTAAAACATAAAAAACACAATCATAACAGTAGCATAATTGTGCTAACACTCAAGAACAGAAAGAAAAAAGCAGAAATAAAATTTGTTCATTGGGTTGCCTCCCAACAAGCGCTATAGTTTTACGCCCTTAGCTAGGCGTAAGGCAAGGATCTAAGTTTTGTCATCTTTGGTTCAAGATCCGTAAGATGCCCTCATGATTGATTCATAAGGTGGCCTGATTTTTGTTCTCAGAAAGTGTTCCATACTTTTCCTCAAAGGAAATTGGAACTTAATATTGCCTTCTTTCATATCAATCACGGCACCGATAGTGCGTAAAAACGGTCTACCAAGAACAATTGGACAAGACGGGTTGCAATCAATATCAAGAACAATAAAATCTATGGGAACATAATTCCTATTTACAAGAATAAGAACATCATTAATTCTTCCCATAGGCTTTTTAATAGTAGAATCTGCCAAGTGTAAATTTAAAGAGCATTCTTCAAGATCGGTAATGTAACACCCACAATGCAGCTATATCTCCCACGTGTCGGGGCACGACTTAGAGGCATAGCCGCATGGTAGGTTTGTCGCAAGAGGGGTAATCTTCACACAATCCCATGTACTGAATAAGAAAGGGATAAAGAGTTGGCTTACAATCGCCACTTCACACAAATACAAGTTAAACATACATCATCCAAAATACAATCAAGGTCCGACTACGGAACCAAAATAAAGGAAGACAACCCCAAATGCTAGATCCCCGATCGTCCCAATTGGGCTCCACTACTGATCAACATGAAACGAAACAAAACAACGATCAAGATCTTCATCGAGCTCCCACTTGAGCTGAGTTGCGTCACCCGCACTTGTATCATCGACACCTGCAAGTGTTTGGAAGTATCTGTGAGTCATGAGGACTCAGCAATCTCACACCCGCGAGATCAAGACTATTTAAGCTTATGGGTAGGAAAGGGGTAATGGGGTGGAGCTACAGCAAGCACTAAGCATATATGGTGGCTAACATATGCAAATAAGAGCGAGAAGAGAAGCAATGCAACGGTCGTGAAGCTAGAAGTGATCAAGAAGTGATCCTGAAATTACTTATGCACAACCATAACACAAGAACCGTGTTCACTTCCCGGACTCCGCTGAAAAGAGACCATCACGGCTACACACGAGTTGATGCATTTTAATTAAGTTAAGTGTCAAGTTCTCTACAACCAGATATTAACAAATTCCCATCTACCACATAACCGCGGGCACGGCTCTCGAAAGTTTATACCCTGTAGGGGTGTCCCAACTTAGCCCATCACAAGCTCTCATGGTCAACGAAGGATATTCCTTCTCCCGGAAAGACCCGATCAGTCTCACATCCCCGGTTACAAGATATTTCGACAATGGTAAAACAGGACCAGCAAAGCCGCCCGATGTGCCGACAAATCCCGATAGGAGTCGCACGTATCTCGTTCTCAGGGCACACCGGATGGGCCAAACATTGGGTTGGCATAGACCCTGGTTGCCCAGGGGGTGCCGGACATCGCCCAGGTTGGACCAACACTCAGAGGAGCACTGGCCTCGGGGGTAAATAAATATGACCCTCGGGCTCTGGAAACCCGAGGGAAAAAGGCTTAGGTTGTTAGGCAAATGTAAAACCAAGGTTGGGCCTTGTTGGAGGAGTTTTATTCAAAGCGAACTGTCAAGGGGTTCCCATACACCCAACCGCGTAAGGAACGCAAAATCAAGGAACATAACACCGGTATGACGGAAACTAGGGCGGCAAAAGTGGAACAAAACACCAGGCATAAGGCCCAGCCTTCCACCATTTACCAAGTATATAGATGCATTAATTAAATAATAGATATTGTGATATCCCAACATATCCATGTTCCAACATGGAACAATCTACAACTTCACCTGCAACTAGCAATGCTATAAGAGGGGCTGAGCGAAAGCGGTAACATAGCCAAACAACGGTTTGCTAGGAAGGTGGGTTAGAGGCTTGACATGGCAATATGGGAGGCATGGTAAACAAGTGGTAGGTAGCGTGACATAGCATAGAATGAACAACTAGCAAGCAAAGATAGAAGTGATTTCTAGGGTATGATAATCTTGCTTGAGATCCTGCAAGGAAGAAGAACGAATCCATGAAGAAGACAAACGGACGTAGTCGAACGGATCCTCACAACTTCGGAACGAAACCGAAGCTTACGAGAGAAGCAGCCCGAAAAGAAGCAAGAAACAAAGTAAACAACCATCACATAGACATGGCATGATGCGCAAACAAGTATGATGCATGTCCGGTTTAATGAGGCATGGCATGGCAAAGTGCACAAACAATACTACAAATTAAGTGGAGCTCAAAATGCAACGAGTTGCATATTGACGAAACACCACATGACTTATTTAGTTCACTCTCGTTTATGTACCCAACAATATTAAAAGTTGTTAAACATGGCAAGAGATGAAGCATCATAAAACTACCTAACTAGGCAAGTTTAAATGAGGCCGGAACAACAAGCAACAAGACCGGAAAATCCTCATATGCAATTTAGGGTTTTGGTACTGTTCTGCCCTAAAGTATATTTTAGAGTTGTTTAACATGCAAAATAATGCGACCATGTTAAACTAGACATTTTTCTACCCCATTTACATATAAAGTTTATTTAAAATGGAGCTATGGTTATTTAGTTATCAATTAAATCATTTTAGCATGTTATTTAGGAAAATTAAAGCAAACAACAATTTAAACATTATAAACATGGATGAAAGTTGCATATTATGAAACTACAAGAAATTCTAAGCATTTTACATATATAAATTATTTACATATGATGCATAGTTTGTGAGATATGAAATGCATGATCTAGAGGGACTTTTCTGCAAAACTGCAAATCCCTGGATAATTGATAAAATCGCACAAAGGAAAAAAAACACATACGGACCGAATCTAAAGCACAGTGGGTTGGGGGAGGTTCTCACCATGGGCCTTGGCCCGTTCGGTGGAGGAGGGAGGCCGGCAGGGCGCTGGGCCTTGCCAGCAGTAGGCCGGCTGCTGGGTGATACGTCTCCATCGTATCTACTTTTCCAAATACTTTTGCCCTTGTTTTGGACTCTAACTTGCATGATTTGAATGGAACTAACCCGGACTGACGCTGTTTTCAGTAGAATTGCCATGGTGTTATTTATGTGCAGAAACAAAAGTTCTCGGAATGACCTGAAACTCCACGGAGATTATTTTTGGAAATAATAAAAAATACTAGCGAAGGAATCAAGGCCAGGGGGCCACACCCTAGCCACGAGGATGGGGGGCGTGCCCCCCTGCCTCGTGGCCCCCCTGGAGCTCCACCGACCTCGACTCCAACTCCATATATTCGTGTTCGGGGAGAAAAAATCAAGGAGAAAGATTCATCGCGTTTTATGATACGCAGCTGCCACCAAGCCCTAAACTCTCTCGGGAGGGCTGATCTGGAGTCCGTTCGGGGCTCCAGAGAGGAGAATCCATCGCCGTCGTCATCATCAACCATCCTCCATCACCAATTTCATGATGCTCACCGCCGTGCGTGAGTAATTCCATCGTAGGCTTGCTGGACGGTGATGGGTTGGATGAGATTTATCATGTAATCGAGTTAGTTTTATTAGGGTTTGATCCCTAGTATCCACTATGTTCTAAGATTGATGTTGCTATGACTTTGCTATGCTTAATGCTTGTCACTAGGGCCCGAGTGCCATGATTTCAGATCTGAACCTATTATGTTTTCAGGAATATATGTGAGTTCTTGATCCTATCTTGCAAGTCTATAGTCACCTACTATGTGTTATGATCCGACAACCCCGAAGTGACAATAATCGGGACCACTCCTGGTGATGACCATAGTTTGAGGAGTTCATGTATTCACCATGTGTTAATGCTTTGGTCCGGTACTCTATTGAAAGGAGGCCTTAATATCCCTTAGTTTTCGCTAGGATCCCGCTGCCACGGGAGGGTAGGACAAAAGATGTCATGCAAGTTCTTTTCCATAAGCACGTATGACTATATTCGGAATACATGGCTACATTGTATTGATGAATTGGAGCTAGTTATGTGTCACCCTATGTTATGATTGTTACATGATGAACCGCATCCAACATAATTCTCCATCACCGATCCAGTGCCTACGAGCTTTTCACATATTGTTCTCCTCTTATTTACTTTTGCGTTGCTAATGCTATAATTACTATAAAACCCAAAAATATTACTTTTGTTATTGTTACCGTTACTTCCATATTACTTTGCTACTAAATACTTTGCTGCAGATACTAAGTTATCCAGGTGTGGTTGAATTGACAACTCAGCTGCTAATACTTGAGAATATTCTTTGGCTCCCCTTGTGCTGAATCAATAAATTTGGGTTGAATACTCTACCCTCGAAAACTGTTGCGATCCCCTATACTTGTGGGTTATCAAGACTATTTT
Source organism: Triticum dicoccoides (assembly GCF_002162155.2). Classification (NCBI taxonomy): domain Eukaryota; kingdom Viridiplantae; phylum Streptophyta; class Magnoliopsida; order Poales; family Poaceae; genus Triticum; species Triticum dicoccoides. The sequence goes on along the minus strand of NC_041392.1, from coordinate 595,079,171 downwards.
CCGGCGCCGTTGCCGGGGAGCATAGCTCTATTCTTTGAGTCACTTGGGATTTATATCTGCTGGTCACTATGAAGAACTTGAAAGACGCAAAAACAAAATTTTATCCCTCAACTACGAGGGGAGGTAAGGAACTGCCTTCTAGCTCTGCACTTGATTCACCTTCTGTTTTGAGTAAGCTCACAACACCTAAACCTACTTCTGCTATTAATTCTGATATGTCGCATATTATTGATGATGCCACTTCTGCTATGCATGATAATTACGATGAAACTACTTCTATGCTTGATACTACTGTGCCACTTGGTGAATTTCTTGATGAACAACTTTCGAGGGCTAGAGAGAATGAAATTATTGAAAATGATAATATTTATTAAAGTGATGATGAAGGCTCTCCTAATAAATATGATTGGCCTGTTGTGCCTGAGGTTATGTTTTGGATGAAGAAACTAAAAGAGACTTTCTAGCATGCAATGATAGAAGTGATCTTAAGATATTATTAGCTAAGCTTAAACAAAACACTCTGAATGCTAGAATGAAATATGATCCTGCTTATGCTACTTCACCTATCTTTGTTACTGATAAGGATTATGAATTCTCTATTGATCCTGATATAATTACTTTGGTTGAATTTGATCCTTTTTATGGCTATGAATCTGAAACTGTTGTGCACTAGTGCAGAACCAGGCAATAGCACCAGTTCGTAAGGCCCTTTAATGTTGGTTCGGTAATCGACACTAAATTGTGGGCACTAAAGGCCCCCCCTTAGTACCGGTTCAACACGAACCAGTGCTAAAGGGCAACCACGTGGCACGAGGCAGCTCCGTGCGCGCGTAGGACATTAGTACCGGTTGGTAACACCAATCGGTACTAAATGTTTGGGTGTGTTTTGGTTTTATTTTTTATTTTTACTTTAATTTTGTGTTTTCAATTTAATTTAGTGATTGTTTTACATTATAATGAGTTGTTAAATCATTAGGTGAATGTGCCGCAGATTAGTTTGACTGGATGCGTGGATCCTAGCTAAGTCATCAAGTATATGTCATATCCATATTATATATACTTGATCACCTACTTAAGTGATCGAGGTAATATGGATATGGCATATACTTGATCACTTAGCTAGAATCCATCTAGTTCAAACTAATATGCAGTTTCTTTCATAAATGATATAATAACTCATCATCATCATCATATTAATATAAAAACTCTTGCATCATATATATCATCACCAATGGTTTTCATAACAAAGATATCATCGAGTTCAACATGGTAATGATATTATAAGCGTTCATAACACCACAAAAGCAAATCACTCTTTGAGATTAAGTTCAGGACGAAGAACACATACATGAGAGGACAAGTACTAAGAGCATGAACTAGCTAATTAATCACTCCTACTGCTCTCTCTCTCAGGTAAAATAGCATAGAACATGTATAGCTTTGCTGATTCGTCATATTGGAGCATGCAGATGAACCTGTCTCCTAATCGTGGGTTGCGCTTCTGATTGCTGCCCCCTAGTACTTCTCTGTGATCGTTCACAATTTTGCTCTAGTCTTTTACTATTAAGCATTCCTCGCTATTAGAAATCCTGAATGCACTAAAGTGCATTGTAGGATATCTTGGCCGTAAGCTAACAATATTTATGGTACCTTTAGTCTCAATCCAATCAGGCACAACATTCATCGGGAGTCCCTGTTGAAGAACATCGTATATTAACATACTTAGCAATGAAGTTTAGCTTAAAAAAATAATGTATGCAAAAGATGCACTCAGGAGAAATAGTAGAAATCTTACCATCTTTCCTAAATATACGTGACCTAGTTTAGTACGAACACTATTGGTCGCACGTTTTGAGTACTAACATTTCTAAGTGCAGGAAAGAAATTTGTCTTGACAGCATCAAGATCCTCAAGCCATGAAACATAATGACTTGTCTCCTCGCAGTTTAGTTCAGCCCCGGGACAGTGGACGGTCCTGTCTACCAAGTGCCGGACATGTTTGCTTGATTGGAAGTAAGCTGTCAATATAAATTGAGATCTATTAATTATTCAACTGGTTCAAATAATCTCATATCGAAGACATAAATATGGTTGAGAAACTCACATAATGGTAGAACTGGAGGCGTCTGCACATCGACCCAGATGTCTCTATTACCTTCAATATCATCTTCCGGACGAATATCAAAGGTGATAACCATATCAGGCTCAAATGCATAAGCCTTGCATAGTGCTTGCCAAGTTTTGCATTCAAAATAGGTGTATGTGTCTGCATTGTATAATTTGACGTTGAAGGTATAACCATGCTCGGTCTTCAAGTAAACTCTTTTTACCTCCATAGTTTCGTTAGGACTGAAACCTATCTTATCCAAGACAAAAATTCTTGCATGGCAGGGGATACGCTAGTAGAATAGTGAAAAATTAAAATTAAAAGTTGAAGCAAATGAAGCATAAGTCATGCTTAATTACGAAAAAAGACTTGTCATTGTGACTTACTGTATCCACTTTGAAGTTCTCATCCAGCTTGATGCTGAAGTGTCTATCATCAACTAGAATCTTTTTGCCGCACAGGCCGCGCTGGTCTTCGCAGTATTCGCACATAATGAAATCGTGTTCGTCGTCAGACGACATTCCTATGTTCATAGGTGAAACATTAAACACTTATTAGTTCTATTAATTCAACTAATTCTGTTAATTCAACTAGTTCAACTAATTAATTGAACTAATTCAACTAAGCACTTACAAAAAATATACCTAATTAATTGAACTAATTCAACTAACTAGTTCAACTAATTAATTGAACTAATTCAACTAAGCACTTACAAAAAATATACCTAATTAATTGAACTAATTCAACTAACTAGTTCAACTAATTAATTCAACTAATTCAACTAAACTAGTTCTATTAATTTTCTTACTAAAAATAAGGTAGCTAGTTCTATATAATAAAATGTTAATTAGATAATGAAATCTCATATAACTAAATTAAATATATATCTAACATATAATTTATATCTAATTCATCTAACATTTGACATTAATATCTAACATATGTTCATATATAGGTGAAACATTAAACACTTACTAGTTCTATTAAT
>NC_041392.1:595073246-595076050 GCF_002162155.2 Triticum dicoccoides | reverse complement strand
CATATATAGATGAAACATTAAACACTTACTAGTTCTATTAATTCAACTAAATAAACTAGTTCTATTAATTCAACTAAGCATTTACTAAAAATAAACTAGTTCTATTAATTTCTTACTAAAATAAAGTAGGTAGTTCTATATAGTAATATTTTGATTAGATCATCAAATCTCATATACCTAAATTTTCTTACTAAAAATAAACTTGTTCTATTAATTTTCATACTAAAAATAAACTAGTTATATTAATTCAACTAGTTCAAATCTCATATATATACCTAATTAATACCTAGCTATACTAATTCAACTAGTTCAACTTGTTCTAATTCATGTAAAATTGACATTAATATTTAACATCTTTTCCATATAATTCATCTAACATTAACATTCTAACATTATTATCAACGTAATTTATCTAACATTAATCTAAACAACAGAAAATAAGTAAAAACAATGTGTGTGTGTGTATATATGTGTGTGTGTACGAGCGGGCGGCGGCGGGCGATGCGACGGGGACGGGCGGCGGGCGAGGCGGCGGCGACGGGCGGCGGGGGTGACGGCGATGATGGCGACGACGGGTGGCGGTGGCGACGGCGGTGATGGCGACGACGGGCGGCGGGGGCGGCGAGGGCGGCGCGCGATGGGCGACGGGTGCGGTGAAAAAGTTGGGTCGAGAAGAAGTGGTGGTCGATGAAACTGATTTTTTTGTAAGTGCCATATATATAGGAGGGGTCTTTAGTACCGGTTGGAGCCACCAACCGGTACTAAAGGCCAATTTTCGCCAGGCCAAGGGGCGGGAAACGACCCCTTTAGTACCGGTTCGTGCCACGAACCGGTACTAAAGGCCCAATCATTAGTACCGGTTGGAGCCACCAACCGGTACTAATGGTTGTGCGCTGCCACCGGTGGTGCACAATGTTTAGTCCCACCTCGCCGAGCGAAGGGCAGCCGCACTGGTTTATAAACCCAGCCGCGGCTGCTCCTTCGAGCTTCTCTATATATCTGTCTTCTGGGCCTAACTAGGGCGCGCTGCCCTGTGAGTCTGCTGGCCCTTCTAGGCTTGCATTTGCACACCCTAGGTCTGTCAGGCCCACTAGGCAGCGCCCCAACAAATTTTTTATATAGTTTTTTCTTTTCTGCATTATTTATTTTCTTCTATTTATTTTTGAGTAATTTTTATATAGTTTTTTTCTTTTCTGCATTATTTATTTTCTTCTATTTATTTTTGAGTAATTTTTTATATAGTTTTTTTCTTTTCTTCTTTATTTATTTTCTTCTATTTATTTCTGAGTAGTTTTTTGTGACCCTCTCTACTCTGATACTCCGAAATGATCATACCATTGCAAGTTTCAACATTTGCAGAATTCATTCTATAGTGATTTTCAATTTCATGGTCATTTAGCTCTCCAAACAATTAGGTAAATGACCGAAAAACAACAAATGATGTCAGAACATGTTGGAAATTGATGACGTCGCTTTGAATGCTGCATACTGAACACAAAAGAAGTCCGGAGTTCAAATAAGTTTAAAAAACATTGAAGTGCCCGTGTAACAGATGAGTTCTCGTCCGAAACCCTGATACTCCGAAAGAGTTTGTCCAATTTGTACATGAAATGCGTCCAGTTTTTGCCGTGACCCTCTCTACTCTTTCGCACATGCTATGCGGGTGAAATGATGATACCATGCCAAGTTTCAACATTTTCAGAGTTCATTTTGTAGTGATTTTCAATTTCACGGTCATTTAGCTCTCTAAACAATTAGGTAAATGAACGAAAACAACAAATGATGTCAGAACATGTTGGAAATTGATGATGTTGTTTTGAATGCTGCATACTGAACACAAAACAAGTCCAGAGTTCAAATAAGTTTAAAAAACATTGAAGTGCCCGTGTAACAGATGAGTTCTCGTCTGAAACCCTAATACTCCGAAAGAGTTTGTCCAGTTTGTGCACGAAGTGCGTCCAGTTTTTGCCGTGACCCTCCCTACTCTTTCACACATGCTATGCGGGTGAAATGATGATACCATGCCAAGTTTCAACATTTTCAGAGTTATTTTTGTAGTGATTTTCAATTTCACGGTCATTTAGCTCTCTAAACAATTAGGTAATTGACCGAAAACAACAAATGATGTCAGAACATGTTGGAAATTGACGACGTTGCTTTGAATGCTGCATACTGAACACAAAAGAAGTCCGGAGTTCAAATAATTTTAAAAAACATTGAAGTGCCCGTGTAACAGATGAGTTCTCGTCCGAAACCCTGATACTCCGAAAGAGTTTGTCCAGTTTGTACACGAAGTGCGTCCAGTTTTTGCCATGACCCTATCTACTCTTTCGCACAAGCTATGCGGGTGAAACGATGATACCATGCCAATTTTCAACACTTTTAGAATTCATTTTGTAGTGATTTTCAATTTCCCGATCATTTAGCTCTCTAAACAATTAGGTAAATGACCAAAAAACAACAAATGATGTCAGAACATGTTGGAAATTGATGACGTTGCTTTGAATGTTGCATACTGAACACAGAAGAAGTCCGGAGTTCAAATAAGTTTAAAAAACATTGAAATGCCCGTGTAACAGATGAGTTCTCGTTCGAAACCCTGATACTCCGAAAGAGTTTGTCCAGTTTGTACATGAAGTGCGTCCAGTTTTTGCCGTGACCCTGTCTACTCTTTCGCACATGCTATGCGGGGTGAAATGATGATACCATGCCAAGTTTCAACATTTTCAGAGTTCATTTTGTAGTGATTTTCAATTTCACGGTCATTTAACTCTCTAAACAATTAGGTAAATGACCAAAAAACA
>NC_041392.1:595072632-595073005 GCF_002162155.2 Triticum dicoccoides | reverse complement strand
GCTTTGAATGCTGCATACTGAACACAAAAGAAGTCCGGAGTTCAAATAAGTTTAAAAAGCATTGAAGTGCCCGTGTAACAGATGAGTTCTCGTCCGAAACCCTGATACTCCGAAAGAGTTTGTCCAGTTTGTACATGAAGTGCGTCCAGTTTTTGCCGTGACCCTCTCTACTCTTTCGCACATGCTATGCGGGTTAAATGATGATACCATGCCAAGTTTCAACATTTTCAGAGTTCATTTTGGAGTGATTTTCAATTTCACGGTCATTTAGCTCTCTAGACAATTAGGTAAATGACCGAAAAAACAACAAATGATGTCAGAACATGTTGGAAATTGATGACGTCGCTTTGAATGCTGCATACTGAACACAAAA
>NC_041392.1:595021713-595072618 GCF_002162155.2 Triticum dicoccoides | reverse complement strand
GATTTTCAATTTCACAGTCATTTAGCTCTCTAAACAATTAGGTAAATGACCGAAAAACAATAAATGATGTCAGAACATGTTGGAAATTGATGATGTTGCTTTGAATGCTGCATACTGAACACAAAAGAAGTCCGGAGTTCAAATAAGTTTAAAAAACATTGAAGTGCCCGTGTAACAGATGAGTTCTCGTCCGAAACCCTGATACTCTGAAAGAGTTTGTCCAGTTTGTACACCAAGTGCGTCCAGTTTTTGCCGTGGCCCTCTCTACTCTTTCGCACATGCTATGCGGGTTAAATGATGATACCATGCCAATTTTCAACATTTTCAGAATTTATTTTGTAGTGATTTTCAATTTCACGGTCATTTAGCTCACTAAACAATTTGGTAAATGACCGAAAAACAATAAATGATGTTAGAACATGTTGGAAATTGATGACGTTGCTTTGAATGCTGCATACTGAACACAAAACAAGTTCGGAGTTCAAATAAGTTTAAAAAACATTGAAGTGCCCGTGTAACAGATGAGTTCTCGTCCGAAACCCTGATACTCCGAAAGAGTTTGTCCAGTTTGTACACGAAATGCGTCCAGTTTTTGCCGTGACCCTCTCTACTCTTTCGCACATGCTATGCGGGTTAAATGATGATACCATGCCAATTTTCAACATTTTTAGAATTCATTTTGTAGTGATTTTCAATTTCACGGTCATTTAGCTCTCTAAACAATTAGGTAAATGACCGAAAAACAACAAATGATGTCAGAACATGTTGGAAATTGATGATGTCGCTTTGAATGCTGCATGCTGAACACAAAAGAAGTCCGAAGTTCAAATAAGTTTAAAAAACATTGAAGTGCCCGTGTAACAGATGAGTTCTTGTCCGAAACCCTAATACTCCGAAAGAGTTTGTCCAGTTTATACATGAAGTGCATCTATTTTTTGCCGTGACCCTCTCTACTTTTTCGCACATGCTATGCGGGTGAAATGATGATACCATTCCTAGTTTCAACATTTCCAGAATTCATTTTGTAGTGATTTTCAATTTCGCGGTCATTTAGCTCTCTACACAATTAGGTAAATGATCGAAAAACAACAAATGATGTCAAAACATGTTGGAAATTGATGACATTGCTTTGAATGCTGCATACTGAACACAAAAGAAGTCCGGAGTTCAAATAAGTTATTAAAAATAAAAAAGAGATGCAAACGTGCAGGTGAGCATTGCGCCTCTTCATCATTGTCTCTGCACTCACTGTTTATAAACCGCTCATACTGCCTCTCTCTTGGCGAGGTGGGACTAAAAATCAGCTTACTAAGAAACTCTAGTACCGGTTCATGCCATGAACCGGTACTAAAGGTCTTCGTGGGGGCCCCAGCCTGACCACATCCGCACTGGCCTCATTAGTACCGGTTCGTGGCATGAACCGGTACTAAAGGTTGCCCACGAACCGGTACTAATGATGCCCACCCGCCTAGCCGTTGGAACCGGCACTAATGGTCACATTAGTGCCGGCTCAAATTCAAACTGGCACTAATGTGCTTCACATTTGACCCTTTTCCTACTAGTGGTGGCACATCTTACTAAATTAAATGATATAGCCACCCTGTTCACTAATGATGAGAGAACTCGCTACTTTTATATCCTTAAAATATTTCCGTTCTCATTCAAGGGTGATGCTAAGATATGGTTTAATTCTCTTGATCCTGGTTGTGTGCGTAGTCCCCAGGATATGATTTATTACTTCTCTGCTAAATATTTCCCTGCTCATAAGAAACAAGCTGCCTTAAGGGATATATATAATTTTGTGCAAATTGAAGAAGAGAGTCTCTAACAAGCTTGGGGGAGGCTTCTCCAATTACTTAATGCTTTTCCGGATCATCCTCTTAAGAAAAATGAAATACTTGATATGTTTTATAATGGACTAACCGATGCTTCCAGAGACCACCTGGATAGTTGTGTTAGTTCTGTTTTCAGGGAAAGAACACCGGATGAAGCTGAAATTATATTGAATAATATGTTGACAAATGAAAATAATTGGACACTTCCTGTGCCAGCTCCTTAGCCAACTCATGAGTCTATTCCTAAACCAACTCCAAAGAAAAGGGGTGTTCTATTTCTCAGTCCTGAAGATATGGAAGAGGCAAAGAAATCCATGAAAGAAAAGTGTATTAAAGCTGAAGATGTTAAGAATTTACCTCCTATTGAAGAAATACATGGTCTTAATTTACCGCATGTTCAAGAAAAAAGATGGAATTAAGAATGATCTATGCCATTGCCATTCTTCTCTAATCACCACTTCTTCCTTCAATATCTCCTCCTGGCGCCAGCCAGTGAGACCTTTCGTTGCATCCTCCACCTACCTATCCCCCTTCCTGTTCAGGAACCAACTGGATCAAAGTGAGGCAAAACAGCGTCTATCTCCTAGAAATAGTCTTTGTCGAGCTCAAGCTCAAGATAGTTAAGTTTTTCATATGGCCAGTGGTGAATTGATACTTTAACAGCGAAAAGTGCACCTTCAGTTGGAAAAGAATGCGCGATCTGTTTCATTCGGCTTGAAGAAATATATGGTTTTAATCCATCACCTATTGAAGAAACACATGGTCTTGATAACCCGACACATGTAGTAAAGGTAAATTCTCTCTATAGATATGATAAAGCTGAAATCCCTCCTACCAAGTTTGCTAGCGAATGTTTGGATGAGTTTGATAACTTTATGGTTAAGCAAGAAGACTTCAATGCTTATTTTGGTAGAAAATTGAAACAAAATGCTTATATGATTGAACACTTGGGTGATTATATGTCTGGAGTTAAAGGTGAACTTAAACTCATTAGTAAACATGCTTCTATGATTACCACTCAACTAGAACAAGTACTTAAAGCTCAGAATGATTTGCTCAATGAATTAAATAGTAAGAAAAATGATAATGTTGTTAAATTTATGACTAGAGGTGGTAAAATGACTCAGGAACCTTTGTATCCTGAGGGCTATCCTAAGAGAATTGAGCAAGATTCTCAGAGAAATGATATTGATGCACCTAGTCCTTCTAAGAGGAAGAAACAGAAAAATGATAGGACTTTGCATGCTTCTAGTAAACCTGTTATTGACACACTAGAGAATCCCAATTATATCTCTATTTTTGATGCTGAAGCATAATTTGGTAATGAACAGGAAACTAGTGATAATGTTAATGATAATGTTCATGTTGGTGCTCAACCTAGCAATGATAATGATGTAGAAGCTGAACGTGCTGTTGATCTTGATAACCCACAATCAAAGAATCAACGTTATGATAAAAGAGACTTTGTTGCTAGGAAACACTGTAAGGAAAGAGAGCCTTGGGTTCATAAACCCATGCCTTTTCCTCCTAAACCATCCAAGAAAAAGGATGATGAGGATTTTGAGTGCTTTGCTGAAATGATTAGACCTATCTTTTTGCGTATGCATTTGACTGATATGCTTAAAATGAATCCTTATGCTAAGTACATGAAAGATATTGTTACTAATAAAAGAAAGATACCAGAAGCTGAAATTTCCACCATGCTTGCTAATTACACTTTTAAGGGAGGAATACCAAAGAAACTTGGAGATCCTGGAGTACCAACTATACCATGCTCCATTAAAAGAAACTATGTTAAAACTTCTTTATGTGATCTTGGAGCCGGTGTTAGTGTTATGCCTCTCTATATCGTAGACTTGATTTGAATAAGTTGACACCTACTGAAATATCTTTGCAAATGGCTGATAAATCAACTGCTATACCTGTCGGTATTTGTGAGGATGTGCCTGTTGTGGTTGCAAACGTTACTATTTTAATGGACTTTGTTATTATTGATATTCCTGAGGACGATAGTATGTCTATTATTCTTGGAGGTCCCTTGTTGAATACTGCATGGGCTGTTATTGATTGCACCAAAGGCAATGCCACTTTTCATGTTAATGGTAATGAGCATACGGTACACTTTCCGAGGAAACAACCTCAAGTCCACAGTATAAATTCTATTGGAAAAATTTCAACAATCACTATTGGAGGTTTTGAATTTCCTCTTCCTACCGTCAAGAAGAAATATGATATTCTTATTGTTGGGGATGTGCATATCCCCGTTGAGGTAACCTAGTGTTATTTGAAAATTCACCGGTTCCATGTTATTCAGAATGAGTTTGTTAACAAGATCTGATCAACCTTGTTAGTGGATTCCTTTTGATGAGCATGAGATGGATGAATTTAGAAAACACAACTCTCTATACCCTCTTTTTTACTTCTTGTTATTTATATTAAATAAAGTAAAAATAGTAATTTTTGTCTGTTTTTCTGAATTATCCATGCAATAAAAAATACCCCAAAAATAAAAGTTCTCCAAATGCCCTGAAATTTCAATATGATTTTTTTGGAATATTTGAGAATATCTGGCACTGAGAACACAGCAGGGGGAGCAAGCACCTGGGCACGAGGGTCCAGGGCGCGCCCACCCCTACAGGGCGCGCCCCCTGCCTCGTGGGCCCACGGTGGCTCCCCTCCACTTATTCCTGCACCCACACACTTCTTCTTCCTCCCCAAAAAAATCACTAGCTAGCTCAAGCACGAGTTCTAGCTCATTTTGCTGCGATTTTCGATCTCCTTGCTCAAAGCACCTCTCACAAAACTGCTTTTGTGACGCCCCCGATTCAATCGTACACTAATCATACACGCAAACGTGTACGATCAAGATCTGGAACTCATGGGAAGATATCACAACACAGCTCTACAAATAAAATAAGTCATACAAGCATCATATTACAAGCCAGGGGCCTTGAAGGCTCGAATACAAGAGCTCGATCATAGACGAGTCAGCGGAAGCAACAATATCTAAGTACATACATAAGTTAAACAAATTTTTCCTTAAGAAGGCTAGCAAAAACTATGATACAGATCGAAAGAGGTGTAGGCCTCCTGCCTGGGATCCTCCTAAACTACTCCTGGTCACCGTCAGCGGGCTGCACGTAGTAGTAGGCACCTCCCGAGTAGTAGGAGTCATCATCAATGGTGGCGTCTAGCTCCTGGACTCCATCGTCTGGTCATAGCAATCGGGTATAGAAAGGGGGAAAAGAGGGAGCAAAGCAACCGTGAGTACTCATCCAAAGTACTCGCAAGCAAGGAGCTACACTACATATGTATGCAATGGTATCAAATGGAATAAGGGTATCATATGTGGACTGAACTGCAGAATGCCGGAATAAGAGGGGGATAGCTAGTCGTATCGAAGACTACACTTCTGGCCACCTCGATCTTGCAGCATGTAGAAGAGAGCAGAAGGTAAGTTCACCAAGTAACATCGTGTAGCATAATCCTAACTGATGATCCTCCCCTCGTTGCCCTGTGAGAGAGCGATCACCGGTTGTATCTGGCACTTGGAAGGGTGTGTTTTATTAAGTATCCGGTTCTAGTTGTCATAAGGTCAAGGTACAACTCCAGGTCGTCCTTTTACCGAGGGACACAACTATTCGAATGGATCAACTTCCCTGCAGGGGTGCACCACATTTCCCAACATGCTCAATCCCCTTTGTTCGGATACACTTTTCTGGGTCATGCCCGGCCTCGGAAGATCAACACGTCGCAGCCCTACCTAGGCACAACAGAGAGGTCAGCACGCCGGTCTAACTCGTATGGCACAGGGGTCTGGGCCCATCGCCCATTGCACACCTACACGTTGCGAGGGCGGCCGGAAGCAGACCTAGCCTAGCAGGCATTCCAGTCCAATCCGGCGCGCGCCGCTCAGTCGCTGACGTCACGAAGGCTTCGGCTGATACCACGACGTCGAGTGCCCATAACTATTCCCGCGTAGTTGGTTAGTGCTTATAGGCCAGTGGCCAGACTCAGATCAAATACCAAGATCTCGTTAAGCGTGTTTAGTATCCGCGGATGCCGACTAGGGCCAGGCCCACCTCTCTCCTAGGTGGTCTCAACCTGCCCTGTCGCTCTGCCACAAAGTAATAGTCAGGGGCCGTCGAGAACCCAGGCCCACCTCTACCGGGATGGAGCCACCTGCCCCTTCAGCCCCCATCTCCGAATGGTATCATAAGTAATGTAACAATATCAAGTATATAGCATATGCCCGTGATCACCTCCCGAAGTGATCGCGGCCCAGTAGTATAGCATGGCAGACGGACAAGAGTGTAGGGCCACTGAAGGAATACTAGCATCCTATACTAAGCATTTAAGATTGCAGGTAAAGGTAACAACAGTAGTGACAAAGACAGGCTATGCAGCAGAATAGGATTAACAGAAAGCAGTAACATGCTACACTACTATAATGCAAGCAGTATAGAGAAGAATATGCGATATCTGGTGATCAAGGGGGGGCTTGCCTGGTTGCTCTAGCAAGAGAGAGGGGTCGTTAACACTGTAGTCGTACTGGGTAGCAACGGCGTCGGTCTTGGTGTCTAGCGAGAGAAGAGGGGGAAGAAACAATAAATATTAAGCAAACAGATGCATAGCAATGCATGACATGACAAGTAGCGGTGCTAGGGGTGCCCTAACGCAGTATGAGGTGGTACCGGTGAAGGGGGGAAACATCCCGGAAAATATCCCCGGTGTTTCGCGTTTTCAGACAAATGAATCGGAGGGGGAAAGTTGCGTGTTTGCTATGCTAGGGATGCGTGGCGGACGAACAGGCTGCGTATCCGGGTTCGTCTCATCGTTCTGAGCAACTTTCATGTATAAAACTTTTTCATCCGAGTTACGGTTCATTTTATATTAATTTTCTAAGTTTTAATAGTATTTTGGAATTCTTTTAATTCGAAAATAAAATAGAAATTAGTTTTGTCACCTAGTGCTATTCTAGCCATAGTGTATGACAGGTGGGGGTCAGGGTCAAATTCAATGGTTGACCAGTCAGGGTTTACTGGTCAACAGGGTCAAAACGGGGCCCATATGTCATTGACTCGGCTTTTTTAGAGTTAAATAAATAGTTGATTAACTGAAGGGGCCCACATGTTTTATCTTTTTTTTGAGTCGACCCACACACGTTCTATCAATTAAGCAAACAAGAGGGGGTTTAGGCCTAACTTAATTAGGCCTCCCTAATTAACTTGGGCCAGAGCCCATGTGGTAGCGAACGGCGGCCTCACGCTGGCTCGAACGCGTGGGCTGGGCGCGCGGTGTGAGCGCAGCCTCGGCGCGGTGGGACGCGGTCAGAAGCAGGTGGCGTGCGGGGAAGTACGGCGGGGTGAGTGACGCACGGAGCAGCAGAGGCAGGCGCAGGCCGAGCGCAGCGGGGACAGGCAGATGCCGCGCGAGGTGATGTAAGCGGGCGTGGCTGAAGTGGCAGCAAGCAGCAAGGCAGAACATCAAAAGCATCAGAAGCAACGCAAGAGCAGCAGGAGCGCGTACGCGGACACTGAGCTGCGTCCATGGCGGCCGAAGCACGGGGCCGACGATACGACTACAAATCAAGGGGGGCAGTAGGGGGAATGGAGGAGGAGCTCACCGGGAAGTTGTAGGCGAGCTCAAGATGGTCGGGGAGGCCCGGTGGTGGAGATCAATGGCGAGGACGCGTGGCGACCGTGGCGGGAAGAAGAAGCGATGGCGAGGTTACGCGATTCCCTAGCCTGGGTTGGCCCCCGGGACGGACGAAGGGGAGGGTGGCGGTCCTCCTGGTCGTGTTCCCGTGCGCCGGGGAGCACGATGGCTGTGGTGACGACGACGACCGTGACGAGCGGTGGACAGACGATGACCACTTGGATGAGAGCGAGCGAAGGAGGGGAAAGTGAGGGTTAGGGTTTCGTCAGGGGGGTCGCGGGGTCTTCTTATCCATCTCCAAGGTACTCCAGATGATTGACACGGCAACAATCGGCGGCGTGGACGGCGTGCGTGCGTGCACAACACCATGGCCTCCTCTGCACTATACAGAGGTGGGAGGAAAAGCCTTTGTGGGCTGGGCCAAAACACTATAACTACATAGATCCCACCCGCACAGGAGCTTGTTGGTTTTTTTCCTTTTACTTATTTTCCTATTCTGTTTTCTTTTAGTCTCTAATTTATTTTCTATTTTAAAAACATAAAAGTAGTTCCTAATTTAGTATAACTATATATACTACTGCCATATTAACTATGACACCCAAATAAAATAGTTTAGTATTTTACTAAATATAAACGGCATTTATTTAATTGTTTAAGATGTTGTTTTATTTATTTTAGTGTATTTAAATAATTTATCAAAATGTGGTTTCACCATCATAATCATCTAGAATTTATTTGCTACATTTCGAACACTTTAGATTTAACATTTGAAAACTTTTATTGTCTGACTTGATTTTGAATTTGAATTCGGAACGAGATTTGAATCATCGTGAAACTAACAACAGTAATCGTGGTGATGTGGCATCATTAGTAGATGGTTATTGTAGCTTAACTATCCGGGCGTCACACCTTTGGGGGGATTGTTCCTTGGTATGTGACTCCTCCATTGGTCCAATTAGTTTTTGTTCTAGTGCTTTATTCATTGCAAATTTATGTTGCCTAGGTGACCATGTTCTTGAGCTTACATGTCAAATTTATATGGTTCCAAGTAGTTCTAATGCATAATATAGGTCCTAGGCACTTGTAGGAGTAGTTGCTATCAATTTTGATGAGCTTGGTTCACATTTATTTGAAGTTACTAAAAATTTCAGAATTTTTCAGAAAATAATGAAGAGATTTCTGAGGGGCTCATCGAGCCGAAGCTCGAAGGAAAAGCAAAGTGAAGAAGCAGAGAGGCCCAAATATAATCTGCCTCGCACCGCAGAGGTTCGGCCGTGTGAATAGCCTTCCAATGATTTCTTGAGAGCAGCCAAGATTTATGATGATTTTTATGGATTGGCTGACAATGCAGGCCTCACTGACTTCCTCCGCGACCAACGCGAACAGTATCTCTTACTCACCAATGCTTTTGTGAAAAACTTCTACTATTATCCTAAGGAATCACCTCCTTCAGTAGAGTTTCATTTATATGATGTGGTTAAGAAGATGTCACTATATGAATTTTGCAGGGTTTGCAAAATACCTTTCGAGGGTAGCTTAGAAGAACCACATCATAAAGATGTGGATGGGTTTATTGACACTATTACTGTAGGGGAAACTATGAAGGTTTCCGATGCAAGAATCACTAGCATACGTTTTCCTATTTTATGCTACTTTGCAATATTTGCTAGTCGTTGCTTAATTGGTCGCGGAAGCTATGGAAACCTTAGTGTTCCTGATATTATTATTTTGTTCCATGGTTTATTCCGAGACGACTCTGTTAGTATGGGCGGTATTATTGCTAAACGGTTATGTCTGAACCGTACAAAGGGCCCCATCTTTGGAGGTGTTTATGCTTCACGCCTTGCTGCATACTATAACATACCTATTATGCACTATGAAAAAGAAGAAAACTTGTTGCCTACTGTTTATTTGGATTATAAGAGTATGGTAGCACATGATTTTATTGTTAAGAATAGGGAAAAGGCGCTTAAGTACAAATTAATATTTGGTAAAAAACATCCTGAGACTATTACCTTGCCTGCTCCTTCCTTGTTTGATTTGTCTACATGCAAGTACCTTGTTCCTTTGGAGGCCATTCACGCCAACCGGAACCCTACATCAGCTACAGAGCCGGAACCACAATTTGATCCTCCACGACAGTCTGATTACCAGTGGTATCCAGAGATGATTGCCAACCAGTGGCAATCAAGGGCTTCTTCATCATAGTACGACCCCAACTACAACTTTGGATATCCGCCAGGCCATCCGTGGCAATAAACCCACTTAGGCCAAAAGCCTAAGCTTGGGGGAGTACGTATTTCTCACCGTCATTACATTCATGTTCACACACTCATTGCTAGATGTCAGTGCTCATACTCTTTCACTGTAATATGCATGCTAGTTTATCTTCCTTTTTATGCTTTCTTCTTATGTGTTTCAAATAAACCTTAAGAAAAACCAAAAAAATAGTTGTAGCTTTTAGCTAGTTTTAATTTCCATGCTTGTAGTAGTAATTAAAAAGAAAACCCAAAAAGGTTTCATGTTCTTCTTTTGCTTGTTGGGAGCTTTCCCGTGTAAATAATTTTATTTCTTTTCTTTTCTTTGGGGGTCGATAGGAGAAGACCATGATTAAATTGTTGAAGTGACTCCTATATGCATTATTGTTGATTTAACCAAGAGCCCATATTGCCTTGTCTTCTCCTGTTTATTGAATGCTTGCAGATTCTAGCTTAGTCCAATGCATGCACACTGTTATTATTATTCACATCATTCGGTCGTGAAAGTGAAAGGAAATTATGAAAATATATGATGGAATGATTGAGATGGGAGAAGCTGGTATGAACTGGACCTCTCTTGTTTTTGTAAATATGATTAGTTCATCGTTCCTGATTCAGCCTATTATGAATAAACATGTTTGCAATGACAATTAGAGATTATAGTTGCTTATGCCATGCTTAATTAGCTAGGAGCTTATAATGGTTTACCTTGCGTGCCAACATGCTATTAAAATGGTTGTGATGTGGTATGATAGGGTGGTATCCTCTTTTGAACGATTCGAGTGGCTTGACTTGGCACATGTTCACGCATGTACAACAACAACAACAACAACAACAAAGCCTTTAGTCCCAAGCAAGTTGGGGTAGGCTAGAGGTGAAACCCATAAGATCTCGCAACCAACTCATGGCTCTGGCACATGGATAGCAAGCTTCCATGCACCCCTGTCCATAGCTAGCTCTTTGTTGATACTCCAATCCTTCAGGTCTCTCTTAACGGACTCCTCCCATGTCAAAATCGGTCGACCCCGCCCTCTCTTGACATTCTCCGCATGCTTTAGCCGTCCGCTATGCACTGGAGCTTCTGGAGGCCTGCGCTGAATATGCCCAAACCATCTCAAATGATGTTGGACAAGCTTCTCCTCAATTGGTGCTACCCCAACTCTATCTCGTATATCATCATTCCGGACTCGATCCTTCCTCGTGTGGCCACACATCCATCTCAACATACGCATCTCCGCCACACCTAACTGTTGAACATGTCGCCTTTTAGTCGGCCAACACTCCGCGCCATACAACATTGCGGGTCGAACCGCCGTCCTGTAGAACTTGCCTTTTAGCTTTTGTGGCACTCTCTTGTCATAGAGAATGCCAGAAGCTTGGCGCCACTTCATCCACCCGGCTTTGATTCGATGGTTCACATCTTCATCAATACCCCCATCCTCCTGCAACATTGACCCCAAATACCGAAAGGTGTCCTTCCGAGGTACCACCTGGCCATCAAGGCTAACCTCCTCCTCCTCACAGCTAGTAGTACTGAAACCGCACATCATGTACTCGGTTTTAGTTCTACTAAGCCTAAACCCTTTCGATTCCAAGGTTTGTCTCCATAACTCTAACTTCCTATTTACCCCCGTCCGACTATCGTCAACTAGCACCACATCATCCGCAAAGAGCATACACCATGGGATATCTCCTTGTATACCCCTTGTGACCTCATCCATCACCAATGCAAAAAGATAAGGGCTCAAAGCTGACCCCTGATGCAGTCCTATCTTAATCGGGAAGTCATCGGTGTCGACATCACTTGTTCGAACACTACGATATTTATGTTCATGGTGCATTATATCCTACTCATGCTTGCATTCGGTGTTGATTAATTTTAATGCATGTTCATGACTATTGTCGCTCTCTAGCTGGTTGCTTCCCAGTCTTTTTCTAGCATTCACCTGTACTAAGCGGGAATACTGCTTGTGCATCCAATCCCATAAACCCCAAAGATATTCCATACGAGTCCACCATACCTACCTATATACGTTATCTACCTGCCGTTCCAAGTAAATTTGTATGTGACAAACTCTAAACCTTCAAATGAAATTCTATTTTGTATGCTCGAATAGCTCATGTATCAACAAAGGTTGTCCGTATCTTCCATGTTAGGCGGGTTATTCTCAAGAGGACTGGACTCCGCTCCTCATTCATGAGAGAATGGCTGGTCACCGGGATGCCCAGTCCCATGCTTTATGCAAATCAAATCAAAATAATTGCAACCAAAACTCCCCCTGGGACTGTTTTTAGTTGGAGGCACTTGTTGTTTCGAGTATAAACTTTACCATTGTGTTTGGGAACCGCCTATAATGTGTGTAGCATGGAAGATATCGCCATCTCTTGGTTGTTATGTTGACAATGAAAGTATGCCTCTCGAAATATTATTTGTCTCTGCTTTAAAATCGAGCTCTGGCACCTCTACAAATCCCTGCTTCCCTCTGCGAAGGGCCTATCTATTTACTTTTATGTTGAGTCATCACCCTCTTATTAAAAAGCAACAGTTGGAGAGCACCGCTGTCATTTGCATTCATTACTGTTAGTTTACATATAGTATGACTTGACTGGATCTCTTTTACCATGAATTACAATGTCTAGTCAGTCCTTGATCTTTAACGGTGCTCTGCATTTATGTTTTGCGGTCTCAGAAAGGGCTAGCGAGATACCATCCTGTTATATCATATCATGATTGTTTTGAGAAAGTGTTGTCATCCGAGATTTATTATTATTGCTCGCTAGTTGATTATGCCATTTATATGAGTAAACATGAGACCTAAGTGTTATTGTGAATGTGGTTAGCTCATAATCTTTGCTGAAAACTTGAATGTTGGCTTTACATATTACAACAACAAGAGCAAACAGAGTTTGTAAAAGTTTTTCTTTATCACTTTCAGTTTGTCAACTGAATTGCTTGAGGACAAGCAAAGGTTTAAGCTTGGGGGAGTTGATACGTCTCCGTCGTATCTACTTTTCCAAACACTTTTGCCCTTGTTTTGGACTCTAACTTGCATGATTTGAATGGAACTAACCCGGACTCATGCTGTTTTCAGCAGAATTGCCATGGTGTTATTTATGTGCAGAAACAAAAGTTCTCGGAATGACCTGAGACTCCACAGAGATTATTTTTGGAAATAATAAAAATAGTGGCGAAAGAATCAAGGCTAGGGGGGCCACACCCTAGCCACGAGGGTGGGGGCGCGCCTGCCACCCTAGGTGCGCCCCCTGCCTCGTGGGCCCCCTGGAGCTCCATCGACCTTAACTCCAACTCCAGATATTCGTGTTCGGGGAGAAAAAAAACCAGGGAGAAAGATTCATCGTGTTTTACGATATGGAGCTGCCGCCAAGCCCTAAACTCTCTCGGGAGGGCTGATCTGGAGTCCGTACGGGGCTCCGGAGAGGGGAATCCGTCACCGTCGTCATCATCAACCATCCTCCATCACCAATTTCCTGATGCTCACCGCCGTGCGTGAGTAATTCCATCGTAGGCTTGCTGGACGGTGATGGGTTGGATGAGATTTATCATGTAATCGAGTTAGTTTTGTTAGGGTTTGATCCCTAGTATCCACTATGTTCTGAGATTGATGTTGCTATGACTTTGCTATGCTTAATGCTTGTCACTAGGGCCCGAGTGCCATGATTTCAGATCTGAACCTATTATTTTTTCATGAATATATGTGAGTTCTTGATCCTATCTTGCAAGTCTATAGTCACCTACTATGTGTTATGATCCGGCAACCCTGAAGTGACAATAATCGGGACCACTCTCGGTGATGACCATAGTTTGAGGAGTTCATGTATTCACCTTGTGTTAATGCTTTGGTACAGTACTCTATTCAAAGGAGGCCTTAATATCCCTTAGTTTCCGCTAGGACCCCGCTGCCACAGGAGGGTAGGACAAAAGATGTCATGCAAGTTCTTTTCCATAAGCACGTCTGACTATATTCGGAATACATGCCTACATTATATTGATGAATTGGAGCTAGTTCTGTGTCACCCTATGTTATGATTGTTACATGATGAACCGCATCCGGCATAATTCTCCATCACCGATCCAATGCCTACGAGCTTTTCACATATTGTTCTCCTCTTATTTACTTTTCTGTTGCTACTGTTACAGTTACTATAAAACCCAAAAATATTACTTTTGTTATCGTTACCATTACTTCCATATTACTTTGCTACTAAATACTTTGCTGCAGATACTAAGTTATCCAGGTGTGGTTGAATTGACAACTCAACTGCTAATATTTGAGAATATTCTTTGGCTCCCCTTGTGTCGAATCAAAAAATTTGGGTTCAATACTCTACCCTCGAAAACTGTTGCGATCCCCTATACTTGTGGGTTATCAATAGGCCATCCACGCGATCTGGCATGGGAGGCCGGTTGACGAAGTAGTCAACGCGGCAACGTTTGTGGTCATCTCGCTCGACCACGGGCGAAGCAGAAGACGTAGAGGCGCGATACAGAGGCAGGGGGCAAGTGCTCCGGCAACGGGCAGCGCGCCGGCGACGGGAAACAACGAGGATGGTCGGAGATGTATATCTGGGCGTCAGGAACCCATCTCTGGTGGGGCTTGTTGGAGTCAAGGAGGATGGGAACCCGCGACGATGTGATAACCCACAAGTATAGGGGATCGCAATAGTTTTCGATAAGTAAGAATGTCGAACCCAACGAGGAGCTAAAGGTAGAACAAATATTCTCTCAAGTTCTATTGACCACCGATACAACTTTACGCACGCTTGACGTTCGCTTTACCTAGAACAAGTATGAAACTAGAAGTACTTTGTAGGTGTTGTCAGATAGGTTTGCAGGATAATAAAGAGTATGTAAATAAAAAATAGGGGCTGTTTAGGTAAAGAAACAATAAAGTAAATATAGCGAGTGTGGAAAAGTGGTGGTAGGAGTTGTGAAATTGCCCCTAAGCAATTGACTACTTTACTAGACCGATAGCAAGTATTATGTGGGAGAGGCCACTGCTAGCATGTCATCCCTGACTTGGAATTCTATGCACTTATGATTGGAACTATTAGCAAGCATCCGCAACTACTAATGTTCATTAAGGTAAAACCCAACCATAGCATTAAGATATATTGGTCCCCCTTCAATCACGTATGCATCAATTTCTATGCTAGGTTGAAGCTTCTGTCACTCTTGCCCTCCAATACATAGTCCTATCAACATACAACTAACCCTATGGTGTGATACACGCGCGCAATCATATGATGGGCACCAAAGGACAACAACATAACCACAAGCAAATTAAATCAATCATAGCAATTCATCAACCACCGATAGGACAACAAAAATCTACTCAGACATCATAGGATGGCAACACATCATTGGATAATAATATGAAGCATAAAGCACCATGTTCAAGTAGAGGGTACAGCGGGTTATGGGAGAGTGAACCGCTGTAGATAGAAGGGGGAAGGTGATGGAGATGTTGGTGAAGATGGCAGAGGTGTTGGTGTACATCACAGCGATGATGATGGCCAGGGCGGCGTTCCGGCGCCACCGGAAGAGAAGGGGAGAGGGGGGCCCTTCGTCTTCTTCTTACTTGAAATCCTCCCTAGATGGGAGAAGGGTTTCCCCTCTGGTCCTTGGCCTCCATGGCATGGGAGGGGCGAGAGCCCCTCTGAGATTGGATCTGTCTCTCTGTCTCTCTCTATTTCTGCCTTCTTAGATTCTTCCCTTTCACCGTTTCTTATATTCCCGGAGATCCATAACTCCGATTGGGCTGAAATTTTAACATGATCTCTATCAGGGTATTAGCTTTGTTACGGCGAAAGAAGGGCATAAACCGCCTTACGGAGTGGCCACGAGGGTCAGGGGCGCGCCTGCCCCCTACCTCGTGGGCCCCTCGAGCATCGTCTCGCGTGGATTTTTCTTCCCAAAAATCTTATATATTCCAAAAAAATCTCCGATAGTTTTATTACGTTTGGACTCCGTTTGATATGGATATTCTGCGAAACAAAAAACATGCAACAAACAGGAACTGGCACTGGGCACTGGATCAATATGTTAGTCCCAAAAATAGTACAAAAAGTTGCCAAAAGTATATGAAAGTTGTAGAATATTGGCATGGAACAATCAAAAATTATACGGAGACGTATCAGCATCCCCAAGATTAATTCCTGCTCGTCCTCGAGTAGGTAAATTATAAAAAAGATAATTTTTGATGTGTAATGCTACCTAGCATAATCTTGATCATGTAATCTAATCATGGCATGAATATTAAGATACAAGTGATTCAAAGCAATAGTCTATCATTTGACATAAAAACAATAAAACTTCAAGCCTACTAATAAAGCAATCATGTCTTTTCAAAATAACATGGCCAAAGAAAGTTATCCCTACAAAATCATATAGTCTGGCTATGCTCCATCTTCACCACAGAAAATATTCACATCATGCACAACCCCGATGACAAGCCAAGCAATTGTTTCATACTTTTGACATTCTCAAACCTTTTCAACATTCACGCAATACATGAGCGTGAGCCATGGACATAGCACTATAGGTGGAATAGAATATGATGGTGGAGAAGACAAAAAAGAGAAGATAGTCTCACATCAACTAGGCGTATGAACGGGCTATGGAGATGCCCATCAATAGATATCAATGTGAGTGAGTAGGGATTGCCATGCAACGGATGCACTAGAGCTATAAGTGTATGAAAGCTCCAACTGAAACTAAGTGGGTGTGCATCCAACTTGCTTGCTCATGAAGACCTTGGACATTTGAGGAGGCCCATCATCGGAATATACAAGCCAGGTTCTATAATGAAAATTCCCACTAGTATATGAAAGTGATAACTTAGGAGACTCTCTATATGAAGAACATGGTGCTACTTTGAAGCACAAGTGTGGGAAAAGGATAGTAGCACTGCCCCTTCTCTCTTTTTCTCTCATTTTTTTGTTTTTATATATTTTTATTTTTTTCGTGGGCTTATTTGGCCTCTTTTTTTATTTGGGCTAAAGGCAGAAGAAATATTCCCTCAAGTTCTATCGACCACCGATACAACTCTACGCACGCTTGACGTTCGCTTTACCCAGAACAAGTATGAGACTATAAGTATTTTGTAGGTGTTGTTGGATAGGTTTGCAAGATAATAAAGAGAAAGTAAATAAAAAGTAGCGGCTGTTTAGATAAAGACACAACTAAATTAGTTTTAGTAGAGAGCTTGTTGTTACGAGAAAGTTATTTGTCCCTAGGCAATCGATAAGTAGACCGGTAATCATTATTGCAATTCTATATGAGGGAGAGGCATAAGCTAACATACTTTCTCTACTTGGATCATATGCACTTATGATTGGAACTCTAGCAAGCATCCGCAACTATTAAAGATCATTAAGGTAAAACCCAACCATAGCATTAAAGCATCAAGTCCTCTTTATCCCATACGCAACAACCCCCTTACTCGGGTTTGTGTTTCAGTCACTCACTCAACCCACTATAAGAGAATCATGAACGTATTGCAACACCCTATAGCAGGGATCCCTCACGCTTGCGCAACACGCAGAGCATCATAGGACAGCACCAATAATAAAACATGCAACTCAAACCAATCTTGATCATCAAATAGCCCATAGGACAAAACAGATCTACTCGAACATGATAGGATAGCCATACATCATTGGGAAATAATATATTGCGTTGAGCACCATGTTTAACTAGAGATTACAGCGGGTAAGAGAGAGGTTACACTGCTGCATAGAGGGGAAAAGAGTTGGTGATGATGGCGGTGAAGTTGTTGGTGAAGATTGCGGTGATGATGATGGCCCCCGGTGGCACTCCGGTTCCACCGGAAGCGAGGGGGAGAGAGCCCCCCTCCTTCTTCTTATTCCTTGACCTCCTCCCTAGATGGGAGAAGGGTTTCCCCTCTGGTCCATGGCATCCATGGCGTGGGAGGCGTGAGAGACCTTCCGAGATTGGATTTGTCTCTCTGTTTCTGTGTTCTCAGATTCTACCCCTTCACCGTTTCTTATATTCTCGGAGATCTGTAACTCTGATTGGGCTGAAATTTTAACACGATCTCTATCCGGATATTAGCTTTCTTGCGGCGAAAGAAGGGCACCAACCACCTTACGGGGTGGCCACGAGGGTCAGGGGCGCGCCTGCCCCCCTGGGGCGCGACCCCCTGCCTCGTGGGCCCCTCGAGCATCGTCTTGCGTGGATTTTTCTTCCAAAAATCATATATATTCCAAAAAAAATTCCGTCTGTTTTTATTACATTTGGACTCCGTTTGATATGGATATTCTGCGAAATAAAAAACATGCAACAAACAGGTACTGGCACTGGGCACTAGATCAATATGTTAGTCCAAAAAATAGTATAAAAAGTTGCCAAAAGTATATGAAAGTCGTAGAATATTGGCATGGAACAATCAAAAATTATAGATACGACGGAGACATATCAGCATCCCCAAGCTTAATTCCTGCTCGTCCTCGAGTAGGTAAATGATAAAAAAGATAATTTTTGATGTGGAATGCTACCTAGCATAATGTTGATCACATATCTAATCATGGCATGAATATTAAGACACGAGTGATTCAAAGCAATAGTCTATCATTTGACATAAAAACAATAAAACTTCAAGCCTACTAATAAAGCAATCATGTATTTTCAAAATAACATGGCTAAAGAAATTTATCCCTACAAAATCATATAGTCTGGCTATGCTCCATCTTGACCACACAAAATATTCACATCATGCACAACCCCGATGACAAGCCGAGCAATTGGTTCGTACTTTTTAACGCACTTCAGCATTTTCAACCCTCACACAATACATGAGCATGAGCCATGGATATAGCACTATAGGTGGAATAGAATGGTGGTTGTGGAGAAGACAAAAAGGAGAAGATAGTCTCACATCAACTAGGTGTATCAACGGGCTATGGAGATGCCCATCAATAGATATCAGTGTGAGTGAGTAGGGATTGCCATGCAACGGATGCACTAGAGCTATAAGTGTATGAAAGCTCAAAGAGAAACTAAGTGGGTGTGCATCCAACTCGCTTGCTCACGAAGACCTAGGGCATTTTGAGGAAGCCCATCATTGGAATATACAAGCCAAGTTCTATAATGAAAATTCCCACTAGTGTATGAAAGTGATAACTCTAGAGACTCTCTATATGAAGAACATGGTGCTACTTTGAAGCACAAGTGTGGTAAAAGGATAGTAACATTGCCCCCTTTTCTTCTTATTTTCTTTTTTTTTGATGGGCTTCTTTGGCCCCCTTTTTTATTTAGGCTTCTTTGGCCTCTCTTTTTTTGGGGGGCAATGCTCTAATAATGATGATCATCACACTTTTATTTACATACAACTCGATACTAGAACAAAGATATGACTCTATACGAATGCCTCCGTCAGTGTACCAGGATGTGAAATGATCTAGCGTAGGAATGACATCAAAAATAGACAAGCCATGAAAACATCATGCTAACTATCTTACGATCGTGCAAAGCAATATGACAATGAATGCTCAAGTCATGTATATGATGATGATGGAAGTTGCATGGCAATATATCTCGGAATGGCTATGGAAATGCCATGCATGATAGGTAGGTATGGTGGCTGTTTTGAGGAGAAGGTATATGGTGGGTTTATGGTACCGGTGAAAGTTGTGCGACACTAGAGAGGCTAGCAATGATGGAAGGGTGAGAGTGCGTATAATCCATGGACTCAACATTAGTCATTAAGAACTCACATACTTATTGCAAAAGTTTATTAGCCCTCGAAGCAAATTACTACTACGCATGCCCCTAGGGGGATAGATTGGTAGGAAAAGACCATCGCTCGTCCCCGACCGCCACTCATAAGGAATACAATCAATAAATACCTCATGCTCCGACTTCGTTACATAACGGTTCACCATACGTGCATGCTACGGGAATCACAAACCTCAACACAAGTATTTCTACTAATCCACAACTACCCACTAGCATGACTCTAATATCACCGTCTTTATATCGCAAAACTATTGCAAGGAATCAAACATATCATATTCAGTGATCTACAAGTTTTATGTAGGATTTTATGACTAACCATCTGAATGACCAGTTCCTGTCTTCTCTCAAAATAGATATAAGTGAAGCAAAAGAGTTTAATTCTTTCTACAAAAGATATGCCCACGCTCTAACAAATATAAGTGAAGAAAAAGAGCATTCTACAAATGGCGGTTGTCTAAGTGAAGAGAAACAGGCAATCCAAACTTCAAATGATATAAGTGAAGCACATGGAGCATTCTATAAAGCCATACTCAAAAGATATAAGTGAAGTGCATAGAGCATTCTATAAATCAACCAAGCACTATCTCATACCAGCATGGTGCATAAAATAAAAATGAAAACTAAATGCAAAAGACGCTCCAAGATTGCTCATATCACATGAACGAAATGAATCCGAAAACATACCGATACTTGTTAAAGAAAGAGGGGATGCCTTCCGGGGCATCCCCAAGCTTAGACGCTTGAGTCTCCTTGAATATTTACTTGGGGTGCCTCGGGCAACCCCAAGCTTGAGCTTTTGCCTCTCTCCCTTCTTCTCACAACGAGACCTTCTCGATCATCGACCACTTCATCCACACAAAACTTCAACAGAAAACTAGGTAAGATCCGTTAGTATAATAAAGCAAATCACTACTCTAAGTACTGCTGCAAACCAATTAATATTTTGTTTTTGCATTGTGTCTACTGTTATATAACTTTTTCATGCCTTAATCCACTAATATAATTCGATAGTTTCATCAAAACAAGCAAACTATGCATCAAAAATAGAATCTGTCTAAAACAGAACAGTCTCTAACAATATGAACATTCACCATACTTATGATACTTGAAAACTTCTTCCAAAAGTAGGAAAAATAAAAAAAATTGTATAGGAAGACAGTGTAGAAATAATCAGAACCATTTGACATTCTAGCTAAAAATGTAAAATCGGACACTACAGCTAAAGTTTCTGTCCTACACCGTACAGACCATCAAGCAAATGTAAACATTCTAAAGGCAATCCTTGGCACATTATTTTTATAATAGAATGGAATTGTACAAGGGGATAATTATTTTTTTTGAAAATTTTCTGTAATCAAGATTCACAAAGTTGCCGTGAGCATGAACAAAGTTCAAGGAGCTCTCCCACTTCAACAATGCTTGTCTTTCTCACTTTCGCTTTCCTTTTTGAAAAAGTTTTGGGTTCCCCTCTTTATTTTTGTTGTTTTAAAACTATATGAAAGCACTCAACAGAAATAAATGACTCTCTAAAACTTCTGGGTTGTCTCCCTGGCAGTGCTTTCTTTAACAGAAATAGTGCTCAAGTAATGGATCCACCCGGATCCCAAGGTATATCAAAGCCAATTTTAATTAACCATGATTTGTAATTTAGTAGTGAGCACAAAGTAACATATATCATCAAATGATGAAGTCTAACTCTCTTCATATGCATAGGCATGTCATAAAAGAACAATTCATGCACACAAAGTAAAGGGCAATGCATAGTATAAACAGTTTCTTGCAATTTTATCGTATTGGAAACATAGAGATGTGGAGATATAGTTCCTCTCTCGTAATAATTGCAAGTAGGAGCAGCAAGCACATGCATATTATATCTATCAAAATCATCATGTGTAGTAGTAAAAGACAACCCATCAATATAATCCTTAATAAGTGCAAACTTCTCCGATATATTGTAGTCAGGAGAATTCAAAAAGATAATAGGACTATCATGCGTGGGTGCAATAGCAAAAATTTCATGTTTAACATAAGGAACTATAGAAAGTTCATCTCCATAAGCATAATTCATATTGGCATCCTGGCCACAAACATAGCAAGCATCATCAAAAAGGGATATTTCAAGAGAATCAACGGGATCATAACAATCATCATAGCAATCATCCTTCGGTAAGCACGAAGGTAAATTAAACAATGTATGAGTTGAAGAGTTACTCTCATTAGAAGGTGGGCACGGGTAGCTAATCCACTCTTCCTCCTTTTGTTCTTCGCTCTCTTCCTCATCTTTTCCATCCAATGAGCTCACTGTTTCATCAATTTCTTCTTCCATAGACTCCTGCAAAATATTAGTCTCTTCTTGGACAGCGGGGTAGTCCTCATTATATGGTTCAACATAGGCATTAGAAGCATAATTATCATAGCAATATTTAAGTATGTCAAAATTTTCAGATTTGTAAAGAGTAGCATCATAAGTTTCAATCAAAGAAGAAATTTCATAAGCACCCTTAAAAGCAACAAATTCTTCAATTTGTTGAACATCATAGTAACTATAATCACCCTTAGCATACGAAGATATGATTCCATTATCACTAAACTCACATTGATAGGGAAGGTGTTTCTTACGGTTTTCAGAACAACAAGTAATATCATATATTTCGCATAAATTCCAAGCATAGCATTGCAAACGATGAATTTGACCCAGTAAAATTTTCCCTTTTTTAGATATTCGGTGTCGCACATAACAAGCATGCTCACCTAAAGATTTCCTCTCAACTAAGCTAGTTGGGGTTTCAGCAAGAGCACATAGGGATCGAAGATGATCCAAGTAATAAGCTTCAGCAGTGTGATAGATTTTGAGTGGTTCTTCAACCATTGGTTTAGTAGGTACAACTAATGTTTTTGGTATTTTTGCATTTCCTACCCATAATTAAAGATAGAAAACAACTAAGACCAACAAATAAAAATTACTTAGTGATAAAGCAAACAAGCACACACGAGAATATTCACCCCACGCTATTGCTCCCAGGCAACGGCGCCAGAAAAAGGTCTTGATAACCCACAAGTATATGGGATCACAATAGTTTTCGATAAGTAAGAGTGTCGAACCCAACAAGGAGCTAAAGGCAGAATAAATATTCCCTCAAGTTCTATCGACCATCGATACAACTCTACGCACGCTTGACGTTCGCTTTACCTAGAACAAGTATGAAACTAGAAGTATCTTGAAGGTGTTGTTGGATAGGTTTGCAAGGTAATAAAGAGCAAGTAAATAAAAAGTAGGGGTTGTTTAGATAAAGACACAACTAAATTAGTTTTAGTAGAGAGCTTGTTGTTACGAGAAAGTTATTTGTCCCTAGGAAATCGATAACTAGACCGGTAATCATTATTGCAATTCTATATGAGGGAGAGGCATAAGCTAACATACTTTCTCTACTTGGATCATATGCACTTATGATTGGAACTCTAGCAAGCATCCGCAACTACTAAAGATCATTAAGCTAAAACCCAACCATAACATTAAAGCATCAAGTCCTCTTTATCCCATACGCAACAACCCCCTTACTCGGGTTTGTGTTTCAGTCACTCACGCAACCCACTAGAAGCGAATCTTGAACGTATTGCAACACCCTACAGCGGGGATCCCTCACTCATGCATGACATGGAGAGCACCATAGGACAGCACCAATAATAAAACATGCAACTCAAACCAATCTTGATCATCAAATAGTCCATAGGACAAAATAGATCTACTCAAACATCATAGGATAGCCATACATCATTGGGAAATAATATATAGCATTGAGCACCATGTTTAAGTAGAGATTACAGCGGGTAAGAGAGAGGTTACACTGCTTCATAGAGGGGGGAAGAGTTTGTGATGATGGCGTTGAAGTTGTTGGTGAAGAATGCGGTGATGATGATGGCCCCCGGTGGCACTCCGGTGCCACCAGAAGTGAGGGGGGGAGAGCCCCCCCTCCTTCTTCTTCTTCCTTGACCTACTCCCTAGATGGGAGAAGGGTTTCCCCTCTAGTCCATGGCCTTCATGGTGTGGGAGGGGCGAGAGCCCCTCCGAGATTGGATCTGTCTCTCTGTCTCTTTCTGTTTCTGCGTTCTCAGATTCTACCCCTTCACCATTACTTATATTCCCGGAGATCCATAACATCGATTGGGCTGAAATTTTAACACGATCTCTATCCGGATATTAGCTTTCTTGCGGCGAAAGAAGGGCACCAACCTCCTTACGGGGTGGCCACGAGGGTCAGGGGCGTGCCCCCTGCCTCATGGGTCCCTCAAGCATCGTCTCGCTTGGATTTTTCTTCCCAAAAATCATATATATTCCAAAAAAATATCCGTCAGTTTTTATTCCATTTAGACTCAGTTTGATATGGATATTGTGCGAAACAAAAAACATGCAACAAACAGGAACTAGCACTGGGCACCGGATCAATATGTTAGTCCCAAAAATAGTATAAGAAGTTACCAAAAGTATATGAAAGTTGTAGAATATTGGCATGGAACAATCAAAAATTATAAATACGACGGAGACGTATCACGAGCCGAACCCATCTGATGGGCTGACGAACTCGAGGCGCTCGGGCGCCATGGCTGCTCATGTCATGACGAGGAGAGAGGTAAGAAAAGAGAGAGGGAGAAAGAAAAGGAAGGAGGGAAGGTATGGGGCGAGGTCGGCCTGGCGGAGCTGGTCGTGGTCGGCGGGCGTGGAAGCTACAGGCGGCGGCATGTCCATGTCGCCGGGAAGGAGAGGGATCGAGTGGAGCTCAGGCTCGGGCGCTGGTTCCAACCTGCCCTGATTTGAAGCACGGGAGGAGGGAGGCGGCCAGGATGGTTGCTCGGCGCGAGGAGCTTGAGGCCTTGCTGGATCCTGGTGACACGGCCGCCGGTGACGGCAGCGGAGCGAGGTCGCTCGGGGCCTAGTTGGCGGGCTGGATCGGGAGGGGATCCCGAGGGGAAGATTTGGTGAGTGGGTGGCGGTGGCAGATCCGAGGAGAGGGAAGGCTGTAGGCGGCGGCTAGGGGGAACAAACATCCTAGAATTTAGGGTTTGGTCTATAAATGGACGAGGAGGTCTATTTATAGATAGAGGAGGAGGTTTATGGTCTCACTGATCTAAATCGGACGGTCGGGGGAAAAAGGTTAGGGAAATCCAAATAATAAATCAAAGATACTTTATAGATGTTTGGGGTTGATCTGGACCGATCGGTGACAACTGAGTGGGCTGGGTTCAGTGTAGCGACCAGACCTCAAACGGTCCAATCTCTGTGCTCAGGTGTCATCCCTGGATCAGTAATGCTGACACCACACAGTACTTGAAGGATTTATAACAGAGTAGCAATCACACACTTATTACATCGAGTGTCTCAATAGAGATCTTATTACAATAAATATGGCTTAAGGCCATCTAATAATGATAATAGCGAAAGGCTTGGAAGATAAGTGAGTCCATCAACTCCAACGACATCACTGAGTATAGAACCACGACCTAAAACTCCTTAATCATCGTCTGAAAAGTCTGCAACATTAACATTGCAGCCCGAAAACGGGTCAGCACATGGAATATGCTGGCAATGTAACACATAGTGAGTAATGGAACGAAACAGCTATACTATATGCATATTTGGTTGGTGGAAAGCTCTATGGTTACAGTTTTGCGTAAAGCCAATTTTTCCCTTCTACAAAGGAATAAATTTATTTAACTATTATGGTGGTTGTTGAACATTGAGAATGGTTGGCAGCATTCTCAATCCCAATTAAGTAACATCATTAGACAAACCCGTCAAATTAAATTTTTTAGTAACATGTTGAGATTCACATGATAATCCAGGTACTAGATACTCAAGACGTCCATAACCGGGGACTCGGCTAATTATGATTAGTTTATACACTCTGCAGAGGTTTGCGCACTTTTCCCCACAAGACTCAATCGCCTCCGTTTGGTTTCTCGCACTTCACGGTGTTTGAGAAACGGATGACCGAGACATAGTCTTTCAGAAGCGCTAGCACCTTACGATGGGTAGACCGTACCACCTACATCCCCTACATCTACTAGTCTACCACTTTAAGAGTTCGCACGACTTAGTCAACTATGCTAGAGCCCATAATAGCTTGTGGCTGCACACGAAAGTTTCTAGCATGAAAAATCTCATGATCCCTTTGAGCCTGGGTGGCGGTCCAAAAGAAAATAGGCAATCCTAGAATACCCAGGTACCTCAATCCACCCAGACGTGTATTTAAGTTGCCACCTTAGATAAATCATTGATTTAAAAAAATCTCACATCTGTCATGGATATCACTCACCCAATCCACGTCTACTAGCATAGCATAGCAATAATAAGCAAACGTAGAAGTAACTCCCAAAGGTTTGATAATAAATAGGTAATAGGTACTACCTCAACTACTTCCCAAACCCACAATTTAATTAGATCCTAATCATGCAATGTGTAGGGATTGATCTAATGCAATAAAACTGGGTAGTAGAAGGTATGATCAAAGTGTTACTTGCCTTGCTGATGATCCGGGAAAGCTAGTGATTCGAAGTAACAAGCGGCGCACTCCGGGTACTCTATCGCAAACAAACAAGCATACAATAAGTACTCAACTAATGCACTGATAAAACTCAAGTAAGAGATCTAACCAGAAAGTTCAACTTAAGAACTCCGGTTGGCAAAAAGAATCAAATCGAACGAAGCAACGAAAGACAAACGACAAAAGAAACAGGCTTCATTTACTATTATGGATCTAAGGAAATTTTTATAGAAGCAAAAACTTGTTTAAGTTGGTTAAACAGAAAGAGGGTTTCAAGATGAAACTCCAGGCGCTTGAATCGCCTGATTCCGATAAACGAGCGAGAAGTTATACTAAAACGAAAATCGGATCAGAAATCACGATCAGAAAAATCGCGGATTTAATCCGAGAAAAAGAAAAATGACGAACAGTTTAACGAACAAACGTTCGTTAACTGGATCTAAACGACGAACATGTTCGTTAAAACGAACGAACGAGCGAAAGCTCGCTAAATAGAATAAACCGGGAAAAAACCGTTCTAAAAAACGGATCTAAAAAAATAAACCGCGGCTTTTAAAAAAATAGGGCGGTTTTCTAAAGAAAACCGCCGGCGACGGCGGCTACCTCGGGCGGTGTGTCCGGTGAGTGGGAGGGGCGGCTCCGGTGAGTGGGCGGAGCGGCGGCGGCGAGGCAGCGGGGTGGCGGGGCGGCGGCGCAGCGGCGTGATGGCGGCGCTGCGGCGGCGCGGATCGGGCGCTAGGGTTTCGGCCCGGGTGGGCTGGCTCGGGCCCCGGGCGGCGGCTTATAAAGGCTGGGTCCAGGGAGTCCTGCTCGGGTACGGCCCGGAGTCGGTTCGTCTTTTTTTAAATAATAACGCGTAGAAAAACAAATAAAAGAAATACTAAACGGACTCCAAAAATCCCGAGATAAATTTTCCCCGGCTTCTAAAATCAAGCCGCACAGGATAAACATTTATTTGGGGCCTAAAAGCAATTTTGAAAAACGCGCGTTTTTCCTAAATTCAAATAAAATAGCAAATAAAACCAAATAAAATCTTATTTGATTTTTTTATTAAATCCTCAATATTTCTTTATTTTGGGAAAGTCATTTTATTCCCTCTCTCATATTGTTGTAATAGAAATTATTGAAGATAAAACAAATAAAATCAAATGATCCTATTTTCAAAATTTGAGACAACTCAAATATGAAAACAACGAAATCCCCAACTCTCTCCGAGGGTCCTTGAGTTGCGAAAAATTTCTAGGATCAACCAAAATGCAATAAATATGATATGCAATGATGATCTAGTGTATAACATTCCAAATTGAAAATTTGGGATGTTACAAACCTACCCCCCTTAAGATGAATCTCGCCCTCGAGATTCGGGTTGGCTAGAAAATAGGTGAGGGTGGTCCTTCAGCAAATCTTCCTCTCGTTCCCAGGTGGCTTCATCCTTCGTGTGGTGGCTCCACTGAACCTTGCAAAACTTGATAACCTTGCTGCGGGTGACTCGACTGGCACACTCCAGAATCTTTACTGGTTTCTCCTCATAGGTCAAATCACTGTCCAACTGAATTGCTTCCAGTGATACCGTATCTCTCAGCGGTATGTCAGCCATCTCTGAGTGGCACTTCTTCAACTGGGATACATGAATACGTCGTGAACTCCTGACAGTCCTTCGGGTAATTCCAACTTGTAGGCTACTTCTCCCATACGTTCCAACACTTTGTATGGGCCTACAAAACGTGGCGCTAGTTTTCCTTTAACTCCAAAGCGCTTAACTCCTCGAAGTGGTGATACTCGAAGATAGACTCGGTCTCCAACTTCGTAACCTCTCTCCTTGCGTTTAGAATCTGCATAACTCTTCTGCCTGGATTGAGCTACCTTTAGCCTGTCGCGAATTAATTTCACTTTCTGTTCAGATTCCTTTATCAGATCTGGTCCAAACAACTGGCGATATCCAACTTCATCCCTGGACAATGGGGTCCTGCACCTCCTTCCGTACAGGGCTTCGAAAGGGGCCGTCTTCAAACTGGATTGATAGCTGTTGTTGTAAGAGAACTCTGCATATGGCAAATTCTCATCCCAACTAGATCCGTAATCTAGCGCACAATCTCTTAGCATATCCTCCAAGATCTGGTTGACTCTCTCAGTCTACCCATCTGTCTGCGGGTGGAAAGCTATGCTAAACTCTAGTCTGGTTCCCAAAGTCTCATGCAACTAATTCCAGAACTTTGAAGTAAACTGGGTTGCTCTATCTGATACAATGCTCCTTCGAACTCCATGCAGACATACGATCCTGGTCATGTATATCTTTGCCAACTTTGCACTGGTATAGGTAGTCTTCACTGGAATGAAATGAGCTACCTTCGTCAAACGATCGACTACAACCCATATCGAGTCATAGCCTGAACGTGTTATGGGCAATCCTGTAATAAAATACATGCCTAGCTTATCCCACTTCCATTCAGGTATCGGCAATGGTTGTAGCAATCCTGCTGGCTTCTGATGCTTTGCCTTCACTCTCTAAGATACATCACAAACTGCTACGTACTTCGCAATATCCTTCTTCATTCCGGTCCACTAGAAAATATCCTTCAAATCCAAATACATCTTGGTATTTCCTGGGTGAATCGAATATGGTGAATCATGGGCCTCTTGCAGAATTAGCTTTCTAATCTCCGGATCATTTGGTACATAGACACGGTCTTCAAACCATAAGGTATCGTGCTCATCCTCACGAAATCCCTTAGCTTTTCCTTTGCTAATTTTCTCCTTGATAGAAGCAATCTCCTTGTCAGTCCTTTGGGCTTCTCTGATTTTATCCATCAATGTAGACTGAATCTCCAATGCTGCTACATGGCCTCTCGGGACTAATTCTAAACATAACTCTCGAAGATTTTCGGCTAACTCCCTTGGTAATTCTCCCGTCATTAGGGTGTTGACGTGGCTCTTATGGCTTAATGAGCCAGCTACTACGTTAGCCTTTCCAGGGTGATAATGCAATTTCATATCATAATCCTTGATGAGCTCCAACCATCTCCTTTGTCTGAGATTCAACTCCTTCTGTGTGAAAATATACTTCAAACCTTTATGATCCATATACACTTCGCAATGGTTTCCAATCAGAAAATGTCTCCAAGTCTTCAGTGCATGCACTACGGCTGCTAACTCCAAATCATGCATAGCATAATTCAACTCATGAGGCTTAAGCTGTCGTGAGGCATATGAAACAACTCTCCCTTCCTGCATAAGCACTGCTCCAAGTCCTCGACGTGAAGTGTCGCAATACACCTCATAATCCTTGATCTGGTCTGGCAAAATCAACACTGGTGAAGTAACCAAACATTTCTTCAATTCCTGAAAACTAGCCTCACATTCCTCTGTCCATATGAACTTGGTATCCTTCTTCAACAACTCAGTCATAGGCTTCGCAATATTTGAGAAATTCTCAATAAACCTCCGGTAGTATCCCGCGAGTCCAAGAAAACTCCGGATCTCTCCCACGGTGGTTGGTGCTTCCCACTTGGTCACGGTATCAACTTTAGTGGGATCTACTGCTATACCTTCTCCGGATATAACGTGTCCGAGAAATCCAACTTCCTTCAACCAAAACTCACATTTGCTAAACTTGGCATATAGTTGATGTTCCCTGAGCTTTCCAAGAACCAAACGCAAATGTTCCTTATGCTCCTCTTCATTCTTTGAGTAAACCAGGATATCATCAATGAACACTACGATGAACTTATCCAAGAACTCCATAAACACCTTGTTCATCATGTTCATAAAATATGCAGGTGCATTA
Source organism: Triticum dicoccoides (assembly GCF_002162155.2). Classification (NCBI taxonomy): domain Eukaryota; kingdom Viridiplantae; phylum Streptophyta; class Magnoliopsida; order Poales; family Poaceae; genus Triticum; species Triticum dicoccoides. The sequence continues at coordinate 595,042,766 of NC_041392.1, read as the reverse complement.
GTCAGACCAAATGACATAACGGTATACTCGTACAACCCATACCTGGTGGTAAAAGCCATCTTGGGTATTTCCTGTTCCCAAATCTTCAACTGGTGGTATCCTGATCGCAGATCGATCTTGGAAAATACCTTAGTTCCTTGCAATCGATCAAACAGATCATTGATCATCGGTAGTGGGTACTTGTTCTTGATGGTTACTTCATTCAATCCTCGATAATCTACAACCATCCTTAACGATCCATCCTTCTTCTCCACTAGAAGTACTAGAGATCCCCAAGGTGAAGAACTTGGGCGAATATATCCTTTATACAGTAACTCCTTAATTTGCTTCTTAATTTCCACCAAATCCTTTGCAGGCATCCTATATGGTCTCTTTGATATTGTCCCTGTGCCTGGCAATAGCTAAATCAAAAACTCAATATCTCTATCCGGTGGCATGCCTGGCAACTCTTCTGGAAATACTTCGGGGAAATCCTTCACTACTGGTACTTCCTCCTGCACAACTCCGGTTAAACAATTTATTTGAGTCCTCTTTGGCACATGTCGGGATACATACTTGATCCTTCTCCCTTCTGGGGTGGTAAGCAAAATTGACTTACTAGCAAATTCAATATTCCCTTCATACTTTGATAACCAATCCATGCCTAATATCACATCCAATCCTTGGGATTCCAATACTATTAGGTCTGAGGGAAAAACATAGCTACCAATCCTTAATGGTAACCGATCACACCATAGACTAGCCATATATTCTTCTCCAGGCGAGGTTACTAACATGGGTGACCTAAGGGCTTGGGTTGGCAGTTTATAATTATCCACAAATCCCCTTGATATGTATGAATGCGATGCACCAGTATCAAAAAGAACGAGTGCAGTAAATGACTTAACCAAAAACTTACCGATTACTGCATCCGGCTGCTCTTCAACCTCCTCCACATTAACGTGGATCACCTGTCCCCTGTTGAAAGGGTTCGGCTTCTTCCTAGAGCTTCCATTGCCATTTCCATTCTGTGATTCAGGACATTCATTGGCATAATGTCCGGTCTTCTGGCACTTAAAGCAAGTGACTTGGCTTAGGTCTTTCTTGGCTGGGGTTGATGGGTTGGTGCGGTTCTGGCCGTTGCTTCCTCCATTCCCATTACCATTCCTGGGGCCATTGTGATTGTGCGAGCTTCCTCCTCCATGGGTATGCTGAAAATGTCCTCCCGGTCCAGGGGTAAATCGTGGCTTCTGTTGAGCTCCTGAATTGTACTTTCCTTGTGCATACTTCCTCTTGCGATTTTCAATTTGATGATGCTTCCCTTCAATCATAAGAGCACGATCTACCAACTCCTGGTAGTTGTTGAAGGTTGCTACCATCAACTGCATGCTCAACTCATCATTCAGTCCTTCCAGAAACTTCTCTTGCTTAGTTGCATCCGTAGCAACGTCATCTGGGGCATAACGTGCTAATTTACTAAAGTCCTCCACATATTGGCCAACTGTCCGTCCTCCTTGGCGCAAGTTGTGAAACTCTCGCTTCTTCATGGCCATAGCTCCTGCTGAAACATGAGTAGTTCGAAAAGCCTGCTGAAACTGGTCCCATGTGACAGTATCAACAGGGAAAGTGGCTGTGAAATTCTCCCACCATGATGCTGCGGGTCCTTCAAGCTGATGTGTGGTAAACTTCACCTTCTCCGCATCCATGCATCCTGCTGTGGTCAACTCTCTAGCTGTCTTGTGGAGCCAATCATCTGCTACTATTGGCTCGGTGCTACTGGAAAACACCGACGGATTCAGCCTAAGAAAGCGGGCTAAGTGATCAACAGGTGGTGGTGGTGGTGGTGGTGGGTTGTTGTTGTTGTTCCCCTGATTCTGATTCTGGACTAGCAACTGCATCAATGTGTTCTGCTGCAGGATCAACTGGGTGAGCTCCGGTGGAAAGGTAAATCCGGGGTCACGTCTCGGAGGCATCTGAGGGTTTAGAAAAGATGAGATTTAAGAATAGAGGGGGTTTAAAGAGAAAACACTACCCATATGCACATGAGGCAAAAGCAAACAATTCACTTCATTCAATCAAACAAGGGCATACAATCGATCTAACTATCGCAAAAGTGCTCGGACTACTATATTTACATGGTGGACTACTACTACTGATGAGGTGGTCTACTAGAAATATTCTTCGGTTGCAGAATCCATGATATCTGCTCCAGCTTCATCAACATAGTTATCATCGCTATCATCTGGATCCGAGTCGGTGTCATCGATGATGATGTAGTCTTCCGGGCGAATCTCCTTGGGTTCTTCGTCTTCTTCTACTATTGTAGGGCCTCCCATAAATATTCCAAGCTTCTTGATCAGATCGTCATTCTTCCCCACTAATACTTCGATTTCCTCTTCATAATCTTCACATGTAGCCTTGAGTTCTTCCTCCAGTTCCTTGATTCTTGTCTTTGCCTTCTTTAGGTCTATCATATCGGCGCACATCTGGTTCTCCTGACGTCGAATGTGCTGGTTTAACTCCTGGATAAAAGCTGCAATTGATCTATCCTTTCTGGTGCTGATCATCTCCTAGTGCTCATCTCGGCGCCGACAAATCTGGTTCCCCTTGAGATTATTGCGGTAGGCTTCTCCAATGCGTCCCATGGCGATGTGTGCTGCCATGCTCTTTCCTAGACTCCAAGTTGGTGCATCAAAAGAAAACTCTATGGGCTCAGTGACTGGCATGAACGTCCTTCCTGGAACTTGAACTTGAATCATCCAGTGCTCTTCTTCAGGTAAAGTGGCGTTGTAGGTTCCAGTGAATCTTGGTACTCCTATGCTCAGGTATCTAGTGACTTCCTTCAAGTGGCATCCAAAGGGTGTATCTTCATCCGGTTGCGTGAACTTGTTCCTTGCATCCGCCATCCTAAAGAGTAGAAAAGATGAGAGGTCAGAAGAGAAGAGAGTGAGTAGTGATCTAGGTCTTTAGCTTAGTGGTCGTGTCCTACAGTCAGCGTGTGCTCTGATACCATCTTGTAGCGACCAGACCTCAAACGGTCCAATCTCTGTGCTCAGGTGTCATCCCTGGATCAGTAATGCTGACACCACACAGTACTTGAAGGATTTATAACGGAGTAGCAATCACACACTTATTACATTGAGTGTCTCAATAGAGATCTTATTACAATAAATATGGCTTAAGGCCATCTAATAATGATAACAGCGAAAGGCTTGGAAGATAAGTGAGTCCATCAACTCCAACGGCATCACTGAGTATAGAACCACGACCTAAAACTCCTTAATCATCATCTGAAAAGTATGCAACATTAACGTTGCAGCCCGAAAACGGGTCAGCACATGGAATATGCTGGCAATGTAACACATAGTGAGTAATGGAATGAAACAGTTATACTATATGCATATTTGGCTGGTGGAAAGCTCTATGGTTACAGTTTTGCGTAAAGCCAATTTTTCCCTTCTACAAAGGAATAAATTTATTTAACTATTATGGTGGTTGTTGAACATTGAGAATGGTTGACAGCATTCTCAATCCCAATTAAGTAACATCATTAAAAACCGTCAAATTAATTTTTTTAGTAACATGTTGAGATTCACATGATAATCCAGGTACTAGATACTCAAGACGTCCATAACCGGGGACTCAGCTAATTATGATTAGTTTATACACTCTGCAGAGGTTTGCGCACTTTTCCCCACAAGACTCAATCTCCTCCGTTTGCTTTCTTGAAATTCACAGTGTTTGAGAAACGGATGACCGAGACATAGTCTTTCAGAAGCGCTAGCACCTTACGATGGGTAGACCGTACCACCTACATCCCCTACATCTACTAGTCTACCACTGTAAGAGTTCGCTCGACTTAGTCAACTATACTAGAGCCCATAATAGCTTGTGGCTGCACAAGAAAGTTTCTAGCATGAAAAATCTCATGATCCCTTTGAGCCTGGGTGGCGGTCCAAAAGAAAACAGGCAATCCTGGAATACCTAGGTACCTCAATCCACCCAGACGTGTATTTAAGTTGCCATCTTAGATAAACCATTGATTTAAAAAAATCTCACATCTGTTATGGATATCACTCACCCAATCCACGTCTACTAGCATAGCATAACAATAATAAGCAAACGTAGAAGTAACTCCCAAAGGTTTGATAATAAACAGGTAATAGGTACTACCTCAACTACTTCCCAAACCCACAATTTAATTAGATCCTAATCATGCAATGTGTAGGGATTGATCTAATGCAATAAAATTGGGTAGTAGAAGGTATGATCAAAGTGTTACTTGCCTTGCTGATGATCCGGGAAAGCTAGTGATTCGAAGTAACAAGCGGCGCACTCCGGGTACTCTATCGCAAACAAACAAGCATACAATAAGTACTCAACTAATGCATATGTAAAACTCAAATAAGAGATCTAACCAGAAAGTTCAACTTAAGAACTCCGGTTGGCAAAAAGAATCAAATCGAACGAAGCAACGAAAGACAAACGGCAAAAGAAACAGGCTTCGTTTACTATTCTGGATCTAAGGCAATTTTTATAGAAGCAAAAACTTGTTTAAGTTGGTTAAACAGAAAGAGGGTTTCAAGATGAAACTCCAGGCGCTTGAATCGCCTGATTCCGATAAACGAGCGAGAAGTTATACTAAAACAAAAATCGGATCAGAAATCGCAATCAGAAAAATCGCGGATTTAATCCGAGAAAAAGAAAAACGACGAACAGTTTAACTAACGAACATTCGTTAACTAGATCTAAACGACGAACGTGTTCGTTAAAACGAACGAACGAGTGAACGCTCGCTAAATAGATTAAACCGGGAAAAAAACCGTTCGAAAAAACGGATCTAAAAAAAATAAACCGCGGCTTTTAAAAAATTCGGGCGGTTTTCTAAAGAGAACCGCTGGCGACGCCGGCTACCTCGGGCGGCGTGTCCGGCGAGCGGGCGGAGCGGCTCTGGCGAGTGGGCGGGGCGGCGACGGCGCGGCGCGGGCGGCGGCGCGGATCGGGCGCTAGGGTTTCGGCCCGGGTGGGCTGGCTCGGGCCCCGGGCGGCGGCTTATAAAGGCTGGGTCCGGGGAGTCCCGCTCGGGTTCGGCCCGGAGTCAGTTCGCGTTTTTTTATAAATAATAATGCGCAGAAAAACAAAAAAAAGAAATACTGACCGGACTCCAAAAATCCTGAAATAAATTTTCCCCGGCTTCTAAAATCAAGCCTCACAGGATGAACATTTATTTGGGGCCTAAATGCAATTTTGAAAAATGCGCATTTTTCCTATATTTAAATAAAAAAGCAAATAAAACCAGATAAAATCTTATTTGATTTTTTTATTAAATCCTCAATATTTCTTTATTTTGGGAAAGTCATTTTATTCCCTCTCTCATATTGTTGTAATAGAAATTATTGAAGATAAAATAAATAAAATCAAATGATACTATTTTCAACATTTGAGACAACTCAAATATGAAAATAACGAAATCCCCAACTCTCTCCGAGGGTCCTTGAGTTGCGAAAAAATTCTAGGATCAACCAAAATGCAATAAATATGATATGCAATGATGATCTAGTGTATAACATTCCAAATTGAAAATTTGGGATGTTACATTCAGGGAAGTTTCAGACACACGTGAGGGGTCGATGCATTGCAAAGAGGGGTTAGGCGAACAAGGTCAAGTGTGTGGTTGGACTGAGAAGATAGAGGGGGAAGGAGTGCAGCCCGGCGACTGTTTTGGGAGACCGAAAATGTCCGACGTTAGACCGGCTATAATGCCGCTATAGTTATCCGTTGGGGCGTCAAACGGACTCCGAATGCGATGAAACTTGGCAACACTGCATGCCAACTTTCAACCCATTCCGAGAACATTTTCCGGCCACTTATAAAATAATATTTCAGACATGCCACGGGCGCGTGCAAGTGTGTCTTGGCTCAGAATGGACAACGGGGAGAACTGGAGAACCCAGACGGATGTAAGTTTTGAAAACATGATGATGCAATGCACATGATGACATGGCAAGATGCAACACGCAAGCAAAAGACAAGGCAACAACAGCGAATAACTGGAAGACACCTGGCGCAATGGTCTCGGGGCATCACAACACTCCACCACTACAAGAGGATCTCGTCCCGAGATCTAGGATGGCATCAGAGGGAAACATAAGAGGAGGAGGTAAAACAAAGTTGCTTCTTTGACAAAGGAGTGAAACAAAAGAACCTTGAGAGGTTAAACAACTAGAAAGAAAAAAACAAAACAACGGAGATGAATGAAGTTGAAAACACTCCGTTAGGAAAGAGGAGCAAGGAACACCATGTGAACCTTCGAGGTTGCAAAACTATGAATGTCGAGCACAATGGAGTAGAAAGAATTGAAACCACTCTAGTTGAAACGAGATAAACAAGGAACAAGGAAGAACAAATTCGAACAGCACTTCGGTTGAAAAGAGATGAAAGACTTGACAAAAATGGGAAGAAGTTGAAAAGAGGACACAACACTCCGGTTAAATGGATAAGCACAAAAAGAACACAGTCCTCACAATTTGAGATAATGAGTGAAGAGAGCAACATCACAATGCTTCCAAAATGAACGAATAGAGGCTAGATCATTAGGGAGAAAGAAAATAGAAGAAAATGATAACTTCTACCACCAATGAATTTGAAGGCATCCTTAGAAAGAAGGATTTGAATGGATTTCTTTAAAATTAAACAACAAAAGAATAAGGTTGTTGCGGGCTTATGGAAAACATCTCAAAATTATGAGGTGAAATTCTGCCACATATGGAAAAAATAGATTGGATTGATATCAACAAGGAGACGAGTAACTTATTTCGCCGGGAGGGTAAATGAAGAACTTGGGTCATTTATAAGCACCATAAATATCAACAATCCTTAGGGAAAGCTTTAGGTGAAATATACCCCAAGATAACTCCAATGAAGAGATTGATTGGTTGCAAAGGATCTCATGAACGAATTGAAAATGATGGGTTTAAAATGTGTCATTCCGGACAACTTGTGAATCATGAAACACGAAGGGAAATTATCAAGAATGACATAAGACCACCTCAAAAGGTAAGGAACAAGGGGTTGAACTTTGAAATGCAAGATGAAGAATACTTGAGCTCCTCTGAAAAAAATATCATTGAACACTTCGAGAAGGAATTAAATCCTTGATGAACCACCATGTAGAGCCTCCATGAAGAACTCCGGTAAACAGAAGGATGATAAAAAGAAAGAGAAGTCGAAAACACAAAGTGAAGCCTTGCGATGATTAAGATGGAGCTTCGCGACGAGATAATGCAGAAAACATGAAACTCCAGAAAAGAAAAGATGAAGCATCTCGAACTGAGAATGTGACATGATGAACAACTCTGGAAAGAAGAAATTAGATCACTTGGATGAAACAATAATAAGAATTACGTTATGTGCATCCTTCACCAATTTAAATTGATGACAAGCAACGGATTTGGCATACTACTTATTCTTGTAAAAAGGATTAAGATAGATATAGCACCAACTTGGGAAGGTCTTCAATGAACCACCGGTAGGATTTGGAAACAACGAATGAATTGATATGATAACGAAGGAAGAGAAACCTTGAATGAACCACCGTAAGAATTGAAAAAGAAAGTGCCAAAGACACAATTCACCAGGAAGAATTAAAAAACGAATAAGATACTTGACAGAATTTAGATACAAGAGAACGAAGAGATCACGAGCTGATTAGAGAATACTTGAATGAAGCACTGGTAAGATTTGGAGAATGAGAGCTAAAAGCTAAGAATGAAAAACCACGAAATGATGGTCTTCGGAGAATCAAACTGAAAAGACTCCTGAATTGCTCCGGATGGGTGAAAAGAATTCTCACAATTGGAAATAATTATGATAGGATGGCATAATGCTGGAACCATGAATCTTCGAGACAACGGACCAAGATTGAAGAAAAACCCCTTCTTTGGTCTTCAAATGTAGAGAATGACGATGAGAAAGACCACCATGAATAGTTGAGATACTCCGGGATGAAAATTAGAAAGGTTGAACAAACGATGAAAATAATTTGAAAAATCTTGGAGAAAGACATTTGACTGATGACAATTCATTCTTGCGTCAAACTTTGAAATGAATTTTAGAATAGCTCTGGGAAAATTAGAAGAGTCAGGTAAGATCCTGGGAAAAGACCTGTGGGTTAGGGCCCACTCAAAAGATACATCGTTGAATGATTTTGAAGAGAGATTGCACCGGTTGATTTAAATGGCTTGAATGAGATAACATCCTCAAAAGAACTTGAGCGAATTGAGAATGGAAACTTGAATCTTCTGAGATATCTTCAGCACTTCAGATATGAATAGAGAGAGATGAACGATTAAGAGGTGCACTGGCATGAGAAAACATTTGAAACGGGGAGAGGATATGCTCGACAAAGCTTGAATTGAATCCACCGAAGAAGAAAGAGAACAAAGAAAGCTTGAATTGAATCGACAAAGCTCCATCGTATCTATAATTTTTGATTGTTCCATGCCAATATTCTACAACTTTCATATACTTTTGTTAACTTTCTATACTATTTTTGGGACTAACATATTGATCCAGTGCCCAGTGCCAGTTCCTGTTTGTTGCATGTTTTTTGTTTCGCAAAATTCCATATCAAACAGAGTCCAAACAGCATAAAAACTGACGGAGATTTTTTTGGAATATATATAATTTTTGGGAAGACGAATCCACGCGAGACGATGCTTGAGGGGCCCATGAGGTAGGGAGCGCGTCCCTGACCCTCTTGGCCACCCCGTAAGGCGGCTGGTGCCATTCTTTCGCCGCAAGAAAGCTAATATCCGGATAGAGATCGTGTTAAAATTTCAGCCCAATCGGAGTTACGGATCTCCGGGAATATAAGAAACGGTGAAAGGGAAGAATCTGAAAACACAGAAACAGAGAGAGACAGAGAGACAGATCCAATCTCGGAGGGGCTCTCGCCCCTCCCATGCCATGGAGGCCAAGGACCAGAGGGGAAACCCTTCTCCCATCTAGGGAGGAGGTCAAGGAAGAAGAAGACGAAAGGGCCCCCTCTCCCCTTCTCTTCCGATGGCGCCGGAACGCTGCCGTGGCCATCATCATCATCACCGCGATCTACACCAACACCTCCGCCATCTTCACCAACATCTCTATCACCTTCCCCCCTCTATCTACAGCGGTCCACTCTCCCGCAACCCGCTGTACCCTCTACTTGAACATGGTGCTTTATGCTTCATATTATTATCCAATGATGTGTTGCCATCCTATGATGTCTGAGTAGATTTTCGTTGTCCTATCGGTGGTTCATGAATTGCTATGATTGATTTAATTTGCTTGTGGTTATGTTTCTGTCCTTTGGTTCCCATCATATGATTGCGCACGTGGATCACACCCTAGGGTTAGTTGTATGTTGATAGGACTATGTATTGGAGGGCAAGAGTGACAGAAGCTTCAACCTAGCATAGAAATTGATGCATATGGGATTGAAGGGGGACCAATATACCTTAATACTATGGTTGGGTTTTACCTTAATGAACATTAGTAGTTGTGGATACTTGCTAATAGTTCCAATCATAAGTGCATAGAATTCCAAGTCAGGGATGGCATGCTAGCAGTGGCCTCTCCCACCTGATACTTGCTATCGGTCTAGTAAAGTAGTCAATTGCTTAGGGGCAATTTCACAACTCCTACCACCACTTTTCCACACTCGCTATATTTACTTTATTGTTTCTTTATCTAAACAGCCCCTAGTTTTTATTTACGTAATCTTTATTATCTTGCAAACCTATCCAACAACACCTACAAAGTACTTCTAGTTTCATACTTGTTCTAGGTAAAGCGAACGTCAAGCGTGCGTATAGTTGTGTCGATGGTCGATAGAACTTGAGGGGATATTTGTTCTACTTTTAGCTCCTCTTTGGGTTCGACACTCTTACTTATCGAAAACTGTTGCGATCCCCTATACTTGTGGGTTATCAAGACCTTTTTCTGGCGCCGTTGCCGGGGAGCAATAGCGTGGGGTGAATATTATTGTGTGTTCTTGTTTGCTTTATCACTAAGTAATTTTCATTTGCTGTTCTTAGTTGTTTTCTATCTTTAGTTATGGGTAGGAAACGCAAAATACCAAAAAAAATAGTTGTACCTACTGAACCAATGGTTGAAGAACCACTCAAAATCTATCACACTGCTGAAGCTTTTTACTTGGATCATCTTCGATCCTTTTGTGCTCGTGCCGAAACCCCAACTAGCTTAGTTGAGGGCAAATCTTTAGATGAGCATGCTTGTTATGTGCGACACCGTATATCTGAAAAAGGGAAATTATTGAGTCAAATTCAACGTTTGCAATGCTATGCTTGGAATTTATGTGAATTATATGATTTTACTTGTTGTTCTGAAAACCCTAAGAAACACATTCCCTACCAATGTGAGTTTATTGATAATGGAATCTTATCTTCTTATGCTAAAGGTGTTTATAGTTACTATGATGTTCAACAAATTGAAGAATTTGTTGCTTTTGAGGGTGCTTATGAAATTGCTTCTTTGATTGAAAAGTATGATGCTACTTTTCACAAATCTGAAATTTTTTGCTATACTTAAATATTGCTATGATAATTATGCTTCTAATACCTATGTTAAATAATATATTGAGGAATACTCCGCTGCCCAAGAAGAGACTAATATTTTGCAGGAGTCTATGGAAGAAGAAATTGATGAAACTGTGAGCTCATTGGATGAAAAAGATGATGAGGAGAGCGAAGAACAAAAGGAGGAAGAGCGGATTGATCACCCGTGCCCACCTTCTAATGAGAGTAACTCTTCAACTCTTACATTGTTTAATTCCCCTTCGTGCTTACCGAAGGATGATTGCTATGATGACTGTTATGATCCCGTTGATTCTTTTGAAATATCCCTTTTTGATGATGCTTGCTATGCTTGTGGCCAAGATGCCAATATGAATTATGCTTATGGAGATGAACTTGATATCGTTCCTTATGTTAAATATGAAATTTTTGCTATTGCACCCACACATGATAGTCCTATTATCTTTTTGAATTCTCCAAACTACACTATATCGGAGAAGTTGCCCTTATTAAGGATTATATTGATGGGTTGCCTTTTACTGTTACACATGATGATTTTAATGAATATAATATGCATGTGCTTGCTGCTCCTACTTGCAATTATTGTGAGAGAGGAACTATATCTCCACCTCTCTTGCTTCCCACATGATAAAATTGCAAGAAACTGTTTATACTATGCATTGGCCTTTACTACGTGTGCATGAATTGTTCTTTTATGACATGCCGATGCATAGGAAGAGAGTTAGACTTCGTCATTGCTTGATATATGTTGCTTTGTGCTCACTACTAAATTTCAAATCATTGTTAATTAAAGTTGGCTTTGATATACCTTGGGATCCGGGTGGATTCACTACTTGAGCACTATATGCCTAGCTTAATGGCTTTAAAGAAAGCGCTGCTAGGGAGACAACCCGGAAGTTTGAGAGAGTCATTTATTTCTGTTGAGTGCTTTCATATAGTTTAAAAACAACAAAAATAAAGAGGGGAACCCAAAACTTTTCAAAAAGGAAAGTGAAAGTGAGAAAGACAAGCACTGTTGAAGTGGGAGAGCTCCTTGAACTTTGTTCATGCTCACGGCAACTTTGTGAATATTGATTACAGAAACTTTTCAACAAAAATAATTATCCCCTTGTATAATTCCATTGTATTATAAAAACAATGTGCCAAGGTTTGCCTTTAGGATGTTTACGATGCTTGTTGGTTTGTGCGGTGCAGGACAGAAACTTTGGCTGTAGTGCATGAATTTTAGTTGTTTACTGGAACGTCAAATGGTTCTGATTCTTTTTTCACTGTATTGCTGTACAAATTGTTTATTTTTCCTAATTTTTTAAGAATTTTTGAAGTATCATAATTATGGTGAATGTTCAGATTGCTACAGACTGTTCTGTTTTAGACAGATTCTGTTTTTGATGCATAGTTTGCTTGTTTTGATGAAACTATCAATTTATATCAGTGGATTAAGCCATGAAAAAGTTATACTACAGTAGACACAATGCAAAAAAAATATGAATTGGTTTGCAACAGTACTTATAGTGGTGATTTGATTTATTATACTAACGGATCTTACTGAGTTTTTTGTTGAAGTTTTGTGTGGATGAAGTGTTCGATCATCGAGAAGGTCTCGATGTGAGAAGAAGGAAGAGAGGCAAGAGCTCAAGCTTGGGGATGCTCGAGGCACCCCATGTAAATATTCAAGGAGACTCAAGCGTCTAAGCTTGGGGATGCTGGGGAGGCATCCCCTCTTTCTTCAACAAGTATCGGTATGTTTTCCGATTCGTTTCGTTCACGCGATATGTGCAATCTTGGAGCGTCTTTTGCATTTAGTTTTCATTTTTCTTTTATGCACCATGCTGGTATGAGATACTCCTTGGTTGATTTATAGAATGCTCTTTGCACTTCACTTATATCTTTTGAGTATGGCTTTCTAGAATGCTTCATGTGCTTCACTTATATCATTTGAAGTTTGGATTACATGTTTCTCTTTACATAGACAACCGCCATTTGTAGAATGCTCTTTTGCTTCACTTATATCTGTTAGAGCATGGGCATATATTTTGTAGAAGTAATTAAACTCTCTTGCTTCACTTATATCTATTTAGAGAGATGACAGGAATTGGTCATTCACATGGTTAGTCATAAAATCCTACATAAAACTTGTAGATCACTAAATATGATATGTTTGATTCCTTGCAATAGTTTTGCGATATAGAGATGGTAATATTAGAGTCATGCTAGTGGGTAATTGTGGATTGTAGAAATACTTGTGTTGAGGTTTGTGATTCCCGTATCATGCACATATGGTGAACCGTTATGTAACGAAGTTGGAGCATGATTTATTTATTGATTGTCTTCCTTATGAGTGGCGGTCGGGGACGAGCGATGGTCTTTTCCTACCAATCTATCCCCCTAGGAGCAAGCGCGTAGTACTTTTTTTCGATGACTAATAGATTTTTGCAATAAGTATGTGAGTTCTTTATGACTAATGTTGAGTCCATGGATTATACGCACTCTCACCCTTCCACCATTGCTAGCCTCTCTAGTACCGCGCAACTTTCGCCGGTACTGTAAACCCACCATATACCTTCCTCAAAACAGCCACAATACCTACCTATCATGGCATTTCCATAGCCATTCTGAGATATATTGCCATGCAACTTCCATCATCATCATATACATGACTTGAGCATTCATTGTCATATTTCCTTGCATGATCGTAAGATAGCTAGCATGATGTTTTCATGGCTTGTCCGTTTTTTGATGTCATTTCTACGCTAGATCATTGCACATCTCGGTACACCGCCGGAGGCATCCATATAGAGTCATACTTTGTTCTAGACATTGAGTTGTAATATTGAGTTGTAAGTAAATAAAAGTGTGATGATCATCATTATTAGAGCATTGCCCCAGTGAGGAAAGGATGATGGAGACTATGATTCCCCCATTCGAGATGAGAATCCGGACTTTACAAAAAAAGAGGCCAAAGAAGCCCACCAAAAAAATAAGAAAATAAAAAAATAAAAAAATACAAAAAATGAGAGAAAAAGAGAGAAGGGGCAGTGCTACAATCCTTTTTCCACACTTGTGCTTCAAAGTAGCACCATGTTCTTCATATAGAGAGTCTATTGAGTTATCACTTTCATATACTAGTGGGAATTATCATTATAGAACTTGGCTTGTATATTCTGATGATGGGCTTCCTCAAATGCCCGAGTTCTTCATGAGCAAGCAAGTTGGATGCACACCCACTTAGTTTCAGTTGGAGCTTTCATACACTTATAGCTCTAGCGCATCCGTTGCATGGCAATCCCTACTCACTCACATTGATATCTATTGATGGGCATCTCCATAGCCCATTGATATGCCTAGTTCATGTGAGACTATCTTCTCCTTTTTGTCTTCTCCACAACCACCATTCTATTCCACCTATAGTGCTATGTCCATGGCTCACGCTCATGTATTGCGTGAAAGTTGAAAAGGTTTGAGAACATCAAAGGTATGAAACAATTGCTTGGCTTGTCATCGGGGTTGTGCATGATGTGAATATTTTGTGTGGTGAAGATGGAGCATAGCCAGACTATATGATTTTGTAGGGATAACTTTCTTTGGCCATGTTATTTTGAAAAGACATGATTGCTTTATTAGTAGGCTTGAAGTATTATTGTTTTATGTCAAATGATAGACTATTGCTTTGAATCACTCGTGTCTTAATATTCATGCCATGATTAGACATATGATCAAGATTATGCTAGGTAGCATTCCACATCAAAAAATTATCTTTTTTATCATTTACCTACTCGAGGACGAGCAAGAATTAAGCTTGGGGATGCTGATACGTCTCCGTCGTATCTATAATTTTGATTGTTCCATGCCAATATTCTACAACTTTCATATACTTTTGGCAAATTTTTATACTATTTTTGGGACTAACATATTGATCCAGTGCCCAGTGCCAGTTCGTGTTTGTTGCATGTTTTTTGTTTTGTAGAATATCCATATCAAACGGAGTCCAAACGGAATAAAAACTGACGGAGATTTTTTTGGAATATATATGATATTTGGGAAGAAGAATCCACGCGAGACGATGCTCGAGGGGCCCACGAGGTAGGGGGGCGCGCCCCAGGGTGTCAGGCGCGCCCCTGACCCTCGTGGCCACACTGTAAGGCGGTTGGTGCCCTTCTTTCGCCGCAAGAAAGCTAATATCTGGATAGAGATCGTGTTAAAATTTTAGCCCAATCGGAGTTACGGATCTCCGGGAATATAAGAAACGGTGAAAGGGAAGAATCTGAAAACACAGAAACAGAGAGAGACACAGAGACAGATCCAATCTCGGAGGGGCTCTCGCCCCTCCCATGCCATGGAGGCCAAGGACCAGAGGGGAAACCCTTCTCCCATCTAGGGAGGAGGTCAAGGAAGAAGAAGACGAAAGGGCCCCCTCTCCCCTTCTCTTCCGGTGGCGCCGGAACGCTGCCATGGCCATCATCATCATCACCGCGATCTACACCAACACCTCCGCCATCTTCACCAACATCTCCATCACCTTCCCCCCTCTATCTAGAGCGGTCCACTCGCCTGCAACCCGCTGTACCCTCTACTTGAACATGGTGCTTTATGCTTCATATTATTATCCAATGATGTGTTGCCATCCTATGATGTCTGAGTAGATTTTCGTTGTCCTATCGGTGGTTGATGAATTGCTATGATTGATTTAATTTTCTTGTGGTTATGTTGCTGTCCTTTGGTGCCCATCATATGATTGCGCGCGTGGATCATACTCTAGGGTTAGTTGTATGTTGATAGGACTATGTATTGGAGGGCAAGAGTGACAGAAGCTTCAACCTAGCATAGAAATTGATGCATACGGGATTGAAGGGGGACCAATATACCTTAATGCTATGGTTGGGTTTTACCTTAATGAACATTAGTAGTTGTGGATACTTGCTAATAGTTCCAATCATAAGTGCATAGAATTCCAAGTCAGGGATGACATGCTAGCAGTGGCCTCTCCCACATGATACTTGCTATCGGTCTAGTAAAGTAGTCAATTGCTTAGGGGCAATTTCACAACTCCTACCACCACTTTTCCACACTCGCTATATTTACTTTATTGTTTCTTTATCTAAACAGCCCCTAGTTTTTATTTACGTAATCTTTATTATCTTGCAAACCTATCCAACAACACCTACAAAGTACTTCTAGTTTCATACTTGTTCTAGGTAAAGCGAACATCAAGCGTGCGTACAGTTATGCCGGTGGTCGATAGAACTTGAGGGAATATTTATTCTACCTTTAGCTCCTCGTTGGGTTCGACACGCTTACTTATCGAAAACTATTGCGATCCCCTATACTTGTGGGTTATCAAGAATCATGTGGAGAGGATGAAATTGCATTCTTTATAAGAGTACTGCGTCTCATATTAACCCCCGCGCGTGACTGTCTTATCATAAGCAATAGACGCAGGATACACAAGAACATTAGTTTGATGTAAGAACATGGTGTGATAGGTAGATGTAGTATGTACCAAAAACAGGAAGGTGTGTCATATTCACATGTATAATGTGTAAGCTAAGGAGATGCAATTTAACAAATTAGGAGTATTGATGAGGGATACACAAGAAAAGTAGTTTGATGTAAGAACATGGTTAATAGAAAGACGTAGTATGTACCAAAAACAGGAAGGCATGTCATATTCACAGGTATAATGTGTTAACTAAGCAGATGCAATTTACCCTAATTAGAAGCATTACAAGGTAGACACCATATGCAACATGCAACCACATATCACACTGCCAAGTAAGAGCAAGCACCTGCGATGGTGGTGTGGGGGAATTGCGGTGATCAACTAGAGAGCTACGTTGACTAGCTTCATTTAGCCTTGCTGTTTCTTGAGAATCATGTGAGGAGGATGACACTGCACTCTTTAAACGAGTAGGGCGTCTCACAGTAACCCACTCGGGTGACTGTCTCATCATAAGTGATTGACGAGGGATACAAAAGAGCATTACTTTGATGTACGAACATGGTTAATAGACATATATAGTATGTATCAAAAATAGGAAGGCATGTCATTATCAAAGGTATAATGTGTAAAGTAAGCAGATGCAATTTAACAAAATTGGAAGCAATACAAGCTAGACACCATATGCAACATGCAACCACATTTGATAGCGTGAAGTTAAAGCAAGCACCCGGGATGGTTGTGTGTGGCAATTGAGATCATCAACTGCAGAGCTACGTTTACGGTCTCCAACTGCTGACACTGCACCCATTAGAGCGTTGAAAAGCTTAGTGCTTATCTTCGAATGACACTGGAGCGACTTCTGTCTTTTCTTTTCTGCATTCATCAACACTGCGTCAGAGTCTGAAATACCCATGCATAAAAAACAATAGTGTGAGTATGGGTGAAGTGCGTGCACAATTAGTACAGTGTAAAGGTAGAAGATAGCAGGTCGGTGAGAAATAAATGACGGGAGACATATGATAGATCTACAACATGCATGGCACACTAAATTACTACAGGTTTCTATGAAAATAGCAGTCGACTGAAAGCAAATAGGTCACTCCATTTTTTATGCACCGTCCGATGTATAAAGAACAGGCAGATCGCCTTCATCTACCTCTAGCCAATCAGTCTTGACGATCTTCCTCGAAACGCTAGTGACCATCGGCCCAGTATTCCTCCCCTGCATGCGCCCTTACCTCGACTCACTACACTGCCGTGCTTGGCACCCCCCCGGCCATCCATTCAAGCCCCGCCGACCACCAGATCGGGCGCAAGCAGCTCCTGCGCCCCACACCCCTATGATAGACACCGATGTGCCGCTTCCCCGGGGAACAGGCGGACTAGGTGCTCCGCGCGCCTAAGCGGGTGCTGCTTCTTTTAATTGCGGTTCAGCTGACCCTGAATTGAAATCCAGGCGGGCTACTGACCTCTAGAAAAGGTGAAATAGTAAAAGGGAGGAAACCTTGTGCATTTAGTATCACGAAGAAGATCCAGTAAGAAGCGCCCAACTAGTTTCTTTCGTGGAATGAATACGGTGTGAGCGGAGACGTAAGATTTGCACGAATAAGGGAAGAGGAGTACCTCTTTCTACTGGCAGTGTTGTGTCCTCCTTCTGTTTTTTGGACGATCTCCTTGTTGTTCGCTGGAAACCAGAAGTTGTGGAGGACGGTGCAACCTTGGACGAACCCATGTCCAACTTGTTGAGTGTGGTGCGGTGGCCGTATGTCGGCGGCGGGGAAGCAGATCCGAGGCGGCGAACGACAGCGTACCGGGAACAGCTCCGGTGCGGTGGACGGTTGCGATAGTGGAGCCGCAACAGTGAGGCACAGGACGGCATGGGCGAAGTGGTTCTGGTACGGCGCAAGTCGGCGTCGGCGTCGTGGAGGCAGCTCTGCCTCGGCTTCAGCTGCTAAGTCCTTGAGGGTGTTGCGGTTTCGGTTGCGTTGGACGACGATGTCGGGGTACCGGCTCCGGCGTGATGGAGGAGGGCGGCAGTGGATTGACCGCTATGGGGTGGAGGACGGAGGAGGCTGGGATTTCGCGGCTGGTGGAGAGGGTGTTTTCGCCCCCATGGAGTATGAATGGGGAAACGGAGGGAGGCGGAGAGCTAAGGGGGAACAATGTTTTGGTTTGAGACGCGCTTGTTTGAAATTTGGGGAAAGTTACAAACTTTGCCCCGTCTAAAATTTTGGACATATTGCGGGTTGGGGGTAGGACAGTCATGTCAGGTGTCCCAAATGTGGGCGGGATAGATTTCGGCCGAGCGCATGGGTAGGCGCCCACGGCGTATGAATGCTTCTCGGAGGCGGTTGAGACTGGCGTCTTGGTGAAGTTACAAACCTACCCCAGTTTAAACCTTTAGACATCGGGCCGATAGGCTACGCGGGCCAGAGTCAGGACAGTAATTTCCTACCACCAAAACATTAGTCTCGTGCGGTTTCGGGTGACCAGAGGCCTATTTGACGCTTCGTCAATATTTGGGAGCAGAAGCATTAATGTTTTCGGTTCTCTTGAATTGAACTTTCAAGATTTGTCAAACGTCACAAATCTTTACTCTTGAAAATCCTAAAGCTGTGATTATTTTGAATGGAGGGGGTACATTTGAATATACATTGTACACGAGTATATATTAAAAAATATGCAACTTACCTCAGTTTATGCATGGTTCCAGATATAATCTCCTTGGTTGCAAAAAAAGTTAGATATGCGTATGAATATATATAGCATGTTCAAACTCACAACAAAGATTGATGCCCCCTTTTACATCTGATTTACAAATGCCATTATCTCGGGTTCAAATAGATGAATGCACTTCCTATGAATTTGAATCTTCGAAACCCCCTTTATGTTGAATTCGACATGTTTTCTATTTCGTAGCTAGCAATTTGGAATGTATCCATGCAAGTGACAAATGTATAAAGTGCTTCACACTAACAACATGGAGTGCACTAATTAATGTTTATATATGAATTGCAAAAGCATCCATTGCCTGTATTTCAAACCGCTCTCACTCTATGGATCGATAATATGAAATAGACACATGCACATGCTAGAATTCAATAGAGTATGGGTGTCTGATAGACCGATTTTCGTTCATATGCAATTTGCAAAATTCATGATCTCATCCAAAAATAATAATGCCATTTATATTTTAATTTAATGCGTAAAACTGCCTTTTACACATAGATGCACTATGCCTCGCCTCGTTCTAACAAACGCGTTATATGTCTCTCTATCTAATGCATAAGTGCACACACTTTATATGCATCAGCATTTCTCTTTCACACATGCTCACAATCTCTCTCAGGGTGTCGGGGTGTCTCACGCACATGCTCTCTGTATTTCTCTCTCTCTCTCTCTTTCTGACTACTATGTACCACTCTTTTCACTAATCTCAGTTGCAAAACACTATTTCTCTCACATGCATATATACACATGCACGGTCTCTACTAGCCCTCTATACGCACATATATGTGCCTACGTGTCTCCCGCACGCACATTATCTTTAGGCCTCTATCGCACACATTGCCCCCCCCCCCGACACACCTCTCTCTTTGTAGTTGGCAGATATGATTTCATCATATCATTCGGTAGGATATCCCTGGCTGTTAGGCTGGATGGTAATATGAGGCAAAGTTTTACCCTAGTTCGGATCAGACCCTTGCAGTTGAAGAAAGAGCCTACTCCTGGTACTGTATATTAGTGATAGGGGTGTGTACAAAGTACACGTGAATACTAGGCATTGTGCGTGTGTGTATACTATCGACGAACTAGCCCCAAGCTTGTATAACATACTAAGGGCCTAGGGTTACAAATCATGTATAGTCGGCTTATCACCAGTGGGGATAGAGTCCTCCGCAACTCTGGTAGCTTCGTGTTGTACGCCGAGTCCTCCACATGGGTCTTCTTATAACACGTCTCGGTCCAACCTATATGTGGTGCAGGATGGAACCGACCCACGAGTCTTCATGTTGACCCACCATAACTAGAAATGATGTGCCCACCACACCACACACGCAATCGGCCACTAAGAAAATAAGCATAGACAATAGTACAACGGTATCTAGCTCACGATACATCTGCATATTTTGTTGATGACACTGACGGACTTTGCATTTGATGCGTGCTCCGTATTTTGTTGACGACACTTACGGTCATTGTATTTGAAGCGAAAGCATGATATGGTCACTTGACTTCAGAATAAGCTCATCACGGTCACCACATACATTTTGTCCTGCTAACCAACATGTGGTTGGATGGTTAGAGGACAGTGGTTTCTCGAGCCCACCAAGGTTAAGAGTCCCGGTGCTCGCATTTATCTTGTGTTAATTTTAGTATTTTCTGGCAATGTACGTTCAGTGGGAGGAGACGTTCCACTCGACTACGAGGCACCTATGGTGACTTCGTAAAATAATCTCAAGATCATATATGCTGGCCCACTCTCTCGAAGGTGCTCATAGGGGTAGGGTTCGCGTGTGTGCGCTTATAGCGGTGAGTGGTTGCGCATATATATGAGCCCTTGCATCTGTACCATGTTAAACAAATACATATCATGATTATACGGTCACTGGCTCACCCATACAACTCCGTATTTTGTTGATGACACAATCAATTGACCAGTCAAACATTCCACGCGACGCAACTAGTGTTGCACCATCAGGGCACATAACCGTGGGGCCCACCTATCAGCCCGTATATGAAAGAAAGAAATGGTAGTTTGAGTCTGTACTGTGTTAATAAAATAGGACTACATTTTAGGGTGATCATACGGTCACTGGCTCACCATACAACTACGTAATTTGTTGATAACATGATCAATTAACCAGTCAAACGGTCCACATTCAGCAGCGCACATTACCATAGGGCCCACCCGTCAGCGCGTATATGAAGGACAAAAATGGTAATAAATTAGTGGTCGGTGGGTATTTGAAGTCGTGAGACCTCTGGTTGGCAGTCACCAGTGGTTGGGGGGCGTTCATTGGGCGGTGGGGTGGGGATCC
>NC_041392.1:595003736-595021242 GCF_002162155.2 Triticum dicoccoides | reverse complement strand
GGGGGTCAGCCGCTGTAGCGACCAGACCTCAACCAGTCTGATCTTTGTGCTTCAGTGTCATCCCTGGATCAGTAATGCTGACACGCACAGTACTTGAAGGATTTATAACAGAGTAGCAATCACACACTTATTACATCAAATGTCTCAAAAGAGAACTTATTACAATAAATATGGCTTAAGGCCATCTAATAAGGATAACAGCGAAAGGCTTGGAAGATAAGTGAGTCCATCAACTCCAACGGCATCACTGCGTATAGAACCACGACCTAAAGGCACCTTACTCGTCGTCTGAAAAGTCTGCAACATGAACATTGCAGCCCGAAATGGGTCAGCACATGGAATATGCTTGCAATGTAACGCATAGAGAGTAATGGAAGAATAAAGCTATACACATGCATATTTGGCTGGTGGAAAGCTCTATGGTTACAGTTTTGCGTAAAGCCAATTTTTCCCTACTGCAAAGGAATAAATTTTATTTAACTATCATGGTAGTTGTTAAACATTGAGAGTGTAGACACCCTCTCAATCCCAATTAAGCATCATCATTAAAACCCAACAATATTAATTAGAGTAACATGATGAGATTCACATGATAATCCAAGTACTAGATACTCAAGTTGTCCATAATCGGGGACACGGCTAACCATGATTAGTTTATACACTCTGCAGAGGTTTGCGCACTTTTCCCCTCAAGAAACGATCTCATCCGTTGGGATTCTCGAACTACATGATGTTTGAGAAACGGATGACCGAGACATAGTCTTTCAGAAGCGCTAGCACCTTACGAACGGGTAGACCATACCAACCTACATCCCCTCCATCTGCTAGTCTACCACTGTAAGAGTTCGCACGACTTAGTCAACTATGCTAGACCCATAGTAGCTTGTGGCTGCACACGGAAGTTTCTAGCATGAATAATCTCATGATCCTTTTGAGCCTGGGTGGCGGTCTATAAAGAAAAACAGGCAATCGCTGGAATACCCAGGTGTCTCAATCCACCTAGATGTGTGTTCAAGTCGCCACCTTAAATAAACCATTAATTTATCAATCTCACATCTATCATGGATATACTCACCCAATCCACGTCTACTAGCATAGCATGGCATATAAGCAAACGTAGAAGTAACTCCCAAAGGTTTGATAATAAAACAGGTAATAGGTTCTACCTCATCTACTTCCCAAAACCCACAATTTAATTAGATCCTAATCATGCAATGTTTGAGGGTTGATCTAATGCAATAAAACTGGGTAGTAAGAGGTATGATCAAAAGTGTTCCTTGCCTTGCTGATGAACCGTGAAACCTAGTGATTCGAAGTAGCAAGCGGCGCACTCCGGGTACTCTATCGCATACAAACAAGCATACAATAAGCACTCATCTAATGCAAAGGTAAAACTCAAATAAGAGATCTAACCAGAAAGTTCAACTTAAGAACTCTGGTTGGCAAAAAGAATCAAATCGAACGAAGCAACGAAAGTCAAACGACGAAAGAAACAAACTTCATTTACTATTCTGGATCTAGGTCAAATTTTACAGAAGCAAAAACTTGTTTGAGTTGGTTAAACGGAAAGAGGGTTTCAATACGAAACTCCAGGCACTTGAATCGCTTGATTCCGATAAACGAGCGAAAAGTTATACTAGAACGAAAATCGGATCAGAAATCGCGATCAGAAATAATCGCGGAAAATCCGAGAAAAAGAAAAACGACGAACAGATTAACGAATGAACGTTCGTTTTCTGTAACTGAACGATGAACGCGTCCGTTAAAATGAACAAACGAGCGAACGCTCGCTAAATAGACTAAACCAAAAAAACCCGATAAAAAACGGATCTAAAAAACCGAATGAAAACCGGCGGAAAATGGAATGGTTTTCTAGGAAAAACCGGTGGCGGCGGGGCAGTGGGAAACCTCGACGGCGGCGAGGTCGGCGGCGGCGGCGGCGGGATCGGTGTTGACGGCTGCGGGGCGGCGGCGGCTCGGCATGGGGCGGCGGGGTCGGCGGCTGCGGCGGCGCGCGGCGGCGGGGGCGGGGCGCGGGCTAGGGTTAGGGTTTCCTGGTGGCGGTGGCTTGGGCTAAAAGGGCTCGGGGTGGCGCTATTTAAAGGCCCGGCCGGAGGAGTCCTGGCCGAAAATGGCCCAAAGTCGGTTTCATTTTTTTAATAATTACGCGCAGAAAAACAAATAAAGGAAATACTAAACGGACTCCAAAAATCCCGAAATTAATTTTCCCCGACTTCTAAAATCAAGCCGAACAGGATGAAAATTTATTTGGGGCCTAAATGCAATTTTGGAAAACGCACATTTTTCCTAAATTCAAATAAAATAGCAAATAAATCCAAAATAAAATCTTATTTGATTTTTTATTAAATCCTTAATATTTCTTTGTTTTGTGAAAGTCATTTTATTCCCTCTCTCATATTTTTGTAATAGAAATAATTGAAGATAAAATATGATATGCAGCGATGATCTAATGTATAACATTCCAAATTGAAAATTTGGGATGTTACAGCCGCGGGCGGCGGGGGCTGGCGGTTCGGCCGTTGGTGGCTGGCGGCTCAGGGGGTGTTGTTTGATGATAAACTGGAGGCCCTTGATTTTGTATCCAACGGCTGGAAAATCTAATGACCAGAGATGAAAAAGTCAGTCGACTGACGTGTAGCCTCACCTCGCATGTACACATGCACGCACGCAAGACACGCACGCATGTAGGCGTGCAACACTGACACATACACACGCACGCATGCTGGCGTGCAACACTGACACGTACACATGCACTCACGAACACATGCACGTATGCACCCATGCATGCAACACTGAAACGTACCCTTGCACGCATGCAACACTCGCACGCCTGCATGCACATAGCACACGATGCAAGACACACGCTCAACCTATACGTGCATGCACCCTTTGTTAAGGACATGGATTATTACGGCTATTAATCAATCTTACCTGTGATAAGCAGAACATTGATGTTTGCAGCGGTCTTTATGAATCACAACGTATCGAACGGGCTATGAACATAGTAGGCTTATCTACATGAAAAAGATGACGTCACACTCAATGAACAATCATCGGTTTATGAAATGCCCGCTTCTGACCGCCCTGGCCCACCAAAGGTTCCTCTGCTGTGCGCTGCCTGCGTTGGGTCACTAACATGCAGGCCATGCACCCAAAGAGCCCACGCGTCAGTGGAAGAATGGCGCGGTGTCCTAGGTCAGAGTCGAGGGCGCCACTCGCGGCACGCCCGGCTGAACACGCCTCCGTGCCGCATTCAAACACCTCCATGAAACCCGCCCGTGTGGAAGCCGAGAAACCCACTCTGGACACACGTTCGTTCATGATCGGGCCGGCGTTAAACGCAATGCTGGCCGAGCTCCTCCCGTCCGCCATCTATTTAATCTCCTATTTAAACGAGGCCAAACGCCAGCCAAGAATCACACACCTCCGCCGCTCCCCTATCTCCTCCACCATTTTGTCCACTCTTATAATGGCTTACGAAGAGTAGTTATTCCGCATCCAAGCCGGCTGGGTAGCCCATCGGATACGAGCTATGCAGCTCGCTGATCCACCTCCCTCCCCTCGCCCGACGGAGCCAGTTGCCGCCCCAAGCCGGCGCGCGGTTCAGCAACTCGCCGCTCCAGGGCGGCTCGATGAGGAGTCACGCACGGGCGTCGTTGTTGCCGTCCACGCCGCCGCCTCGTACTGCGTCTCCCGTTTCTGTGGCTGAGACTCCCATTCCGGCGGCCGCGCCATGCATGCAGCGACAGAAGCCGGGTGCGCGGAGAGCGACGAGTCAGTGGCCAGCAGCTCCGCGTCTGCCGCCATCATCGAGGAGAAGTAGAACACGGGAGGCCGCCGCCGCTTGGCTCCCATGAAGGCCACCGCGGAGGCGATGCTGGCATACATAGCAGGTGTCTTGCCGGATCCTTTTGTTGCGGGGACCTTCATCGACCCCACATGGGCTCCACGGAAGAGGGGAATATTAGGATGAACTCGAGCCGGTGCCGGCCATGGTGAAGTTTGTATGAAATATCAGTTTGTCTACGTGGTTGCGTGAATTTCGTCCGGTTGGTTGAGTTGCTATCATAATGTGTGCGGCTATGGTTGGATGGCGTAATTTGCGGGTCGCCCGTCGGTCTGCAGGCGGCTTGGGCGGCGTTGTCGGACAAAAAAACACATCTCGTGCCAGCTCGTCTCCAACATGCGCGCTGGAGGATGCATGACAGCATGAGCACCCGAGCCATTCCTCGTTCATCGGTGGCAAAGGCACCGGTGGACCAAAGGGTCGCCAATATTTTGGCTACCCCGGGCAAGATCCAACCAGCCCCTCCCAACAGATTCAAATCCCTCGTTCGCCGTGGAATTTTGCCATGTGTTCTTTTCAAGGACTAGCAAGATGCCCGTGCATTGCACGGAACATCAAGATGCATTTTTTTACAAACTCCCGCATGCATGCAAGGGGTAATTAATGTCCTCCTTTGCTAGTACCACGAGGCAAACACCATTAATATTGCATCAATTAGTGTTAGTGGCCTTGTATATCTGCAAATTGTAATTTCGATAGTGGCCCCTTGTATATAAAAATGGAGGGAGAAAGATGAGAGATAAGGTGAGGAGGAGTGGGGCGTGGTGGTGACTGGTGGTCGGACTGGGCGGAGGCATGGGGATGGACGGCGCATTATGTCTAGGTTTGTATCTCTCTCACACACGCCCATGTAGGTGGGGGACGTGCACGAAGAGAAGAGGTGCACGCACGGTGCATGTACTCCCGTCTCTTTCCCAACCACACCCGCGCGGGTACACGGTGGAGCTCATTTCTGTATGAAAAATGCAGCCCACGTGGTAATTTGGCACGTGTACTGGTTGTCCACTTGGTGGAGGGAGGATCATCTACCACGGGTGAACAAACAAATTGCGACTTGATGCGTTATGTTAAATTAAAAAATAGGCAAACCATGTGGGGCCTACCTTAGAGGCAAGGCTCTATACACTGGAGTACTTTTGATGTGTCCCGTCAACTCGCAGAACGAGGAGAAGCTTGCTTAGTACGCCGTCTCCCCTGCCCACGAGCGCGGTGGCTCGTAGGATGAGGTGAAGCTTGCTTACGAGTAGTACTATTACTAGTACTACTACTGTACACCTTTACGCCCGCTCCCTCGCCCACGCACGCGCTGGCTCGCAGCACGAGGAGAAATTTTTACTACTCCCTCCATTTACTCCTTGTCCCTACTACGTACTTTGGTTAGTACTCCCTCCATTTACTTATACAAGGCCACTATAAAAAATACATTTTGCATCTATACAAGGCCACAAATAGTAATCAAGACAAAAGTTACTACTACCTCCTTTCTAGTTTATGGCTCAATTTCAAAATCTCTCCAACCAAGGTAGACGGTGACTGGTCGAATTAATTTCGTAGTTTGCACAAGTAATTAGTACGCTCGTTTTTCTCAAGAAGTTATGTTTACCAAGGCATTAATTAGAACTAATGCATGAATGACCACTAAATTTTCATGAACTTGTACATGCATTGGTTAGTTTCCTCTTGACACTGCTTGCGTCGGGTGATCTAACGCACCTCGAAATCTAACATGTAATGGTACTACTACTAGTATAGTAGAATTGAGACTTATCAAACGGAAAAATGAATGTTTTTTAGATGAGCCCTATAAACCCTAGTGGGTACGTACTCTGTAAAAAAGGATTTTTCCAAAACTAAGTCGCTCCCTTTCATGAATTCTGTAGTATACTCCTCCGTCGACGCTCCCTTTCATGAATTATGTACTTCCTGTTGCTGACATGTGGGACATATAGCAACCGGGTCGACGTGTCAAGCACCAAATAATAGTTCAAAACAGCAGGAGGGGCACACCCCACTCGTACCGACCCAGTAGTAGTAATGAGCAATGAGACGTCAAATCACAATGCCGCACCTTCCCAGACGGACGAAGCAACCATTATTTCACACTTCGGTTCGCCATCATCTCAAACCACGTAGTATTGCTTCTGCCTCAAGAGGGACACGCGCATCGCCTTGGTACATCATGACATGTGGGACCGCATGACTGGCTATGGCCCCCCGCCGATCGCTCGGTAAAACCACCTCATTTTTACTATACTTCCTCTGTATTGGTTTACTACATGGCATGCACGTCGTTCTAGGTTGAGAATTTAACTGGTTATATATGTGATGAACAGTACTCTAGCCTTTTAAAAAATGTATACTTTTGTACAGTAGTACTATCGATGAATTGCGCCATGGAGCAAAAAATGAAATTAAAAAAAGTGGTACATATAGAGAGCACTCGTCACCAAATTATGCATATAGTACTATTAAAAAAGCTAGTACGTGCTTAATTGGGGTGCTAAATTCTATTAAAGAAATACTAGTAGTATGTACATACTGAAGAGTTAAAGTAACGAGAAGAAACATAACTTAGTTCTGCTGGGGGCTCAGCACAACACACCCCTCAAATTAAACTAAGCACACCTGAAATTAAACTATGCAACTAATCCGGTAGACACTGCATTAGAAGTTTAGAACCACCATGAGCAACGACACTGCCACCTTACTCGGAGTCCTCGTTCATGTCCTCGACTTCGTCCTTGTCCCTCTCCCTCTTGGCCGATACTTCTTTGCTTGAACCGCACACTTGGCTGTTGCTCTTCATCCAACCCTTGTAGATATTGAAACAAAGGTAGCCATCCATTGCAGCGTAGTGGATGTGGTCTATATCTAGTACATTCCGCTGCCATGCATGATGATGAAACATGTAATGAGTTTTCTCCAGTTTATGATACGAAGGATGAACCATGGCTCCTGCCAGGGTCAGCATTGAAGGCTGACGAGAGGGCACCAGCCGATTATTCTGGAGGTCGAAGGGGTTGCCTACAACGAGGCCTATCCGACCCAGGACTTCTTTATCGTTCTTAAAGTCTACAATAACGAATTTCATTGTTTTGTCCTTGAGGAAGTTCTTAAAATCCTGACACTCAACGTCGGCATGGCATATGTGGTAGACCAAGCAAATGTTATGTATGCAAACCTGGATCACGGCGGGCTTCTTCCTCTCTTCGTCCTTTAGATCCTTCTCTGGTCCCAGGATTGTGGTGTACTCAACATCTAGCCCAGCGACCCACTCATCATCTGAGTTTTCGAACATGCGTCTGAAGCGAGAAAGGCATCCTTTCACCGTCGCGGAAGAATGGGTGTAGATGACGTCGAACTCATCGCCGGTGATGGTTCTAACCTTGTACTCACCGCCGATCAAGGAGATTTGGGATGCCATGGATTTGGGAGGAGGGTTAGGATTAGTGGAACTGCCGTAATGTGAATGGACGGGACGACTAGGAGCGAACCGCCGTAGTATTGAAGGACGTGCGGGGATGAGTAGGAGCGAACTACCAGCGTGGGAACGGCAGGGTAGTGGCTTTCTATTCTCCCATGATACGGACTTCCGAGAGCCCTTGGATCTGAGATCGAATGGTTGCATGGCGTGATTCTAGACCTATGGGTGAATATCCTATCCTGGAGGGTTATTCTGCAAATTTTCAGCAACTTAG
This sequence comes from Triticum dicoccoides, assembly GCF_002162155.2. Lineage (NCBI taxonomy): Eukaryota > Viridiplantae > Streptophyta > Magnoliopsida > Poales > Poaceae > Triticum > Triticum dicoccoides. Next base: position 595,013,676 of record NC_041392.1, on the reverse strand, counting down.
CATGCGACCGTTTGATCTCAGATCCAAGGGCTGCCAGCAGCCCGTACCATGGTCGCGCCTACCATGACCGTCGCGTCGCTCGCGCCCTTGGAGATTTAACACGATGCGTTAGGCTATCTGATGTTGGCATGTCATACATAGTCATCACTTAGTCACTGATACTACAACAAGGTTGGCTATAAGGTTGGCTATAAGTGTATTTTTTTTACTCCTCTCTATCTCTTTCTTCATACTACCTCTGTCCCATAATATAAGAATGTTTTTCACACTAGTGTAGTGCCAAAAACGTTCTTATATTATGGGACACATGGAGTACTAGTATTTATTGCATTTGCCAAGGAGTGACCTCTTCCAATGAAATGGTGTTGCTAAGTTTGCTTCATTTAATTAGCTATAGACTCAAAATTGTCTTTTCACCTAGTTACACGCGCTTAGCACCGTTTCTTCCTTGGTTCACCAAACTAGTCTCTCTCTTCTTGATTAACTTGCCACATCAGACTTTATGCCTATGTGGCAAGCTTAAGCACCTGTAGGAGCAAGTAAAAGTAAGTACAATAGTGCGCTCTACATGGCATTTTTGCATATGTGGAGGAAAGAGAGGCAAGGAAAAAGTGGAGAAGTGGGCTCTCATGCAAGAGCCAGCCTCTACTACACGGTGGAGCATTGGGAGAGGCACCTGTATGGAGGTGGTCAGGAATCGGGAGACTCACGCCGGTCGTAGCACCGCAGTTAAAATGATAATGGCAAGTCAAATCACGGGGCCCCACCTGTCCAACAGTAACTCGCTGTCAAATCACACAGCCCTACGTTTGCAGCAGCCTACTCCCTCGTCTTCTCGCGTCTTTGTCGAACCGACTAGGCGGAACTGCCCCGCCTACCGCGCAGGAAAAGCCCCGCCCTTGACTTTTAAATACAACTACATCCGCTTAAGAATCCAGTGATATACTTTTTGTGACATAGTAACTCATATTTAGTTAGTCAAATGGATGACCTAGAACTACGTGCAGCCCTATAAACCGAGACGCCTAAAAATAAAAAAACCGAGACAGAGAGGGTAGTTCAGCACGTATCTTTTTAGATCAATATAGTCGGGATTCACCAAGGAGCAAAACCAAGTGGTAGGCTGCTCCTGTCGTGTTGGCGTAGCAACTCAAGCAGGGTTAGTCCACACACAAAATGGCGACACACTTAACAGGACCCCTTTGGCCGACATCTGGCTCATCCACCGTCTTGTTCCACGTGTGATGCACCAAATTACAGTTCGGAGCAGCGGTTGGAATTGGAGGCACCCCGGTCGTAGCGCCGCAGTAGTAGAAAATGAGCGATGAGGGGTCAAATCACAAAGCCCCACCTTTCCCGCATTAAGCTGGACGGATGAAGCAACCATCATTTCACTCTAGGGCGCAAGAGCATAAAGAAAAGAGAAAACAATGATGCGTGCAGCAGCTACCTAGGGAACCCTAGGGTAGGGGTCTCCACTACAGATCCTTTTTTTAAGCGCCTCCACTACAAATCGGCTTCTCCCTCGTCCTCTTGAAGAAAACCGATGATGAGTTCAACGGTATGGTTTGTAGGAGTACTACGGTGTGCGGGGCCACATCGTAGTAAACGGGTTCGAGTCGACGCCTTAAATATGTGTGGGCCTCTTGGTTTTACGGGAACGAGGCAGCATTTTGGGTTCGAGGACCAGTGGAGATATAATACATACAAAAAATTGTGGACGTAGGTTCGACCGAAAGGCAATGATGCATGGGCCCTGCATTTTGATATACCCGGGGCCGCGTGAAATTTGCTACTCTACTCAAAAATAGGTAGGTACACATGTATTGAACGCATGAGATTTCAAAACCAAATTATGAATAAATACACACTGTAGCATGTAAAGCTTTGAGTCATATATGCATGATGTAGATGTTCATTTAGTTCTTATAGTTCATCTCATTCAAAATCAATTAGTTTTATAAAACTGTTAAGATTCATGGGGTTGTGCATTGTAAATCAAAAAGTAAAAAACAAATAATGGCAATTCATTTAGAAAAAATAATCAATTATGATACAGAAGATTCTAGAACAAAGGAGAAGTGCTTGTCTTTTGAGGTTTTTGCATTATGCTTAAGTTCAACCATGGAGTCTTCTAAATTAAACATGTGGCAGATCTGGTGGAATGTTGATGATATCCAACGGCCAGTAGTGCTCGGGTTTGCCTATCTCTACACTGTCGGGTTAGCTTCATCCAGCGACCATCTTTCAAAGTTATTGGCACACTATATAGTTCTTGTGCCATAGTTGCATGTTTTGGAAAAAAGCTACTAGTGGGTTGTACTATCTATTTAGGAAGAGAAGATGTATATATGGAAGTTGTAGGGAAAGAGATGACATGGAGCATCTCAATTCCTATGAGTAGGGATTGGAAAAGAGATGTCATTTGGTTGACATCATAGGAACTTTTCTATTGAATCTGGAGATGACATGTATCTCAATTCCTATGAGGAGGGATTACAAAAGAGATGTAATTTGGTTCATATCATAGGAACTTTTCTATTGAATATACGCTAATGTTTATTTTCGTTTGAAATTAAGGGAGTATAGGAATCCATTCATATGAACCAAGTGGCTCTAAAGCTATAGAAAAGATATCATGTTTATTTCCTTTGAAATCTGGAGTATATGAATCTATTCCTATGAACCAATTGGCTCTAAAGCAAAAAAAATCATATAAAAATCATATCATATAGAGTTCCTATGATATTCCTCGACACTGAAGGATGCTTGAAATTGCTGCGGGTGATACGATGGTCTTTCTTCGTAGACTCCTCGCCCATATTTATAGTTACCTCTCGAAGATGAATGAAATGATATATACATGGTATTCTACATGTGCAATTTGGTACATGAAAACTCGGTAAAAGTTTGCGAGGTTCGAATTTTCAATAAAGCTATATGCACTGCATTTCGGAACGAAGGGAGCATACGGCAGTTGCTAACTCTCACGTGGAAGATTTGTGTGTAGGAGGAGTGGCTATTCTGTTAAATGACATGGCAAAACTGACACTGCCGAATGCCGAGCTAACGGTTCTTACGGCGTTCATCAGGAAAAGGCTTGTGGCGAACGTTTGTCGGATAATGATTTACGGGCACATGCATTGCATTGATACGTGCCCCCCTCTCTCTCACGCACACGCACCCTCATGAGTCACGACTCTCCCGAGTCCTCTCGCAGACTCGCACATCGCACCCACCATCCATCTACAGGTAGACGTCACGCACATATGTGCTCTTCACACCCTACCCTCAGAACTTCTAAAAAACAAAAGACGGCGCGCACATTTTATTTTAGCTCACACGTCACACACTTATACTATTACTCTTGCGGCGAACGTTCTTTGGGCATAGTATATTGTACTCTCACGAAGAGAAGCTGTGCACGCACTAGTTCTCTCACACCCACTCGCGGGTACACGTAGGAGTGCATTTTTTTGAAGCTAGTACAACAAAATCACTCCACTATATATAAAAGCAGGAGCCTTAGTGGTTGCTTTACTAGGGTTCCTCTTGTTCACTCTCTCATGCTCTCCAGATCTAAGCAGCACATAGGTGGCCACACTCTCTCTCAGCTCACAGCTGGTCACAAATCCGGCCGGACAACCTCGACCGGGGCAGGGGTGTAGGTGCATCGTTCACGCTGTCATCAGCAGCAAGGGAGGAGACCAACAGCTGCCCGCGCGTCCCGATCGGCGGCCGTGCCGTTCTCTCCAGGAGAGCGCCGGCTCAGGAGGGCCTCCGACCCCTTCTTCCTCCCTGCGGTATTGTGGCCAAGATGCGGCCTCCCGACGCCGTCTTTGCCACATGCCGACGACCCTCAGGTATATATTCCTTCGAAACCTGCCTTGCTCTACTGCCCCAGCTCCCTTCGTGTGGATCCTTTTCTACTTCCGTCCACTGTTCCAAAGCCACCTAGACTTCTACTATTATTAGAAGTAAAGCTAGTTCATGCAGTCGACTCAGAGTGTTGGTTCAAAAAGGGAAGAAAGTGGGAAAGCTGTAGCATGAATCTAGGACTTGGTTCTAGGAGGAAACGGGGGAAAGTAGTAATATCTGTCACTGCTTAAATAACCATATTTCGTATTTGCGCAAACAGGGATGTCTGTCTACATATCGTTTCGGGATGTCTGTCTCCGTATCGTTTCTATCCGCGCAATCAAAAGCACACACCTCAGTTTTAGTACAAGTGCGCAAAATGAGATGGCTATCCCTCGTTGCCGTCGTCTAACCTCCCGTCTTCAAGGTATCCCTACATTGGTAGTAACTAAGGTAGAATAACCAACGCAATCTAAAAGAACCTGATTCGTGCGTTTTACTTCCTGATTGTAGTGCAGGGACGAGCGAAAACAACTGCATCCTAGTCCGCAATGCACTTTCTACCAGTTCATCCATGGACCGAGGACTAGCTGGCACGGCTGCACGGCGATTTTTTGGACAGGTGCGTGGACAAGAGGCATTGTGGTCTGCTTATTTCTGCAAATAGCGGTGCTTAAATTTATTGGAATGCATAAGCATTTCAGCTAGTCAGTACACTGCATGGTTCAGTTCAGCATTCCAGCTGAGACCACAATTATAATTGGTTATTCTAGAATGAGAGAACCTAACCCTGGATGGTGGCAACAAGAAAAAACCAGGGTGAACTCCAGGAAATTTAAGCCTGCCGGGAGGCCCTTTGCTCAGAGAAGCCTTGCTTGTTTTTTCTTGATTTGTAAACCTTCTCGCAACTTTGAATTTTGTTGTGAACTAATATATGTTTGTTATGTTCTATGAATCATTGAGATGTATAAAATTGCTTAACTTATGCTTTTCAAGTTTTTTATGAAGACGAGTTTAATGTGAGTGTTCCACATGAGCGCTGGACTAGCGTGTGAATGTTTGGAATGTATTACATTGTGGCCTCAATTAACTACATGAACCACTGTAACAAGATACATAGTTGCTTATATGTCAGACAGCAGATTGTTGATTGTTAGATGGTCAATAGCCTAGTGTTGAAGTGAGCTGAGCCAATGTGCAGTGTTTTGCACAACTGCTTACAAGTACTTATGTATACGTCGGTGCACGGTTCTCGAACGAGTGATCTATTTAATCAAAACACACACTGCTCATATGATAAACCATGACAACTTATGTCTTACCATGTCATATTCATGAAAAAACTAGTGAGGACGCATCTGTTTCGGCAACAATTACGATGGTTCTCACATGATTCACAGGCACACAAAAGTAGCAGTTGATCTCATAGACGGATTCAAACAGAGTACTAGCCCCAGAGGGGTCGATAACAAGCAAGGTTCGGATAATTAGACACAATCCAAACTACTATTAAACACTAGCTGGGGCAACTATTTCATGCCTCGGTCTAATTTGGGCTGGACACAAGAAGGACCTTGCCATGAACATCATCGAGGATGTCCCGCAGCAGCTCAATCCTGTGAACCTTCATGAAGACAACATTGTGGCCTTGCCACTGATAAACTTGTTTGTGGAGGCATGCCACGTCATCTTCCTGTGTAAGCTTGACAAGAACAGTATGCCTCACAAACGAAGGAGTAGCTTTGAACTTCTTGTACTTCAGTACACCCTGGACAACATGACTGACAACAGTGAGGCTGGAATACAACTCTTCATTGGTATAACCGCAAATGGCTTCCAGGATCCAACAACCTAAGAACTCTATTTTCCTAGTGTGTATATTCAGGTCGTCCGCCTCATAGCGAGTGACATGTACAACCACACATCCTTGTTTGCATCAGGGCTCTAATTGAAACAGAAACAAATTATGAATTACTTTTCCGTATAAGAAACACAAGTTACTTAAACCACTATGTATAGCATGGCATCGAAGCTAATAAAATTTTGCATTATTAATCACCACATACTTCCTTTTCTAAAAAAATCACCACATACTTAGATGAAAAACCACAATCGAGATCGGCAAAGAAGGAAATCACCTTGGGCAGCTCTGGGGGGGACACATCCTCAAAGGGGGAAAACTGCTCCTGTAGTGCCACGGGGGCTGTAACCTCAAACGGGGCATTAACCATCCCAGTAGTGGTCATGAGCGTATCTGGGGTCGGCTTGGTGGTTGCCTCCATCTTCTTGGAGCTCTCTGTCTCGTGGGGATCAGCCTCCCGCGTCTGCTCCAATATCGGCAGATCTATGCCTGGTTCTCCTTGGTCCATCATGAAACTGACGAATACTAGGAGACCACTGAAAGGAAAACACAATCGCAATGACAATGAAACAAAAAAAGAGAGTGAGGATCGGTTACTACTTTGCAAAAGTTCTTTTTTTTCTTAACGAAAATATACCAACATCATGGATCCGCTTACCTTCCCTTTGTTCAGAGAGAAGAACAGTGGCAGATGTGAGTGTTGCCTTTCTTGAAGAATGGTGAGGGAGAAGGGGATTCGGCGAAGAGTGAAATGATGGTTGCTTCATCTGTCAAACTTAGACTGCGGGGAGGTGGGGTTTTGTGATACGACGGCTTGTTACTATCGCGCTACGACCGGGGTGACTCTCCGCCTGCATACTGCCTTCTAATTTGGTGGATGGCATTTGGGCCCGCGCGCTGCATGGCCCGCATGTCGGTGAACCAAAGTATAACAACATTCAGTAGAGGGAGACGTTTCAATGACCTAGGAGGAGCCAGAAGCGGTAGAGTGTCTCCACTGTACTAGTAGTAATTGTTTTTCTGGGTAGCTGTAGAGTGTCTCCACTGTACTAGTAGTAATTGTTTCTCTGGGCCCAAGACAAAACAGCCCATCCACACTAGTAAATAGTAAAATCAATTCAAAAGCCCATATATTTACTGAATTGACGAATGGGTATGTCGAAGAGAAAAAAAAGGAGTTTCAGGTGGGCAAAAGAGCTTCTGAATGTGCCGGGCTTCTATTTACAACATATTGTGGTCATAATCCATTAAATTTTACGACCCGAGATGTTCATTCTATGGACCTGACCGATTCATTTGACTGTGACTGCCGAAAACAGTGCTAGAGTTAGATGTTGTTGCCCTTTTCAATCTAGTTTTTTTGTAAACCTGATGAACAATTAACCCTCGTGCTTTTGTATAGTTTGTAAGCTGGAGTTAGATGTTCCTGCCCTTTTCAACTCGGTTGTGACTGTCATATTTTCTTTGAAACAAGGCAAATGGCTTGCCATTCATTTAATTTAGAGTGAAATATTGTAACAAATTCCAACCAAGGGAAATAACATCACTCTCGACGGCTGCTTGAGCTCACTGTGCATTACAGAAGCCAAGTGATTAGCCCCCGCCAGCACCCACAAACTTATTTCGAACTAGCACATCAAATGGGCTGTAAATTTTCATAGGAAAGGCTGCATGACCATGACAGATTTGGATTGTGACATTTGGGACCCGTGAGGAAATAGCTTATCCAAGGTGGTGTCGACTTACTAGCCAGTCAACAAACGATTCTGCCTACCAACCGTTGGACTAACATCCAACATCTGTCGTGTATCTTCTATCTCTTGTCTTCTTCTTCCTCCAGCCGCCCAAACCAAACCACCCCGTCGGCTCCGCCTGCCCCCGCCTCCCATGGCTGGCTGCGCCTCCGCCGCCCTACCATACGTACCCTCCAACGTTGGCCAGTCCCTCCCTCTATTCCCCCACATGTCCTATTATTCTCCGGCGATGTCAGCCCCAACATGCACCCGCGCACGAACCAGTCAACCCTCGTACTCCCCTCCGCCTGCGACTAGACCGGCGCATCTTCAACGGCTCCTGTTCGTTCCGTCTGAGGCCTCGCCGTCGTCCTCCGCCTTGCGGCCTTGGTTCGCTCGCCGTGCGCGGTGCGCCGCCCTCTTGCGTTGTCAACGTCGTCAACAACCGAGAGGAACAAGGAGATGACTGTACATGGAGAGGATGACAGTAGGGACCCACCAGCGTCATGGCAGTACGCAAGCAAGTGCCTCTATAGTACAAGCCTAAAAATATGGTTCCTCCTAATGGTAGGACATATGGGTGTAGAGACCCGACCTTAGATGGTCAAGTCTCTGTGCTTCAGTGTCATCCCTGGATCGGTAATGCTGACACACACAATACTCGAGGATTTGTAACAGAGTAGCAATCACACACTTATTACATCGAAAAGTCTAAGAGAGAACTTATTATAGTAATATGGCTTAAGGCCATCTAATGCGATAACAGTGGAAGGCTTGGAAGATAAAGTGAGTCCATCAACTCCAACGACATAGCTGAGCTGCACGGCAACGACCTAACGAACCTTACTCCTCGTCTGAAAAGTCTGCAACATAATACGTTGCAGCCCGAAAATGGGTCAGCACATGGAATATGCTGGCAATATAACACAGTAGAGTAGAAACAGAATAATGCTATCACTACATGCATATATGGCTGGTGGAAAGCTGCATGGTTATAGTTTTTGCGAAAAGCCTATTTTTCCCTACAACAAAGGAATAGATTTTAATTTAACTATCATGGTGGTTGAAACATCATTGAGAAGGTACCCCCAACTCAATCACAATTAAAGTGATTAACAACCCAATAGTATTAATTAAACATGGTGAGATACATGTGATAACCCAAGTACTAGATACTCAAAAATTGTCCATAACCGGGGACACGGCTAACCATGATTAGATTGTACACTCTGCAGAGGTTTGCGCACTTCTCCCCACAAGACTCGATCGCCTCCGTTGGATTTCTCGCACTACATGGTGTTTGAGAAATGGATGACCGAGACACAGTCTTTCAGAAACGTTAACTCTCTACTCCGGGTGGACCATACCAAACCTACCAAACCCACTACCTGCTGATCTACCTCTTCAAGAGCTCCACGTAACTTACTCAACTATTCTAGAGCCCATAATAGCTTGTGGCTGCACACGGAATTTTCAAGCATGAATCATCTCAGTTCCCTTTGAGCCTGGGTGGCGGTCCATAGGAAGATCACACGAGTACCCCAGGATTTCCAAAAAAAATACAGACAACACTGGGTTCCCCAGGTGCCTCAATCCACCCAGTTGTTTGATTAAGTTGCCACCTTAAGTTGAACCATTAATTAACAATCTCACATCTGTCATGAATTTCACTCAAACCCAAACCACGTCTACGAGCATAATATAGCAATATAAGAAATACGTAGAAGTAACTCCTAAGGGTTTGAATATAACAGGGCAATAGGTTCTACCTCAGTAACTACTTCCCAACCCACAAGTCAATGACATCCTAATCATGCAATGTTTGAGGATTGGAACTAATGCATAAAAACTGGGTAATAATGGGATATGATCAAAGTGTTACTTGCCTTGCTGACGATCCGCGAATCCTAGAGACTCGTAGTAACACGCTTCGCACTCCGGGAATTCTATCGCAAGCAAACAATAACATACATAAGTAACAAGCAAGATGCACAAGCAAAACTCAAATAAGAGAGGTTGACCAGAAATTTCAACTTAAGAACTCCGGTACGCAAAAAGAATCAAAACAAACGAAGCAACGAAAGTCAAACGGCGAAAGAAAACCACTTCATTTACTAATTTTAACTTAGGTCAAATTTTACAGTAGCAAAAACTTAATTGAGTTGATTAACCGGAAAGAGGGTTTCGAGACGAAACTCCAGGCGCTTGAATCGCCTGATTCCGATAAACGAGCGAAAAGATAAATAGAAATTAAGATCGGATCAGAAATCGGGATCAGAAAAATCACGGAATAAATGCGAGAAAAAGAAAAACGACAAACAAGATTAACGAATGAACATTCGTTATCTGGATCTAAATGAAGAACGTGTTCGTTAAAATGAACGAACGAGCGAACGCTCACTAAATAAATAAACCGAGAAAAGCCGATCTATTTTTTTCAAAAAAACTAGGGTTTTGAAAAAAATTAAAACCGAACGGTTTTCAAGAA
>NC_041392.1:594995386-595003485 GCF_002162155.2 Triticum dicoccoides | reverse complement strand
GAGGCGGTGATGGTGGCGGTGGGGGGCTTGGGCGGCGTGTATATAAAGGGGGCGGGGTGGGGCGGCTTGGAAGAGGGGGCAAGGCGGCGGCGACCGAGTCCGGCTCGGACTCATCGTTCGAGTCGGCGGCGGGAGGCGGCGCGCGCGCAGGAGGCGGCGGTGTCGGCTGGGCTGGCATGGCTCGGCTGGGCCCTAGGCCCAGTCGGGGGCGGGATTTTTTTTATATATAATACCACCGACAGAAGAAAAATCCTAGAAAAATAAATAAAAATCTAAAAATGCCAAAACAAAATTTCACCGTCTAAATAAAATATTTAGCACAAGTTGAACATTTTCTTGGCCCTAAAATGCAATTTTGAAAACATGCAATTTTTCTAATGCAAATAAAATCCGAATAAAACCAAATAAAATCCAATAAATGATTTTAAATATTTTTCCTCCAATATTTCAATTATTTTGCAGAAGTCATATTATCTCCACTCATTTGATTTAATATGAAATATTTTTCAGAGAGAAAAATTATTGAAATCAAAATCCTCGTTTCATTATTTGATAAAAATCAAATATGAAAAACGGAAAATCCCCAACTCTCTCCGTGGGTCCTTGAGTTGCTTAGGATTTCGAGGATTGCAGAACGGAAATGCAATAAATCATGATATGCATGGATGATCTATGTATAACATTCCAAATTGATAATTTGGGATGTTACAAACCTACCCCCCTTAAGATGAATCTCGCCCTCGAGATTCGTGTTGGCTAGAAAATAGGTATGGGTGGTCCTTGCGGAGATCATCCTCTCGTTCCCAGGTGGCTTCATCCTCGGTATGGTGGCTCCACTGAACTTTGCAAAACTTGATAACCTTACTGCGGGTGACTCTGCTGGCAAACTCAAGAATCTTAACTTGCTTCTCCTCGTAAGTCAAATCACTGTCCAACTGAATCGCCTCCAAGGGTACTGTATCTCTTAATGGTATATCAGCCATCTCAGCATGACAGTTCTTCAGCTGTGAAACGTGGAACACATCGTAGACTCCTGACAATCCCTCAGGTAACTCCAACTTGTAGGCAACTTCTCCCATCCGTTCCGAAATGCGATACGGTCCTACAAATCTCGGGGCTAACTTTCCTTTAACTCCAAAACATTTCACTCCTCACAAGGGCGATACTCGCAGATATGCTCTGTCTCCAATTTCGTAGGTTACCTCCTTGCGTTTTGAGTCTGCATAACTCTTCTGCCTGGACTAAGCAATCTTCAGTCGGTCTTGGATCAGTTTTACCTTCTCCTCAGATTCTTTAATCAAGTCTGGTCCAAACAACTGTCAGTCTCCTACCTCATCCCACATCAACGGTGTTCTGCACCTGCGTCCATACAGGACTTCAAACGGTGCCATCTTCAAACTGGCTTGGTAGCTGTTGTTGTATGAGAACTCTGCATACGGCAAATTGTCATCCCAACTAGATCCATAGTCTAGCGCACAGGCTCTCAACATGTCCTCCAAAATTTGATTGACTCTCTTAGTCTGTCCATCTGTCTGCGGGTGAAACACTGTACTGAACTCCGATCTCGTTCCTAAAGTCTGGTGTAAATGATGCAAAAACTTTGAAATAAAATGTGTTCCTCAATCCGATACGATGGTCCTCGGAACTCCATGCAGACATATGATCCTGGACATATAGATCTTGGCCAACTTTGCACTTGTATAGGTGGTTTTCACTGGGATGAAGTGAGCTACTTTGGTCAAATGATCAACTACTACCCATATGGAATCATATCCTGCTTTAGTCCTGGGTAATCCGGTGATATAGTTCATGCCAAGTTTATCCCACTTCCATTCGGGTATCGGCATAGGCTATAACAGTCCTGCTAGCTTCTGATGTTCTACCTTAACTCTCTGACATACATCACATACGGCTACATACTCGGCAATATCCTTTTTCATACCAGTCCACCAGAAACATTCCTTCAAATCCAAATACATCTTGGTGTTTCCGGGGTGTATCGAGTATGGTGAGTCATGCGCCTCTTGAAGTATTAACTTTCTGATCTCCTGATTATTGGGCACGTAAATTTGGTCCTCAAACCATAGGGTATCGTGCTCATCCTCACGAAAACCTTTGGCCTTTCCTTTGCCCATCTTCTCCTTTATCTCGGCAATCTCTTTATCATCTTTCTAAGCTTCCCGAATCTTGTCCAGCAATGTCGACTGAACCTCCATTGTGGCAATGAACCTTCTAGGTACAATCTCTAATCGAAGTTCCATGATGTCCTTTGCTAATTCCTTCGGCAGTCCTTTACTTTCAAGGATATTAGCATAACTCTTCCGACTCGATGCGTCTGCTATGACATTGGCCTTTCCTAGATGATAGTGTAGCTTCATGTCATAATCCTTTATAAGCTCCAACCATCTCCTCTGCCTAAGGTTCAACTCCTTCTGGGTGAAGATGTACTTCAAACTCTTGTGATTCGTGTACACATCACAATGGTTTCCAATAAGGTAATGTCTCCAAGTCTTCAACGCATGCACTACGGCTGCTAGCTCCAAATCATGCGTAGCATAATTCAACTCATGAGGTTTTAGTTGTCGGGAGGCATACGAAACAACTCTTCCATCCTTCATAAGCACACATCCAAGTCTTAAGTGAGAGGCGTCGCAATACACTTGGAACTCCTTATGTATATCTGGCAGTACTAGCACTGGGGCTGTAGTCAAACGTTTCTTCAACTCCTGGAAACTTGCTTCACAATCTTCTGTCCATTTAAACTTGGTATCCTTCTTCAACAGTTCAGTCATTGGTTTTGCAATCTTGGGAAAATTCTTAATGAATCTCCGGTAGTATCCTGTGAGTCCAAGAAAACTGCGGATCTCGCTAACTGAGGTGGGTGCCAACCATTCAGTGACTGACTGAACCTTGCTATGGTCTACTGCTATACCTTCTCCTGATATAACATGTCCAAGGAATCCGACTTCCTTCAGCAAAAACTCGCATTTGCTAAACTTAGCATACAACTGGTGTTCCTTGAGCTTCTCGAGAACTAAACGCAAATGCTCTTTGTGCTCCTCGTCGTTCTTCGAGTATACCATGATATCATCAATAAACACCAGAACAAACTTGTCCAAATACTCCATGAACACCTTGTTCATCATGCTCATGAAATAGGCAGGGGCGTTTAGTCAGTCCAAACGACATGACCGTGTACTCGTATAATCCATATCGCGTTGTGAACACCGTCTTTGGTATGTCCTTCTCTCGTATCTTCAACTGATGATACCCTGATCGTAAATCGATCTTTGAGAACACTTTAGCTCCTTGCAACTGATCAAACAGATCGTTGATCATCGCTAGTGGGTACTTGTTCTTTATCGTCACTTCATTCAAGGCTCGATAATCAACAACCATCCTTAGGGATTTATCCTTCTTCTCAACCAAAATTACTGGGGCTCCCCAAGGTGATGAACTCCTTCATATGTATCCTTTCTCCAATAACTCCTTGATCTATTTCTTAATTTCCTCCAGATAATTCGCGGGCATTCGATAGGGTCTCTTGGATATTGGTCATGTTCCTGGTAACAGCTCTATCAAAAACTCAATATCTCTGTCCGGTGGCATGCCTGGTAACTCCTCTGGGAAAACATCCGGGTAATCCTTTACTACCGGCACTTCCTCCTGAACAACTCCCGTAAGGGCATTCACTTGGCTCCTTTTAGGCACATGCCTAGACACACACTTAATCCTTTTTCCCTCCAGGGTGGTGAGATAAATTGACTTACTCGCACAGTCAATGCTTCCTCCATACTTTGACATCCAGTCCATACCCAATATCACATCCAATCCTTGCGACTCCAAGATAATTAGGTCAGACGGAAACACATGTGTGCCAATGGTTAAGGGTATCTGGTCACACCGTCGGCTAGCCATATATTCTGCTCCGGGTGAACTCACTAAAATAGGGGTCCTAAGGGTTTGGGTTGGTAGTTTAAACTTATCCACGAATCCCCTTGATATGTATGAATGTGATGCACCGGTATCGAAAAGAACAAGAGCGGTAAATGACTTAACCAAAAACTTACCTATTACCGCGTCCGGCTGCTCTTCAACCTCCTCCACGTTAACGTGGTTCACTTGTCCTTTATTGAATGGATTGGGCTTCTTCCCAGCGCTTCCATTTCCGTTTCCATTCCTTCCTTCGGGGCAATCATTGGCATAGTGCCCTGTCTTCCCGCACTTAAAACAGGTAACCTGACTTAAGTCTCTTTTGGCGGGAGTGGACGGGTTGGAGCAGTTCTGATTGTTGTTAGCTCCGTTCCCATTCCCATTCTTAGCACCACTGTGGTTATGTGATCCCTCCAGTGTGGTTGTGACCTCCATGGTTATGTACCAGTCCTCCCGAGTTCGGGGTTAGGCGAGGCTTCTGTTGAGCTCCTGAATTATACTTCCCTTGTCCATACTTTCTCTTGAGGCTCTCAATCTGATGTTATTTCCCTTCAATCATAAGAGCCTTTCTACCAACTCCTGGTAGTTGTTGAAGGTTGCTACCATCAACTACATGCTCATCTCATCATTCAGCCCTTCCATAAACTTCTCCTGCTTCGCGGCATCTGTGGCAACATCATCAGGGGCATAGCGTGATAACTTTCTAAACTCATCCACGTACTGAGCCACAGTACGGTTCCACTGGCGTAGGTTGTGAAACTCCCGCTTCTTCATCTGCATAGCTCTAGTTGAGACATGGGCGGTGCGGAAAGCTTGCCGAAACTGGTCCCAAGTGACATTGGCTACAGGAAAAGTGGTTGTGTAATTCTCCCACCATGAGGCTGCTGGTCCATCCAGTTGATGTGCGGCAAAGCATACCCTCTCAGCATATGTGCAACCTGCGGTGGTCAACTCCCTTCCAATACGGCGTAGCCAATCATCAGCAACTATAGGCTCGGTGCTACTGGAAAACACCGGCGGCTGTAACCTTAGAAAATGGGCTAGGTTGTCCACTGGCGGTGGGTTGTTGTTGTTGTTGCCCTGGTTCTGAACTAGCAATTGCATCAAGGCATTCTGCTGCTGGATCAACTGGGTGAGCTCCGGCGGGAAGGCAAAACCGGTGTCACGTCTCGGAGGCATCTGATGGGTTTAGATGGAATAGATTAGAATAGAAAAAGGGGTCTAATGAGAATGCACTACCCATATGCACATGAGACAAACACAATCATTTCACTCAATCAATCAAGCAAGGGCATACAAACGGTCTAGAACTATCGCAAAAGTGCTCACTACTACTATATACATGGGGGAAATACTACTAATATTTGGTGGTCATCTAGAAATTTTGATCGGTGGAAGACTCCATGATGTCTGCTCCAGCTTCGTCTTCAAAGTCATCATCACTAGGGTCGGAGTCGGTGTCGTCGATGATGATGCAGTTGTCCGGGTAAGTGGAATCAGCGTCTTCTACTCCCGGTGCTGGTCCTCCCATGAATACTCCGATCTTCTTGACTAGGTCGTCATTCTTCTCCAGTAGGGTCTTGATTTCCTCCTCCTATCCATCGCGGGTAAACTTGAGTTCTTCCTCCAGCTCGATGATCCTAGTCTTCGCCTTCTTCAAGTCCATCATGTCCGCACACATCTGGTTCTCCTGACGTCGAATGTGCTGGTTTAACTCTTGGATGAAAGCTGCAATGGATCTATCCTTCTTAGTGCTGATTACTTCCCATTGCTCGTCTCGGCGCCCACATATTTGGTAGATAGTGTCCTGGAGATCCCTGTGATACACTTCTCCAATGCGTCCCATGGTGATGTGAGCTGCCATACTCTTTCCTAAACTCCAGGTTGGTGCGTCGAAGGAAAATTCTATGGGTTTAGAGGTTGGCGAGAACGTCCTTCCTGGAACTTGTACTTGAATCATCCAGCGCTCTTCTTCTGGTAAAGTGGCATTGTACGTCCCGGTGAAGCTTGGTATTCCAATGTTCAAGTATCTAGTGACTTCCTTCAGGTGACATCCAAAAGGTGTATCTTCATCCGGTTGTGCAAACTTGTTCTCTATCTCCGCCATCCTAAAGAGTAGAAAATGGAGAGGAGTCAGAAATGAGTAGAGAAGTGTGACCTAGGGTTTATCTTAGTAGTCGTGTCCTACACTCAGCGTGTGCTATGATACCATCTTGTAGCGACCCGACCACAGATGGTCAAGTCTCTGTGCTTCAGTGTCATCCCTGGATCGCTAATGCTGACACACACAATACTCGAGGATTTATAACAGAGTAGCAATCACACACTTATTACATCGAAAAGTCTAAGAGAGAACTTATTACAGTAATATGGCTTAAGGCCATCTAATGCGATAACAGTGTAAGGCTTGGAAGATAAAGTGAGTCCATCAAATCCAACACCATAGCTGAGCTGCACGGCAACGACCTAACGAACCTTACTCCTCATCTGAAAAGTCTGCAACATAATACGTTGCAGCCCGAAAATGGGTCAGCACATGGAATATGCTGGCAATATAACACAGTAGAGTAGAAACAGAATAATGCTATCACTACATGCATATATGGCTGGTGGAAAGCTGCATGGTTATAGTTTTTGCGAAAAGCCTATTTCTCCCTACAACAAAGGAATAGATTTTAATTTAACTATCATGGTGGTTGAAACATCATTGAGAAGGTACCCCCAACTCAATCCCAGTTAAAGTGATTAACAACCCAACAGTATTAATTAAACATGGTGAGATACATGTGATAACCCAAGTACTAGATACTCAAGAATTGTCCATAACCGGGGACACGGCTAACCATGATTAGATTGTACACTCTGCAGAGGTTTGCGCACTTCTCCCCACAAGACTCGATCGCCTCCGTTGGATTTCTCACACTACATGGTGTTTGAGAAACGGATGACCGAGACACAGTCTTTTAGAAATGTTAACTCTCTACTCCGGGTAGACCATACCAAACCTACCAAACCCACTACTTGTTGATCTACCTCTTCAAGAGCTTCACGTAACTTACTCAACTATGCTAGAGCCCATAATAGCTTGTGGCTGCACACGGAAGTTTCTAGCATGAATCATCTCAGTTCCCTTTGAGCCTGGGTGGCGGTCCATAGGAAGATCACACGGGTACCCCGGGATTTCCAAAAAAAATACAGACAACACTGGGTTCCCCAGGTGCCTCAATCCACCCAGTTGTTTGATTAAGTTGCCACCTTAAGTTGAACCATTAATTAACAATCTCACATCTGTCATGAATTTCACTCAAACCCAAACCACGTCTATGAGCATAGCATAGCAATATAAGCAATACGTAGAAGTAACTCCCAAGGGTTTGAATATAACAGGGCAATAGGTTCTACCTTAGTAACTACTTACCAACCCACAAGTTAATGACATCCTAATCATGCAATGTTTGAGGATTGGAACTAATGCATAAAAACTGGGTAATAATGGGATATGATCAAAGTGTTACTTACCTTGCTGACGATCAGCGAATCCTAGAGACTCGAGTAACACCCTTCGCACTCCGGGAATTCTGTCGCAAGCAAACAATAACATACATAAATAACAAGCAACGATGCACAAGCAAAACTCAAATAAGACAGGTTGACCCGAAAGTTCAACTTAAGAACTCCGGTACGCAAAAAGAATCAAAACAAACGAAGCAACGAAAGTCAAATAGCGAAAGAAAACCACTTCGTTTACTAATCTGAACTTAGGTCAAATTTTACAGTAGCAAAAACTTGTTTGAGTTGATTAACCGGAAAGAGGGTTTCGAGACGAAACTCCAGGCGCTTGAATCGCCTGATTCCGATAAACGAGCGAA
Organism: Triticum dicoccoides; assembly: GCF_002162155.2. Classification (NCBI taxonomy): domain Eukaryota; kingdom Viridiplantae; phylum Streptophyta; class Magnoliopsida; order Poales; family Poaceae; genus Triticum; species Triticum dicoccoides. The sequence goes on along the minus strand of NC_041392.1, from coordinate 594,995,683 downwards.
AAGATAAACAGAAATTAAGACCGGATCAGAAATCACGATCAGAAAAATCGCGGAATAAATCCGAGAAAAAGAAAAACGACGAACAGATTAACGAACGAACGTTCGTTATCTGGATCTAAACAAAGAACGCGTTCGTTAAAACGAAAGAACGAGCGAACGCTCGTTAAATAAATAAACCGGAGAAAAACCGATCTATTTTTTTCAAAAAAACTAGGGTTTTGAAAAAAAATAAAACAGAACGGTTTTTAAGAAAAATCGGCGGGCGGCGGCGGCTCCCGGGGCGGCGGGGGCGGCGGC
>NC_041392.1:594989444-594994811 GCF_002162155.2 Triticum dicoccoides | reverse complement strand
GCGCGGCTCGGCGGCTGCGGGAGGCTAGGCGCGGCTCGGGGCGGGGTGCGGGAGGCGGCGATGGTGGCGGTGGGGGCTCAGGCGGCGCGTATATAAAGGGGGCGGGGTGGGGCGGCTTGGAAGAGGGGGCAAGGCGGCGGCGACGGAGTCCGGCTCGGACTCATCGTCCGAGGCAGCGGCGGCGGCTGGGCCGGCCTGGCTTGGCTGGGCCCTAGGCCTAGTCGGGCACGGGATTTTTTTATAATACCGCCGACAGAAGAAAAATCCTAGAAAAATAAATAAAAATCTAAAAATGCCAAAACAAATTTTCACCGTCTAAATAAAATATTTGGGACAAGTTGAACATTTTCTTGGCCCTAAAATGCAATTTTGAAAACGTGCAATTTTTCTAATGCAAATAAAATCAGAATAAAACCAAATAAAATCCAATAAATGATTTTAAATAATTTTCCTCCAATATTTCAATTATTTTGGAGAAGGTATATTATCTCCACTCATTTGATTTAATATGAAATATTTTTCAGAGAGAAAAATTATTAAAATCAAAATCCTCGTTTCATTATTTGATAAAAATCAAATATGAAATCGGAAAATCCCCAACTCTCTCTATGGGTCCTTGAGTTGCTTAGGATTTCGAGTATTATGGAACGGAAATGCAATAAATCATGATATGCATGGATGATCTATGTATAACATTCCAAATTGAAAATTTGGGATGTTACAATGGGGCTCACGCCATTGTCAACATAGTCAATAAACGAGAGAATTACACTATGAGCGGCAGACACCAGGGACCCAGCAAGTCGCGCAGTTTTTTTTAGGAACAAGAAGTTGTTATTTATACTAGTTTTAGCGACCTATCAAGGTAACAACGGGGCTGTGCGGGGCTGTGGCCCGTCTAGCCAAGGTTTTATTTATGTTTACCACATCATGAGCCCAGTTGTGTTTTTTTTCTTGCTGAAAATGGCTAGCCCAGTTCTATTTTTTAAAAGAAATACCCAAACAAGGCCTACTTGCTTTATCGGCCCTGCTGGGCTGCAAATCTTTCAAGACGAGGTGAGTTTCATTCGGTTTGCCCAGAAATGGGTTGTACATTTTTAAAACACGTCCAACCGAGAATTAGTTTCAATTTTTTTTCATTACAAGATCTTAAATTCCATTGATTTTTGTGCATGAATAATTATTTGGATTTTATATTTATATAAATTATTTTTCAAAATAGTTTGAATGTGAATCGATATTTCTGGATTAAAAACAGTTGACCGCACCGAAATATGCAAAATTTCGTATACTTTTTAACCGTGGACACAATATGGGGTGTAATGCTAACAAAAAGAAGATGGGTTCCAAAAAAATTCTTAAGAATTAGCAAACGGGATGTACATTATTATACATAATGGCAGATGGGTTGTATGTTGTTTTCCACAGATTTGAGGCTGACTTGTGCGCCTACTACAGGTTGACGCGTATGCTTTCATAAAAAAAGGTCGATGCACACGCAACGCCCTGTCAACTTAGTTAACACACGAGAGCGGCGACTGTTGGATGTCCATCCAACGGTTGTCGTGCTTCTTCAATCTCTGCTCTTCATGCTCCAGCCGCTCAAACAAGCGCTGGCGGGACTGCCTGCTCCCTCCTCCTGTGGCCGGCTATGCTGTCGCGCAGGCCTCACGGCCCCACCGTACTCCCATCGCTGGCCTAGCCATCCCTCTACTCACCCACACATGCTGTTATTCTCCGGCGATGGCAGACGAACCAGTAAACCCTCGTACTCCTCCGCGTGGGAAACAACTGCCGAGTATTCCTTGGCTCTGTGTCATTCCCTTCCTACGCCTCGCTGTCATCACCGCCCTGGTGCTGTCGGCGCGGCCTGGTCAACATGGTCAATGAACGACATCCATCGGAAGTGGACTGTATGTGGAGAGGCTGACAGCTGGGTCCATGGCCGCACGCAAGGAAATGCCTCCTTATTACGCGCAAAATAATGATTCCTCCACCTGACAGCTAGGACCCACGGGAAGGGCCTCTGTATTTCGTGAAAAAAACGTTCCCCCCACTGACAGGTCGGACCCACCAGCTATATCTTCGCACGCAAGGAAGTGCCTCCTTATTACGCCCAAAAAAATGAATACTCCCTACTAGCTGGGACCCACCATATTGTTGGGCTGACTTGTGGGCCTACTAAGTTGATAGGGACGGAGGGCTTTGTCAACTTAGTCAATACTCCAGTGACCGTATGATGTCCATCGAACGGCCATAGTGCTTCTTCAACCTCTGGTCTTCTTGCTCCAGCCGCCCAAAGCAGCGCCAGTCGTGTTGCCTGCTCCTGCCTCCTGTGGCCGGCTGTGCTACCGCGGAGGCCTCACCGCCCCCATACTACTCCCACCACTGGCCAGGCCATCCCTCCACTCACCCACACCCCCTGTTATTCTGCAGCAACGACAGCCTCACACCGCAGCCGAACCAGTGAACACTCGTACTCCTCTCCGTGTGGGCATCCACTGCCGCGTCTTGCCCAGCTCCGCGTCGTCCCCTTCCTAGGCCTCACCATCGTCCACCGCCATGGTGCTCTCGGCGCAGCGTGGTCAATGTGGTCAACGACCGACTTCCATCGGAAGAGTACTATACGTGGAGAGGCTGACAGCTGGGTCCACGACAGCCGCAAGGAAGTGCCTCCTTATTACGCGACAAATAATTATTCCTCCACCTGATAGCGGGGACCCACCGGACGGGCCACCAGTATTTTGCGAAAAAAATCGTTTCCCCTGACTGCTGGGACCCACCGGATGGGCCACTGTATTTCGCAAAAAAACGACCCCCCCACTGTAAGCTCGGACCCGCCGGAAGTGCCTCCTTATTACGCACAAAAAAATGAATACTCCCCCGGCTAGCTGGGACCCACCTTGGTGGGAGGCTGACTTGTGGGCCTACTAAGTTGACGGGGACGAAGGGCTTTGTCAACTTAGTCAATATGAACGATTCTAGCTCAAGTGACCGTGCGATGTCCATCCAACGGCCGTAGTGCTTCTTCAACCTCTGGTCTTCTTGTTCCAGCCACCCAAAGCAGCGCCGGTCGTGCCTCATGCTCCTGTCTCCCGTGACTGGCTATGCTACCGCAGAGGCCTCACCGCCCCCAACTATTCCCACCACTGGCCAGGCCCTACGGCGACGGCAGCCTCACACCGCAGCCGAACCAGTGAACCCTCGTACTCCTCTCCGCGCGGGCTTCCACTGCCGCGTCTTCCCCGGCTTCGCGTCGTCCCCTTCCTAGGCCTCGCCGTGGTCCACCGCCGTGGTGCTCTCCGCGCGACGTGGTCAACATGGTCAAGGAACGACTTCCATCAGAAGAGTACTGTACGTGGAGAGGCTGACAGCTGGTTCCACGGCCAGAGCCCAGTTTTTTTATGATTTGCCAAGCAAGTCGCTTTGTCAGGCCTGTTGGGCTGCAAATCTTTCAAGACGAGGAGAGCTTTTATCCGGCTGGCTGAGAAAATGGCCCATCAGTAATGAGAAATGGGCTGTACATTTTTAAAACACATCAAACCGGCAATTAGTTTCAAATATCTTTTTTTTTCATTTCAAGATTTTAAATTACATTAATTTTTATGTGTGGAGAATTTGTTGGATTTTATATTGATATACATTTATTTTTTAAATCAGTTTGAATGTGAGTCGAAATTTTGGGATTAAAAACAGTTCAGACTGCACCAAAATATGCAAAATTTCGTATAATTTTTTAACCGTGGCCACAATATGGGTTGTAATGCTAACAAAAAGAATATGGGCTCCAAAAAAACCTTAAGAATTAGCAAATGGGTTGTAAATTATTAGAAATAATGGCAGATGGGTTGTATGCTGTTTTCCACAGATTTGAGGCTTTCCTAAAAAAAGGTTGACGCACAAGCACTGACTGTTGGATGTCCAACCAACGGCCGTCATGCTTCTTTAATCTCTGTTCTTCCTGCTCCAGCCGCTCAAACAAGCGCCGGCGGGACTGCCTGCTCCCTCCTCCCCGCAGTCGGCTATGCTGTCGCGCAGGCCTCACCGCCCCACCGTACTCCCATCGCTGGCCTAGCCATCCCTCTACTCACCCACACCTGCTGTTATTCTCCGGTGACGGTAGACGAACCAGTAAACCCTCATACAGTCGTACTCCCCTCCGCATGGGAAACAACTGTCGAGTCTTCCCTGCCTCCGTGTCTTCCCCTTCCTAGGCCTCGCTGTCGTCCACCGCCATGGTGCTCTCGGCGCGGCGTGGTCGATGTGGCCAACGACCGACTTACATTGGAAGAGTACTGTGCGTGGAGACGCTGACAGCTGGGTCCACGGCCGCAGCAAGGAAGTGCCTCCTTATTACGCGCATAATAAGTATTCCTCCACCTGACAGCGGGGACCCACCGGACGGGTCACCGTATTTCGTGAAAAAAACGTTTCCCCCTGTCTGCTGGGACCCACCAGCTACACCTTCGCACGCAAGGAAGTGCGTCCGGGCAAAAAACAAAATGATTCGCCCCCCTGACTGCTGGGACCCACCAGCTACAACTTCGCACGCAAGGAAGTGCCTGACATTCGGGACCCACCTGGTCGAAGCTTACGTAGCGTTGTCATTCTGGTCATGAACGTGTACGTACATATATAGTGGTGGATGTAGAGGCGCGCACGTGTTGTAGTAGAGGCGCGTATGTGTCGTAGTATAGGCGCGCACGTAGCATGTACACGTACGTACAACGGCCAGGGTGCAAGCAAGAAAATACGGCCACGTATGTGTACATACGGGTGGGGTCTCAAACACCTACTCGCGCATACGTACGGCGAGGGCTCGTGTACATGGCTGGGTCGGAACGGAGAAACAGCGTCGTCGTCGTGTTCATGGGGAGGCAACGGAATGCGTCGTGTTCATGGGGAGGCAACGGAATGTGTCGTGTTCATCAGGAGGCAACGGAACGCGTGGGAGCCAACCGGCTGGGTGGGAACGGAATGCATGGTCGTGTTCATCGGGAGGGCTTGGACAGAACAGGCGATGGAAACGAGGCCGGGCGTACTGCACAACTGAGGAAACGGACCTCCTACGTTCGAAACGGGGTCCTGTTGATCGGGAGGGGTCTGGCGTACCGCAAAACGGAGGAAACAGACCTACTACGGTTGAAATGGGGGTCCTGTTGATCGGGAGGGGTGTGGCGTACCGCAAAATGGAGGAAACGGACCTCCTACGGTCGAAACGGGGGTCCTGTTGATCGGGAGGGGTGTGGATACCGCAAAACGGATGAAACGGACCTCCTACGGTCGAAACGGGGGTCCTGTTCATCGGGAGGGGTGTGATGTACCGCAAAATGGGACTCCACGGGATACTGTTCATCTCCACAGTCG
>NC_041392.1:594946880-594989181 GCF_002162155.2 Triticum dicoccoides | reverse complement strand
ATTTATCCAATCGACCGGCTTCAGTTAGCAGCAGTAGCGAAGGAATCGCTCGACCGGGTTCAGTTAACAGCCATCGATCGATCGCTCGGGTTCAGTAACGCATAGCCTGCAGTGTAATCGCTCGGGTTCAGTTAGAGCCCAACGCCTCGCTCAGGTTCAATTAGAGCCAACGCCTCGCACACACGCGCATATGTGTACGAGAGAAACACACATCGCTCGGCCCCTGACCTCCCACCGTAACCGGGAACTCCTCGAAATTTTCCTCGCCCTCGCTTCTACCATGGGTTTTTCCGTCATGGATGGCCCAAATAATGTCATGCAGCTGCGTCTCCGGCCCGCCCAGGATGAAAAGCCCATTTTCTGTCATGATTTTTTTTCATAGAAGTAGGATCCCACCACATCTATGATGATACCGGGTTTTGTCACAATTATCGTCATAGAAGTGTCATATGTATGATAGAAAAAAATTTGTTTGGCCCAAAATGTCATGGATGTGTCTTTTTTTGTAGTGCAAGTGGTAGGTAGCGCGACATAGCGATAGAACGAACAACTAGCAAGCAAAGATAGAAGTGATTTCGAGGGTATGATCATCTTGTCTGAGATCCCGCAAGGAAGAAGAACGAGTCCATGAAGAAGACAAACGGACGTAGTTGAACGGATCCTCACAACTCCGCAACAAAATCGAAGCTAACGAGAGAAGCATCCTGGAAAGAAGCAAGCAACAAAGTAAACAACTGTCACATATACATGACATTATGTGCAAACAAGTATGATGCATGTCCGGTTTAATGAGGCATGGCATGGCAAAGTGCACAAACAATACTACAAATTAAGTGGAGCTCAATATGCAACGAGTTGCATACTGATGAAACACCACATGACTTATTTAGTTCACTCTTGTTTATGTACCCAACAATATTAAAAGTTGTTAAACATGGCAAGAGATGAAGCATGATAAAACTACCTAACTAGGCAAGTTTAAATGAGGCCGGAACAACAAGCAACAAGACCGGAAAATCCTCATATGCAATTTAGGATTTGTTACCATTCTGCCCTAAAGCATATTTTAGAGTTGTTTAACATGCAAAATAATGCCACCATGTTAAACTATACATCTTTCTACCCCATTTACATATAAAGTTTATTTAAAATGGAGCTACAGTTATTTAGTTATGAATTAAATCATTTTAGCATGTTATATAGGTAAATTAAAGCAAACAACAATTTAAACAATATAAATATGGATGAAAGTTGCATATTATGAAACAACACAAAAATCTAAGCATTTTACATATATAAATTATTTATATATGATGCATAGATTGTGAGATATGAAATGCATGATCTAGAGGGACTTTTCTGCAAAACTGCAATTCCTAGATAATTGATAAAATCGCACAAAGGAAAAAAACACCTACGGGCTGAATCTAAAGCACCCTGGGCTGGGGGATTTGCTCACCATGGGCCTTGGCCCGTTCGGTGGAGGAGGGAGGCCGGCAGGGCGCTGGGCCTTGCCAGTAGCAAGCCGGCTGCTGGGTCATCCACGCGATCTGGCACGGGAGGCCGGTTGATGAAGCGGTCAACGCAACAGCATTTGTGGTTGTCTCGCTCGACCACAGGTGAAGCAGAGGACGCAGAGGCGGGATACAGGGGCAGGGGTGAGCTCTCTTGCAACGGGCGGCGCGCCGGCAACGGGAAACAGCGAGGATGGTCGGAGATGTATATCTGGGCATCGGGAACCCATCTCCGGCAGGGCTTGATGGAGTCGAGGAGGAAGGGAACCCGCGACGATGCACATGATGCAGAGGAGGCTTGGTTGCCTGGAAACGTACTCCAGTGAGGAACGGTGACTCGTGGAATGGCAGCATTCTCCGATGAGGAACGGCGACTCACGGAACGGCATAGTCAACGGGCGTGGTCACCGGAGCGGTCGAAGTCGAGGTCAGGGTGGACTCGGTGACCGGCGGTAGTGGCTTGAGGCGGGGCATCGGTGTCTTGAACATCAGAAGGTAGAGAGACGTGAGAAGAGAGCAACCGCGAGAGGAGGGAGACGGAAGATGTGCTGCTGTCGTGGCTCGTCGGCGGAGAGGAGCTTGAGTGGCGCGAGCTGAATCCATCTGACGGGCTGGCAAACTCGAGGCACTCGGGCGCCATGGCTGCTCCTATCATGACGAGGAGAGAGGTAAGAAAAGAGAGAGGGAGAAAGAAAAGGAAGGAGGAAAGGCATGGGCGAGGCCGGCCTGGCGGAGCTGGTCGTGGTCGGCGGGCATGGAAGATACAGGCGGCGGCATGTCCATGTTGCCGGGAAGGAGAGGGGTAGAGTGGAGCTCGTGCTCGGGCGCTGGTTCTAACCTGCCCTGGTTTGAAGCACGGGAGGAGGGAGGCAGCCAGGAGGGTTGCTCGGAGCGAGGAGCTTGAGGCCTTGCTGGATCCTGGTGACAACTGAGTGTGTCGGGTTGATCCGGGCCCATCGGTGACACCTGAGTGTGTCGGGTTCGGGGAAGTTTCGGACACACACGAGGAGCTTGAGGCCTTGCTCGAAGATACTTTATAGATCTTTGGGGTTGATCCAGGCCCATCGGTGATGACTGAGTGTGTCTAGTTCAGGGAAGTTTCAGACACACGTGAGGAGTCGATGCATTGTAAAGCGGGGTTAGGCGAACGAGGTGAAGTGTGTGGTTGGACTGAGAAGAGAGAGGGGGAAGGAGAGCAGCCCGGCGACAGTTTTCGAAGACCGAAAACGTCCAACGTTAGACCGGCTATAATGCCGCTATAGTTATCCGTTGGGGCATCAAACAGACTCCGAATGCGATGAAACTTGGCAACACCGCATGCCAACTTTGAACCCATTCCAAGAACATTTTCCGGCCACTTATAAAATAATATTTCAGACATGCCGCGGGCGCGTGCAAGTGTGTCTTGGCTCAGAATGGACAATGGGGTGAACTGGAGAACCCAGACGGATGCAAGTTTTGAAAACATGATGATGCAATGCACATGATGACATGGCAAGATGCAACACGCAAGCAAAAGACAAGGCAACAACAGCGAATAACTGGAAGACACTAGGCCCAACGGTCTCGGGGCGTCACAGGTAAGACCAAGCACAACACATAAAGATTTCGAAATTGTAGAAACACTAGCACACAAGTCACACTAAGTAAAACAATCATAATTTTTAATCTTGACTTTGATAGTAGGTTCCCATTCATCATGCAATTTTCTAGGAATTGAAACTTCTAATTCCAATTTTCTTCCAAAGCTTTCATCATAGCATCAACAGTATGTTTAGTAAAAGCTTTGTTTTGTTCATAGGCATGGGGTGAATTTAGCATGGATCGCAACAAAGAAATACAATCAATCAATGAGCAAGTATCATAATTCAAGTCTTTGTAATCCAAAAGAGTGGGCACATCACTAGCTAAAGTTTTGACCTCTCCAAACCCACTTTCATCAATTTTCTCAATGAGATTTTCACACTCCAAAATATTGGGATGCCTTCTACCTAAAGTTGACTCTTCTCCAGTCCCTTTTTTATCAATCTTAACTTTACTAAACAAAGAATCAATAGAAGAAACACCAATCATTTTAAGATCTTCGTCATTTTTGCGAAAGAAATCACTAGAAAACACTTTTTCCTAAAATTCTCTTTTAGCTCTAAGCACAGCATTTCTTTTCTTACTTTCATCCATAGAAACATACAGAGCTTTAATTGATTCATTAACTTTAGGCACAAAAATTTTCAACTTGAGATTTTCTACATCATGAGCAATTCTATCAACACTTCTAGACAAATCATCAATCTTATTCAACTTTCTTCTATGGAAGTGTTGAAAACTTTTTGCATGTTGATAAATTATTTAATATTATTCTCAAGATCAGAGGTATTCCTATTATTATTGTAAGATTGACTTCCATAGGAATTACCATAATTATTAGGGGTATTACTAGGAAAAGGCCTAGGATTAAAATTTCCTCTATAAGCATTGTTGTTGAAATTATTGCGATAAATAAAATTCACATCAATGGCATCACTATTTTTCTCAATCAAAGTAGACAAAGGCATATCATTAAAATCAATAGGAGCACTTTTACTAGCAACCAATTTCATAAGAGCATCAACTTTATCACTCAAAGAAGAAATTTCTTCAACCGAATTAACTTCTTTACTAGTAGGAGCCCTTTCGGTATGCCATTGTGAATAATTTGCCATGATATTATCAAGAAATTTGGTGGCTTCACCCAAAGTAATTTCCATAAAAGATCCACCCGCGGTGGAATCTAGAAGATTACAAGAAACAAAATTCAACCCCGCATAAAATTTTGTGTATGATCATCCAAAGATTTAACCCATGAGTTGGGCAATTCCTTAGCATCATTTTCATCCTTTCCCAAGATTGTGTAACATGCTCAGGTTCAAGTAGCTTGAAACTCATGATTTGGGTTCTAAGGGAAATAGTTTTTGCAGGAGGAAAATACTTAGTGATAAAAGCATCTTTGCACTTATTCCAAGAATCGATACTATTGTGAGGAAAAGAAGAGAACCAAAATTTTGCAGAATCACACAAAGAAAACGGAAATAATTTCATCTTGACCACATCATTGTACACATCTTTTTTCTTTTGCATATCGCATAATTCCACTAAGGTATTAAGATGGGACGCGGCATCGTCATTAGGAGTGCCAGAAAATTGGACTTTCATAACAAGATTCAGCAAAGCAGTATTAATATCACAAGTCTCCGCACTATGGCAGGAGGAGCAAGCGGAGTGCTAATAATATCATTTTTGTTGGTATTTGAGAAATCACATAACTTGCTGTTCTCTTGAGTGGTGATGACTACACAACAAGATTGCACTCAAAACATATCGAGCAAGGAAACGGCGAATGGAAAAGGAGAGGCGAATAAAACGACAATTTTTTTCTGAAGTGGGGGATAGGAAAACGAGAGGCAAATGGCAAATGATGTAAATTGCGAGATGACATTTGTGATTAGGAACCTGGTTATGTTGAAGATCCTCCCCGGAAACAGTGCTAGAAATTCCTTTTGATTGCTCTCTGACTATAGCGCCAGAAAAGCTCACGTCTGCTAGGACTACGTTGGTATTTCCCAAAACTAGAAGAGTTGATGCACCATAGGTATTCCCCTCAGTGAAGAAACCAAGTTTATCGAACCAGTAGGAGAACCAAGCAACACACAGCACTTGCACACAAATAACAACACCTCACAACCCAACGTGTTAAAGGGGTTGTCAATCCCTTTCGGGTAACGATGCCAGAAATTGGTAATAGATTCAAATAATAGATTGCAAATTAAATAAAGTGCAGCAAAGTATTTTTTGTATTTTTGGTTTAATAGATCCGAATAAAAATGCAAAGGAAAGGTAGATCACAAGCAAATATATGAGAAAGAAGACCCGAGGGGCGTAAGTTTCACTAGTGGCTTCTCTCGAGAAACATACCAAACGGTGGGTAAACAAATTACTATCGGGCAATTGATAGAACCTCAAATAATTATGACGATATCTAGGCAATGATCATTACATAGGCATGACGTCCAAGATTAGTAGACCGACTCCTACCTGCATCTACTACTATTACTCTACACATCGACCGCTATCCAGCATGCATCTACTGTATTAAGTTCATGGAAAACGGAGTAATGCAATAAGAACAATGACATGATGTAGACAAGATCCATTTATCTATTGCGTAGATATAGATCACATCTTTTTATCCTTAGTAGCAACGATACATACGTGTTGTTCCCTTTCTGTCACTGGATCAAGCACCGTAAGATCGAACCCACTACCAGGCACCTCTTCCCATTGCAAGATAAATAGATTAAGTTTGCCAAACAAAACCCAAAAATTGGAGAAGAAATACGAGGCTATAAGAGATCATGCATATAAGAGATCAAAAAACTAAAATAACTTTCATGGATATAAAAAGATATGACTGATCATAAACTCAAAGTTCCTCGGATCCCAACCAGTAGACCGCAAAAAGAGTTGCATCATATGGATCTCCAAGAGACCATTGTATTGAGAATTCAGCAAGAGAGAGAGAGAGAGAAAGTCATCTAGCTACTAACTACGGACCCGAAGGTCTACAAAGAACAACTCACGCATCATCAGAGAGGCACCAATGGGCAGTTGCAGCACCCCGCAGCAAGGCTTGCCGGGCTGACACTAAGATCCTCCGTGGTTCCCTTGGAGCCATTCAAGAACAAAGTATTTAAGCTCAGGAGACAAGGCCCCGGCAAGAGGAGCTTGCCGTGAAGGACAACCAAGGCACTCCAAGGAACTTGCCGCGACGCGCCACGCGCTCCGGCAAGGCAACAAGGCCCCGGCAAGAGGAGCTTGCCGGGAAGACCAACCAAGGTACCTCGAGGCCCGGTGAGCGGCAAGCTTCCGGACCGGACAAGATAACAGCAGCGGCAAGTCGCTTGCCGCGGCAGGCGGCCACTCTGTGCCCATGCTCCAGCGCATCCACCAACGTGTTGCTCTGGGTGCCTCTCCAGGCGCGCGTGGCGGGAGGCTGTGCAGCCAGCGGTGCACAGTGGCATGCGAAGCTGACAAGATCGCCATCGTGGCGAACGGTGGCGCCCCTAATGGTCCTTTTCTGCACGTTTAGGCGACTCAGATGGGCATTTAATGCCCTTGTCCCCTGCCGTCAGGGTTAGGTAGGGTGCACTGTACAAGTAACTATACCAACCACCTCACTTTTTACATTTGTACCCTTCTCTGTGTTGCCACCTGTCGGTGACCCCTTTAGCGTATAAAAGGAGGCCCATGCGCAACGTAGAGGGGGTTCAAGAGGTTCGCGAGTTTCGACTGATTCGGAACCCAGAAAAACACTACGCTCTCTCTCTGGAGCAAAAACACAAGATAATCAAACAAGCAGCAGTAGGAGTGTTATCTCTCCGGAGAGCTCCAAAGCTGTGTAAAACTGCTCGTGTGCTTCGCCTCGATCTGCTCTTCGTGTGATCTCCGCCCCCCGCCGAACCGAAAGGGGCCCGGTCCGCCGGCCCCATAGGTGTTCGTGGATCAGTTTCCCCGACATCTTTGGCGCGCCAGGTAGGGGGCGTCGAGATTGTGTGAACCTGATCTGGCGTTCGCACGAGCTAGATCTTCATTCCCTTCATCAACATGCCACCGAAGAAGAAGACTTCGGCGGCAGCCGCTCCGTCCACGTCACTTCCGCCATCGTTGGAGCAAACGGGTGGTGGAATGGACGCCGGCGGAAGAATGGACGTCGATGAGGAAGCTTATGATGCTGCCAGGTCCAAGGACAAGGCTGCACAAACCTCGGCGGCTGTACATGTTCCGCGCCACTCTCAGGAGGCGCAAGACCAACAACGCCATGGCACTTGCAGTGCCATATGCATGATAGGCCAAGACCAAGCTGGTGGATCTCGGGGCGCTCAAGACCAGCATGCACGCCAGCGTGCTGGCACGAGCGGGGCACGGTCGCCTGGACGGGATACTGCTCCTTCTAACATAGTTAGAAGTCCGAGCACGTCCCGCTCCTCGCGCCGTCCGCCACTGCCACCCACCACTCCAGCAGAAGCTTTGGCGCGAGCTCAACTACTCCTAGATTACCCTCCAACGTCGGACAAGATTGACGAATGGAGGGCCACCATTCAGAGTCTCATCGGCTACGCCAACGGCGACACTCCACGGCGGCCGAGCGCGTCGCCGCCGCGGCAGGGTTGCCGGGCGCGAGCCGGTGGTGACGAAACGGGTGGAGGTGCAACTACCATGCAATCACCACCCCGAAGGCCAAGATCGCCGACTCGCCGGATCCACCTCGACAGCGACTCCACCGCATCGTCGGATCCACGAGCTCGTCGCGATCAGCGCCAAGTTCTTCATGATCGACAACAAGAAGACGCACGAACTCGCATCGAGCGCCAAAGAGAAGCGCGATGTCAATCCGACAAGCGCGCTGGGCCCTCTATTGACATGCATGCGCTAGGGGAACCAGGCGATCTGCCGTACGCGGTAGGTTACCTTGCGTTCACTCGTGAGCTGCGGCAAGTCCAGTGGCCCAGCACGAAGAACTTCAAGCCAGACGTACCGGAGAAGTACGACGGCAAGACGCATCCGTCGGAGTTCCTCAGCATCTACACCATTGCGGTGCAGGCTGCCGGGGGACGGGATGACAAGATCCTTGCCAACTACTTCCCGCTGGTGCTCAAGCCCAACGTCAGATCCTGGCTCATGCACTTGCCGGACAACTCCATATCCTCTTGGGCAGATCTGTGCCATCAGTTTGTCAGCGCCTTCATAGGCGGACACAAGCCTCATGGCCAGGAGAGTGATCTTCATTTGCTCGCCCAGAAGGAAGGAGAGCCCCTGCGCAAGTACATTCAGAGATTCAGCAGTGTGCAGCACAACATCCCAGACGTCCACCCTGCCGCGGTGATCAGCGCGTTCCATCAGAACATGCGAAACCGCAGGATGCGGGAGGAAATGGCGATGTGCAAGATCAGGGACGTCAGTGAGTTATATGCACTGGCCGACAAGTGTGCACGTGTTGAGGAAGGGAGGAGACTCCCCGGAGAGAATGTAGGAGCGGGAGGATCTAATAGTGAAGATGCTGCCCCGGCAAGGAAAAACCGGTGGCAGAACAACAGGAAGAGGAAAGGCAAAAAGGTGCTAGTTGTTGAGCAGTCTGGCAACGGTGGTGGCGCCAAGGAAGCCAAAGCTGGTGACTCCGGCAAGGAGGTTGCCGCGGAGGTGGCGGTCGCCGACAAACAGGACGGCACCAACAAGCAGTATTGCAAGATCCACCGCACCAAGGGCCATGATCTCCAGAACTGTAAGAAAGTCGAGCAGCTTGTTGAGCAACAAAAAGCTGAATACGAGCGGCGCGACAAGGAGAAGGCCCAGGAAGGTGTTGGGGGATCCGGCAAGAAACGTCCCGGCCGAGGAGGACGCCGCGGCAAGGCTAAGCAGCGACAAAGAGACATACCTCCTCGCAGCCGCGACAAGGATGAAGATGACGACGACAATGAAGACATGGATGATGAGGAGACTGATGAGCAGGAGTTCCAGAAAGCCACAAAGGTCCTGTGCGTTGACGATGGTGCTTCTCTGCATACCTCGCACCGCCAGCTCAAGCAGTGGGTGCGGGAAGTTAATGCAGCAGAACCACCCGTCGAGTCACGCAAGCCTCTGAAATGGTCCAGCACGCCTATCATCTTTGATATTGAGGACCACCCTGATCGCATAACTGCGGTCGGGTGCTTGCCGATGTTGGTTTCACCAACAATCCGCAACCTCAAGGTCACTAAGATGCTAGTTGACGGCGGGGCCGGCCTGAACCTAATCTCCTCCGTGGTGCTCCAGAAACTCCAGATCCCTGACAGCGAGCTCAAAGAGACCGGTACATTTCAAGGAATCAACCCGGGAAGAAGCAAGCCGAAGGGAAAGATCATGTTGCCGGGAAGACCAACTCCGGCAAGAGCTCTGATGCCCACTCCGGCAAGCGCACCTCTTCGGAGTGCTGCGCTATTGTCGAGGACGCACCATCAAGCTCCACCGGCAAGTGTAAGAAGGTAATGGCAGCTCCACCTGAGACCAAGAAGGTGTCCGCCAAGGAGGACAGCATTGGTGGTACCTTCACCATCAGCGCCACTCATAACCCCAAATAGGAAAGCGCGCTCGTTGCTTTCCTGCGGGCGAATGTCGATGTGTTTGCGTGGCAACCGTCTGATATCCCCGGTGTTCCCAGGAAAGTAATTGAGCACCACCTTGTCGTTTGTCCTCATGCGCGGCCCGTCAAGCAGAAAGTCAGGAAACAGGCAATGGAGCGCCAAGAATTCATCGCAGAAGAAATCAAGAAGTTGGAAGCAGCAGGCCTTGTCAGAGGAGTGCTCCATCCCACGTGGTTGGCCAATCCTGTTGTCGTGCGCAAGGCTAACGGGAAATGGAGGCTTTGTATTGATTTCACTGATGTTAATAAAGCTTGTCCCAAAGACCCATTTCCCTTGCCGCGCATTGACCAGATTGTTGACTCCACAGTCGAATGTGATTTGCTTTCATTTCTTGATGCATACTCAGGATACCATCAGATATTCATGGCAGAAGAGGATGAAGAGAAAACCGCATTTATCACCCCGTGTGGCACGTACTGCTTCGTATGGATGCCTTTCGGTTTGAAGAATGCTGGTTCAACATTTGCAAGGGTAGTCCACCACGCTTTTGAGCCGTAGATGCACAGAAATATGGAAGCCTACATGGATGACATAGTGGTCAAAAGCAAGAACAGGGCGACCGTGATTCAAGATTTAGACGAGACATTTGCAAATCTGCGCAAGATCAACCTCAAGCTTAACCCCGAGAAGTGCGTGTTTGGAGTCCCTTCCGACAAGCTTCTCGGGTTCTTCGTGTCTCAGCGGGGAATTGAAGCCAATCCCGACAAGATCAAGGCCATTGAGCAGATCGAAGCACCAAAGCGCTTCAAGGATGTACGCAGGCTTGCCGGTTGCGTGGCTGCTCTCAGCAGGTTTATCTCTAGATCTGCTGAGCGCGCCCTGCCATTTTTCAAAATTTTGAAAAAGGCAGGTCCAATAAAATGGACTCCAGAGGCGGAGGCTGCGCTGCAGGACTTGAAGAGATACCTGTCCTCCACTCCAACACTTGTCGCACCTAAGCCGCAAGAGAAGTTGCTGCTGTATATAGCGGCAACCAATCAAGTGGTTAGTGCTGCATTAGTGGCGGAGAGGGAGGCAGATGATGAGCCAGCAACCACGGCAGATGCATCCAGCGACAAGTAGGGGGCTTCGCCGACAAGCTCTGGTCCCGACAAAGATGGATCTGCGCAGGAGCATGATAAGATGTAGAAGAGAATGGTGCAGCGTCCAGTTTACTTTGTCAGTTCCCTTCTACAGGGGGCTAGATCAAGGTACTCTGGTGTGCAGAAGTTGCTTTTCGTCCTCCTCATGGCCTTGAGAAAGCTGCGCCATTACTTCCAAGAACATGAGATCACAGTCGTCACTCGCTTTCCGCTGAAGAGGATACTACAAAATCCAGAAGCGACAGGCAGGATTGTCGAGTGGGCGCTGGAACTGTCAAGCTTTGGCCTCAAGTTTGAGAGCACTTCAACTATCCAAAGCAGAGCATTGGCAGAGTTCATAGCAGAATGGACACCAACGCCAGATGAAGAAATTCCAGAGACGAGCATCCCGGTCAAAGCGGCAAGCAAAGAGTGGCTGATGTACTTTGATGGTGCTTTCTCGCTGCAAGGCGCCGGTGCAGGCGTGCTGCTTGTCGCGCCCACCGGAGAGCACCTCAAGTACGTAGTCCAGATGCACTTTCCCATGGAGCAAGCAACCAACAATACTGCAGAGTATGAAGGATTGCTTGCCGGTCTCAGAATCGCAGCAGACCTTGGGATCAAGAAGCTCATCGTCAGGGGTGACTCACAGCTTGTCGTCCATCAAGTGAACAAGAACTACCAGAGTCCATTGATGGAAGCATATGTTGATGAAGTGAGGAAGCTAGAAGAGCACTTTGACGGCCTACAGATGGAACATATCCCAAGAGCTCAGAATGACATTGCTGATGGCCTGTCAAAGTGCGCCGCACTAAAGTTACCTGTGGAACCAGGGATCTTTGTGCTCAAGTTGACTCAACCATCCGTAACACCATCAACTGGACAAAGCAAGAAGAGGAAGTTGGTTTCTGGTGACTACTTTCCGGCAGAGCTCCCCAAAGCCGCCGCCAAGAAAGTCCCCAAGATCAACACCAAGAATGCTGAGGGGCAGTCTGCTCCGGCAAGCCTTATGGTTTGTTCCGTTGAAGCAGACGCTCCCGACAAGTTCTGCTCCGGCAAGCTTGCCGGGGAACATCAAGCTCCGGTAGGGCCGCAAGTCCTTGCCGTAGAAGCGGATGTTCCCGCAGCAGCAGATGTGCCTTTAGTCCTTGTTGTCGAGCCACAAGCTCCAGCATGGGCACAACAGATTGTCCATTTCCTTCAGACAGGAGAACTTCCCGAAGAGCAAGAAGAAGCGGAAAAAGTAGCCCGGCAGTCAAGTATGTACCAGTTTGTCGATAGCATACTGTACAGAAGAAGACTCAACGGTGTGAAATTGAAGTGTATTTGCCGGGAAGATGGACAAAAGCTGTTGGCAGAGATACATGGAGGCATATGTGGCCACCACATTGGCGCAAGAGCACTTGTCGGCAAAGCTTTCCGGCAAGGTTTCTTTTGGCCGACAGCCCTCCGGGATGCAACTGCACAAGTAACCAAGTGTGAAGCGTGCCAGTTCCACTCCAAACAGATACACCAGCCAGCTCAAGCTCTCCAGACGATCCCTTTATCCTGGCCATTTTCGGTCTGGGGGCTCGATATCCTCGGCCCTTTCCCCCGAGCTGTCGGGGGCTTTGAGTACTTGTACGTCGCAATCGACAAGTTCACAAAGTGGCCGGAAGTGCAGCCAGTGAGGAAGGTGACAGCACAGTCAGCAGTCAAGTTCTTCAGGTCAATTGTTTGCCGTTTCGGGATCCCTAACAGGATCATCACCGACAACGACACGCAATTCACGAGCCGCACCTTCATGCAGTACGTCCAAGACCTTGGCACCAAGGTATGCTTCGCTTCTGTTGCTCATCCGAGAAGCAACGGTCAAGAAGAGAGGGCAAATGCTGAAGTGCTGCGCGGGCTCAAGACTAGAACTTTCGACATGCTGCGCAAGTGCGGAAGAAACTGGATCGAGGAGCTGCCGGTGGTTCTTTGGTCGATCAGAACGACGCCAAATCGAGCCACTGGCCAGACGCCTTTCGCTCTAGTCTATGGAGCAGAGGCAGTTCACCCCACGGAACTCATATACGGATCGCCTCGAGAGCTCGCTTATGATGAGCTTGAGCAAGAACAGCTGCGACAAGACGACGCGCTGCTCCTTGAGGAAGATCGTCTTCAGGCTGCTGTACGAGCTGCTCGATACCAGCAAGCTTTGCGCCGCTACCATAGCCGCAAAGTTAAGGACAGAAGCTTCGAGGAAGGCGACCTTGTTCTTCGGCGCGTTCAGTCCGCCAAGAATTCCAACAAGTTGACACCGAAGTGGGAAGGCCCTTATCGGGTGAAACGAGTCACTAGGCCCGGCGCTGTCCGCCTTGAGACCGAAGATGGCATTCCGGTGAGCAACTCCTAGAACATAGAACATCTTCGTAAGTTTTTCCCGTAGGGCGCGGTTGCCGGGACCCGTTCCGGCAACAACCTTTTGTACAAGTCTTGTCGCTGTTGCATGTAATCATTTGTACAAAGCCGGGCGCAGATCCCGTGCATAAGTAAAACCCCATGTGCTCCGCACAACTTGTCCATTTCATGCATTAGTTTCTTTCTTGCATACGTTATCTGACACTTTGTGCAGCACCTACATCCGGTAAGCAATAACGAGCCGAAGGGCTCCATATCATTATTTTCTCTTCTTTCTTCTTTTCAACAAAGGAAAAGAAGGTTCCATCGCACACAAGTTTGCCAGGGGGAAGGAGAAGATTGTGGTATGGACCAGGCGTCGTTCAAGCAAAGCTTTGCCTTGCCGGGAAGCAAACGACAGAAAAGCTAAGTTGCCAAAGTTTGAGCAATCAATTTTTTAAATTTTTGAGTTTTCTTCCTCGAACGACCCTACTTTGTATGGAAAACCTGTGCGCAGAGGAACCAACTCGTGGCTAGTTGCGCCCTTACTTTGTTTCGAGTCCGCTCAACAACTTAAGTGTGCTGCATCTAGTCGCGACAAGGTTTCTTGTCGGAAGCAGCACCGCCAGCAGGCTGCTGACGTTCCGCACTCAGCGCTCGCGGCTCGGGCGCCTGCGCCGACAAGTTCCCTAGAAGCGTAGGGTAAAAACATACAAAGGAAAAAATCTAGTAGAGGAAATAACATAGCAATTGATAACAGAAATAAAGTTATATTACAAGATAACTTGTCGCAGCTCTAACAGACTGTTTTCATAGCATGATTAGCAGCGACAAGGGAAAAGAAGAAATGGGCGGCCTAGTCTACGCGGTCGCCCTCAACTCTCTTGATCTCGCTCACCTTGTCGACAATGGGTGCGACAAGGGCCTTGAGTGCGTCCCGATCGGCGTCTGGCGGCAAGGACTTGAGGACGTTGGTGAAGCTGAGGCCTGGATTGCGGAAGGCCACCTTCATCAGCACCTTCTGGAGAACCCCGGCGCAGATTTTGTGCGACTCGTCGGCCAGCTGCTTTGGGATCCTCTCCCGGAGCCGCTGGAGTGCCGTCGCCACGCCCTTGAAGAACAGGCTGAGCTTGGCGCTGGGTTGGAGATTCTCGTCGGAAGGATACCCAAAGTCCTCCATCCCCAGCTGCGCCAGCTCCTCGTCGATGACTGCGGCAATGTTCACCAGACCCTCGGTCCAATGCTCCACAGTATCTTTGAATGAGTTCTGGGTAACTGCGATGCTCTCCAGCAGCGCCTTGTCAGCCTTGACCTTCTCCGACAAGGTCTTCTCCCGCTCCTTGGCAGCCTCCAGCGTCTGCATCAGCGTGGCCAGCTTCAACTCCAGGTCCGCATTGGAATCCTTGGCGGCGCTGAGCTCCTTGCCCCTCTCAGCGAGAAGACCTTGCAGCTCACCGTGGGCGGCAGCATCCTTCTCACGCTCACGCTTGAGCGCGGCAAGCTCCTCGCCGCTCTTCCCAATGTTGGCCTCCAGCTGCGCCACCTTCTCCTCCAGCTCTTTCTTGGCAGCCTCTGCGATTGTGGCAGCATCCTTTGCCTCCTTGAGCGCCCCGCCAAGTGCTTGCTCGCGCTCGGTGAGCTCCTCCTCGTAGCTGTCGAGGTTGGCCTTCCGCTGCACCAATTCGCCTTCTCGCGCGGACTGCTTCTCGGCGGCCAGCCTTTGTTCCTCCTCAGCTTCTGCCTTCTCGAGAAGGAATGCCGTGCGCTCCTCGTCGAGTCGCTCCCGCTCTTGTGCCAGGGACCGGAGAGCTTCTTGATTGTGGCCCCGGAGCTCCTCCGCGCGCTTCTCCATGTCAACTCCCGCCTTCGCGACAAGCGCTTCCCGGGAAGCCAGCTTGGCTTGCCGTGCGCGGTAGAGTGACAGCAGCTACTCCTCCTCAGGCTCGCCACTGCTGCTGCTGGGCGCGTCGACCAACGACAGTCCGGCGGAGGCGAGCACCTCCTCATCGAAAGTTTCCCCCTCGACCGGCGCCCTGGAGGTCGACGCCCAGGGTAGCTTGATGAAGATATCGTCGCCGGCCTTCAAGTAGGCGCCGGGCTGGGGCTCCTCGGAGCCCGGCTCCGCAGCAGCGGCAGAGGGATCGGCGGTCAGCGCAGCGCCTGGCGCTCCTGCGGCCTCAGGGTCGTCAGTGCGATCGCCCGACCCCTCGCCGGCTTCTGCGGCGGCAGCCTTGGCGGCCTCCTCGCCGGCGGTCTCATCAGCACCGGCCCCTTCTTCGTTGGCGGCGGCGTCGTCAGTGCTGCCATGCGCGCCTTCCTCGCCGGTGCCCTCTGTCCCCATTGGCTCAGCAGCAGATGGGTCTGAAGAATGAAGAAGGGAGAAAAATCAATCAAAGATCCAAGAGAAGAAAATCAGAAGAAGAAGAACCCAAGGGAAAGTTTCTGGACAAGTGAATTACCTGTGCCAAGATCTGCAGTTGCGGTCTCGGCCGCCGCAGGATCGACGGTGCTGCCCCTTGCCGGAGAGTTCTCCCTTGCCGGAGAGCGCTCCCTTACCGGGAACTCCTCCCTTAGCGGCATAGTCAAAGTAGATGGCACTTCGGGACCAGCTTCCGGGCGCTCCTGATATGGCTGCTCTGCTCCTACACAAATCAACAAGCAAGATATCAACAAAGGAAAAAGCACTCATGCGCGCCTGACCGTAGAAAGCTAACTATGAACTTACGCTGGGGGCTGCGCTGGGGGCTGCTTTGAGGAGTGGTTGCCGGGTCCGTCAAGGTGGTCTCGGACCCACCCCCTGCTAACACGGTGGGGTCATCTTCGATGACAATCACCGTGGTTGTGGCCCTCTTCGCCGCTCTCTGAGCCAGCGTCCTGAAAAGAAAGGAGTTCAGATTGAAGCAAATCAGATACAAGATAAAAACAGCAAGATTGAAGAACTACAAGAGCACCAAAGAAACTTACTCTTCTTCCACCTCGTCGGAGCCGAGCGCGGAAAGATCGAAGTCCGGCCCCCCTCCGATGCGGCGAGGCGGAGGAGTAGGATCCCTTGCCCGCTTGGCGGGGGCGGTGGCGGTGGCCCGAGAAGATCCCGCTCCAGTTGCCGCTGCTGCGTGAGGCGCTCCCGCGGCAACATTGCTTGCCGCGGTAGAGCGTTTCGCACGGCTCGGCGGCTGTTGACCCGGCTGCTGCCCCGCTACGTCCGCGCCCCTGCGAAGACGCCTTCTTGGCGGGGCCGGGGGCTCCGCCTGCGGCAAGCTTTCTGAAGGCTCGGGCTCTTCCTCGCCAGCCTCGCTCGGCTCAGCTTCAGAGCCGGCAAGCTCTTCCTCGCCAATGAACTCCGCGCGCTCGGTGAGGTTTGCCGCCTCTGCCGCCTCCGCCTCCTCCAAAGTGAACCCGAACGCGCTCGCGGCAGCTGTGGCCTCAACCTCTTCCGCCCTAGTGGCGATGCGCTGCAGCTCCTCGTCGGTGGTGTCACGGGTGAGGCTCTTCTGCTCGTCAGCGCGGACCGGCACTTCTTCCAAGTTGTCGAAGAACGCTTGCACGACGTCATCCGCAGGCTCTTGCCACGTTGGAACGATTCCGTGTGAATCGCACAACGGCATCATGGCGCGGATCCGGTCAAGCGAAGAATTATTGCACAATGGAACGACGCCCCTCGCCAGCGTGAATGGGTGCTGGGGATCGCGTTTGAACAACTCCAGGAGCATTGCATCCAGCTCCAAGACGGTGAAGTTGTGGTTGAGGCCCGGCCGCAGCCTCATGATGTCCGCCGAGTTCTTGAATTCCCAGGCGGGCCTCCCCCTCTCCTGCAGGGGGCGATGCGGCGGCGGAGGAAATCTGCGCCTACAGCGCCTACAGTGAGCCCGGCAAGCCTGAGGCGAAGGATCCTAGTAATGGCGATCTTCAGCCTCTCGTCTTCCGGGGCCATGTTGCTCCAGTCATTGCCGCGCACTATTGGAGCTTGGCGCACGGCGGTGAAGGGCTGCGGATTCTCCTCGACGATCCAGCACCACTCCGCTCTCCACTCCTCCCACTTGCTGCGGAGCTCGCCCTCCAAGTACGCCTCCTTCTTGCCGACTCTCGAGATCCAGGCGATCCCTCCGGCAAGCGGCTCTCCTCTCTCTACCCGAGGTATGAAGAAGTGGCGGAAAAGGGCAACATTGGGGTGGACTCCGACAAAGTTTCCGCACAAATGTGCGAAAACTGCCATGGTCAAAACGGCGTTGGGGGTGAAATCAAGGAGGCGGAAGCCGTAGGTGTTCATGATATCGCAGAAGAACTCCGAGAAGGGCGGGCAGAGCCGGCAATAGAAGAACAGCGCGAAGAATGGGTACCCGTTTGGAGCCAGTTCCGAAGCAGCGGCCGGGAGTACCCTCGTGCGCGGATGCGCCCGCGTCTCCGTCGCCCAAAAGAGGTAGAAGTACTCCCTCAGCTCCTTCACGCCGAGCTGGGGGGAGAAGATCGCCCGCTCCTTCCGCAGCGCCACGAGCCGCTGCGCCTCGGCCGACTTCATGCCCTTTCCCTTGTCGCCTTTCGGAGCCATGGCGGAGGTGGTGGGGGTTGACGGCGTTGGTGATGCTGGTGGCAATGGGGGGCGGAGCGCTGCTCTCTCGGCTTCGAGAAGAAGGGGGGAGCGGCGGAGGTTCGTGAAGATGGAGTAGTAGCAACCAGCGAGGGGGAACGAACTGCCCATGTTTCCTTTGCTTATAAAGAGGGACGGGGCGGACGTTTCGCCCTTCCGAATAAAGAACCACCCACGACCTCTCCCACGATGCCGCATTCAACGAGTGCCGTTAGGGGAGAGCGCGGTGGATACGGAGCGAGATTCGGCGTGGCCCAGTCCACATGTGCCCGTGCCCTGTCTTGGGCCTGGCCCAATAGCGCTCGGCACCATGTCTGGCCCAGGCCCGGGGGCTCCTGTCGGTGTACTAGAATAGGGGTACCCTAGTACCCCGAACTTGTGCACGGGCAGTTGCAGCACCCCGCGGCAAGGCTTGCCAGGCTAACACCAAGATCCTCCGTGGTTCCCTTGGAGCCATTCAAGAACAAAGTATTTAAGCTCAGGAGACAAGGCCCCGGCAAGAGGAGCTTGTCGGGAAGGCCAACCAAGGCACTCCAAGGAACTTTCCGCGACGCGCCACGCGCTCTGGCAAGGCAACAAGGCCCCGGCAAGAGGAGCTTGCCGGGAAGACCAACCAAGGTACCTCGAGGCCCGGTGAGCGGCAAGCTTCCGGACCCGACAAGATAACAGCAGCGGCAAGGTGCTTGCCGCGGCAGGCGGCCACTCTGTGCCCACGCTCCAGCGCATCCACCAACGTGTCGCTCTGGGTGCCTCTCCAGGCGCGCGTGGCGGGAGGCTGTGCAGCTAGCGGTGCGTAGTGGCATGCGAAGCTGACAAGATCGCCATCGTGGCGAACGGTGGCGCCCCTAACGGTCCTTTTCTGCACTGTTTGGGCGACTCAGACGGGCATTTAATGCCCTTGTCCCCTGCCATCAGGGTTAGGTAGGGTGCACTGTACAAGTAACTATACCAACCACCTCACTTTTTACATTTGTACCCTTCTCTGCGTTGCCACCTGTCGGTGACCCCTTTAGCGTATAAAAGGAGGCCCATGCGCAATGTAGAGGGGGTTCGAGAGGTTCGCGAGTTTTGACTGATTCGGAACCCAGAAAAACACTACGCTCTCTCTCTGGAGCAAAAACACAAGATAATCAAACAAGTAGCAGTAGGAGTGTTATCTCTCCGGAGATCTCCGAAGCTGGGTAAAACTGCTCGTGTGCTTAGCCTCGATTTGCTCTTCGTGTGATCTCTGCCCCCCGCCGAACCGAAAGGGGCCCGGTCCGCCGACCCCATAGGTGTTCGTGGATCAGTTTCCCCGACACTTCGTCTGATATTGATTTCCTACGATGTAAAAAACATGGAAAAAAACAACAACTAGCACTTGGCACTATGTCAATAGGTTAGTACAAAAAAATGATATAAAATGACTATAGATCGAACGTAAAGAATAACTTTGAGGTGGTTTCATACTCTACAATAATATCTTTGTTTATTCTCCGCTATTAGTGACTTTGGAGTGAATATTTGTTGCACGTTGAGGGATTGACATATGATCTAATTATGTTATCATTGTTGAGACAACTTGCACTAGTGAAAGTATGAACCCTAGGCCTTGTTTCGAAGCATTGCAATACCGTTTTCGCTCACTTTTACCACTTGCTACCTTGATTTTTTTTATATTTTCATATTACAAAAACCTATATCTACCATCCATATTGCACTTGTATCACCATCTCTTCGCCGAACTAGTGCACTTATATAATTTACCATTGTATTGGGTGCGTTGGGACACAAGAGACTCTTTGTTATTTGGTTGCAGGGTTGTTTGAGAGAGACCATCTTCATCCTACGCCTCCCATGGATTGATAAACCTTAGGTCATCCACTTGAGGGAAAATTGCTACTATCCTACAAAACTCTATGCTTGGAGGCCCAACACGAGTCTACAAGAAGAAGGTTGCGTAGTAGACATCATCGAACCCAACGAGGAGCTAAAGGTAGAACAAATATTCCCTGAAGTTCTATCGACCACCGATATAACTCTATGCACACTTGACGTTTGTTTTACCTAAAACATGTATGAAACTATTTTTGCAAGAATAAACTATGAGTACTTTGTGAGAATAAAACTATGAACAAATTGCAAGGTGATAAAAGTAGATAGTTTTTGTCAACAAGAAATTCATTTGTCCCACGCAATCGATAACTAGACCGGTAATCATTCATGCAATTTTATATGACGGAGGGGCATGAGCTAACATACTTTCTCTACTTGGATCATATGCACTTATGATTGGAAATCTAAAAAGCATCCGCAACTACTAAAGATCATTAAGGTCGTGAAACCCAACTATAGCATTAAGTATCAAGTCCTCTTTACTCCCATACGCAACAACCCGCGTATCCATGCTTAGGCTGATGTCACCCCCGCAACCGGCAATAAGAAAATCATGAACATATTGCAACACCCTACAGCGAGGATCCCTCCATTTGCGCGACACGGAGGGCACCGTAGGACAGCACGATAAATAAAATATACACTCATGCCAACCAATATCACGATTAACCCATAGGACAAAACGGATCTACTCAAACATCATAGGATAGCCAAATATCATTGGGAAATAATATATGGAGTTGAGCACCATGTTTAAGTAGAGATTACAACAGGGATAAGAGGTGTTGCACCGCTGCATAGAGGGGGGGAAAGTTGGTGTTGAGGTATCAAGATTGTTGATGTATATTGCCGTCACGATCCTTGCCCCGGCGACGTTCTGGTGCCGTTCCGGCGCCACCGAGAGAGAGGGGAGAGAGCCCCCTCTTTCTTCTTCTTCCTTGGCCTCCCCTAGATGGGAGGAGAGTTCCCCCTCTGGTCCATGGCCTCCATGGCGGTGGAGGTGCGGGAGCCCCTCCGAGATTGGATCTCCCGCTCTGATCTCTTCTGTTTCACATTCCCTAGATCTGGTCGAAAACTGTTTCTTTTATTCCCGGAGATCCATAACTCCGATTGCGCTGAGATTTTAACATGATTTTTTTTCCAGATATAAGTTTCCTTGCACCCAAAGTAGAGATTCAACTGACATACAAGGTGGGCAATGTTGGGAAATGGAGCATGCAATTTCAAAAAAATTCCTATGCTCACACAAGATCTATCTAGGAGATGCATACCAATGAGAGGGGGAGAGTGTGTCCACGTACCCTTGTAGACCGAATGTGGAAGCGTTTGACAACGCGGTTGATGTAGTCGAACTTCTTCTCGTTTTGACCGATCAAGCACCGAACGTACGGCACCTCCGAGTTCTGCACATGTTCAGCTCGATGACGTCCCTCAAACTCTTGATCCAGCAAAGTGTCGAGGGAGAGTTTTGTCAGCACGACGGTGATAACCCACAAGTATAGGGGATCGCAACAGTTTTCGAGGGTAGAGTATTCAACCCAAATTTATTGATTCGACACAACGGGAGCCAAAGAATATTATCAAGTATTAGAAGCTGAGTTGTCAATTCAACCACACCTAGAAACTTAATATCTGCAGCAAAGTGTTCAGTAGCAAAGTAATATGATAGTAGTGATAATGGTAGCAAAAGGTAACAGTAGTAAAAGAAATGTTTTTGGTATTTTGTAGTGATGATAGCAATAGCAACGGAAAAGTAAATAAGCGAAGCACAATATATGGAAAGCTCGTAGGCAATGGATCGGTGATGGAGAATTATGCCAGATGCGGTTCATCATGTAACAGTCATAACCTAGGGTGACACAGAACTAGCTCCAGTTCATTGGTATAATGTAGGCATGTATTCCGAATATAGTCATACATTCTTATGGAAAAGAACTTGCATGACATCTTTTGTCCTACCCTCCCATGGCAGCGGGGTCCTTACGGAAACTAAGGGATATTAAGGCCTCCTTTTAATAGAGAACCGGAACAAAGCATTAACACATAGTGAGTACATGAACTCCTCAAACTACGGTCATCACTGGTAAGTATCCCGATTATTGTCACTTCGGGGTTAACGGATCATAACACATAATAGGTGACTATAGACTTGCAAGATAGGATCAAGAACACTCATATATTGATGAAAACATAATAGGTTCAGATCTGAAATCATGGCACTCGGGCCCTAGTGACAAGCATTAAGCATAGCAAAGTCATAGCAACATCAATCTCAGAACATAGTGGACACTAGGGATCAAACCCAAACAAAACTAACTCGATTACATGATAGATCCCATCCAACCCATCACCGTCCAGCAAGCCTACGATGGAATTACTCATGCACGACAGTGAGCATCATGAAATTGGTGATGGAGGATGGTTGATGATGACGATGGCGACGGATTCCCCTCTCCGGAGCCCCGAACGAACTCCAGATCAGCCCTCCCGAGAGGTTTTAGGGCTTGGCGGAGGCTCCGTATCATAAAACACGGTGATTTCTTCTCTCTGATTTCCCCCCCGAAACTCAATATATGGAGGTGGAGTTGGAGTCGGAGAGGCAACAGGGGGCCCACGAGGTAGGGGGCGCGCCCCCCACCCTCGTGGAGAGACGGTGGGCCCCCTGGCCTTCATCTTTGGAAGGTATTTTTCTTATTTTCTGAAAATTGTCTCCGTGAAGTTTCAGGTCATTCCGAGAACGTTTGCTCCTGCACATAAATAACACCATGGTAGTTCTGCTGAAAACAGCGTCAGTCCGGGTTAGTTCCATTCAAATGATGCAAGTTAGAGTCCAAAACAAGGGCAAAAGTGTTTGGAAAAGTAGATACTTTCGAGACGTATCACCTCCCCCAAGCTTAAACCTTTGCTTGCCCTCAAGCAATTAAAGTGATAAAGAAAAACTTTTACAAACTCTGTTTGCTCTTGTTGTTGTAAATATGTAAAGCCAGCATTCAAGTTTTCAGCAAAGATTATAACTAACCACATTCGCAATAACGCATAGGTCTCAATTTACTCATATCAATAGCATAATCAACTAGCGAGCCATAATAATAAAACTCGGATGACAACACTTTCTCAAAACAATCATAATATGATATAACAAGGTGGTATCTCGCTAGTCCTTTCTGAGACCGCAAAACATAAATGCAGAGCACCTTTAAAGACCAAGGACTGACTAGACATTGTAATTCATGGTAAAAGAGATCCAGTCCAATCATACTCAATGTAAACTAACAATAATGAATGCAAATGACAGAAGTGCTCTCCAACTGGTGCTTTTTAATAAGAGGATGATGACTCAGCATAAAAGTAAATAGATAGGCCCTTCGCAGAGGGGAGCAGGGATTTGTAGAGGTGCCAGAGCTCGGTTTTGAAACAGAGGTGAATAATATTTTGAGCGGTATACTTTCATTGTCAACATAACAACCAAGAGATGGCGATATCTTCCATGCTACACACATTATAGGCGGTTCCCAAATAGAATGGCAAAGTTTATGCTCCCCTTCCACCACAAACATCAATCCATGGCTTGCTCGAAACAACGACAGCCTCCAACGAACAAGAGTCCCAATGGGAGTTTTGTTTGCAATTATTTTGATTTAGTTTGCATAAAGCATGGGACTATGCATCCCAGTGACCAGCCATTTATCTCGTGAGTGAGGAGCGGAGTCCACTCCTCTTGAGAATAACCCACCTAACATGGAAGATATAGACAACCCTAGTTGATACATGAGCTATTCGAGCATACAAAACATGATATTTATTTGAAGGTTTAGAGTTTGGCACATACAAATTTACTTGGAACGGCATGTAGATACCGTATATAGGTAGGTATAGTGGACTCATGTGGAATAACTTTGGGGTTTAAGGGATTGGATGCACAAACAGTATTCCCGCTTAGTACAGGTGAAGGCTAGCAAAACACTCGGAAGCGACCAGCTAGAGAGCGACAACAGTCATGAACATGCATTAAAATTAATCAACATCGAATGCAAGCATGAGTAGGATATAATCCACCATGAACATAAATATCGTGAAGGCTATGTTGATTTTGTTTCAACTACATGCGTGAACATGTGCCAAGTCAAGTCACTTAAATCATTTAGAGGAGGATACCACCCTATCATACCACATCATAACCATCTCAATAGAATGTTGGCATGCAAGGTAAACGATTATAACTCATAGCTAATCATGCATGGAACAAGAAACTATGATCTCTAGTTGTCATTGCAAACATGTTTATTCATAATAGGCCGAATCAGGAACGATGAACTAATCATATTTACAAAAACAAAAGAGGTCAAGTTCATACCAGCTTTTCTCATCTCAACCAGTCCATCATATATCATCATAATTTCCCTTCACTTGCACGACTGAACGATGTGAATAATAATAATAGTGCACGTGCATTGGACTAAGCTGGAATCTGCAAGCATTCAATAAACAGGAGAAGACAAGGCAATATGGGCTCTTTTGTCAGATCAACAATAATGCATATAAGAGCCTCTTCAACCATTTAATTATGGTCTTCTCCTATCGACCCCCAAAGAAAAGAAATAAAACTATTTACCCGGGAAAGCTCCCAACAAGCAATAGAAGAACAGGAAATCTTTTTGGGTTTTATTTTTAATTATTACTACAAGCATGGAAAGTAAACTAATTAAAAGCTACAACTATTTTTTTTGGTTTTTCCTAAGGTTTATTAAACACACAAGAAGAAAGAATAAAAAGGAAATTAAACTAGCATGGATGATACAATGAAAAAGTATGAGCACCGACATTTAGCAATGAGTGTATGAACATAAATGTAATGTCGGTGAGAAATGCGTACTCCCCCAAGCTTAGGCTTTTGGCCTAAGTTGGTCTATGGCCGCGGCTGGCCTGGCTGATATCCATAATAATAGTTGGGGTCGTACTATGATGAGGAAGAAGAAGGCTCAGATTGCCACTGGCTGACAATCATCTTCGGATCCCACTGGTAATTAGACTGTCGTGAAGGATCAAATTGTGGTTCTGGCTCTGGCTCCTCGGCTGGTGCAGGGTTCTGGTAGGCGTGGATAGCCGTCAACGGAACAAGGTACGTGCCTACAGTCAAATCAAACAAAGAAGGAGGAGGCAAGGTGATAGTCTCAGGATGATGTTTATTAAAGAACAATTGATACTTAAGCTCTCCTTCCCTATTCTTAATAATAAAATCATGTGCCACCATACTTCTATAATCTAGATAAACACGGGGAAGCACTTTTTCTTCCTTCTCAGCATGCCTAATAGGTATGTTAAAATGTGCAGCTAGGCGTGTAGCATAGATGCCTCCAAAGATGGGGCCCTTGGTACGGTTCAGACTTAACCGTTTGGCAATAATGCTGCCCCTACTAAAAGAGTTATCACCTATAAACCATGGTGAAAATAATAATACCAGGGATACTCAGGTTTCCACAGTTTCCGCGACCAATTAAGCAACGACTAGCAAATAATGCAAAGTAGCGTAAAACAGGAAAATGTATGCTAGTGATTCGTGCATCGGAAACCTTCCTTGTTTCCCTTACAGTGATAGTGTCAATAAATACCTCTGCATCATCACGATGTGGTTCTTCTGTCTTTCCACCCAAAGGGACTAAACAAATCCGACAGAAATCATAAAGTGACATCTCCTTATGCTCATCATATAAATGAAATTCCACCATAGGTGGTGAGTTCCTAGAATGAAAATGAAATTTTTGCACAAAGGTATTTGTGAGCAAGAGATACTGATCGCATTGGTCGTGGAGGAAAGCGGTAAGGCCTGCAGTGTGAGCCAACTCATGAAAATCTTCATAAATCCCGGCTGCTCTTAAGAAATGCTCGGAAGGCCATTCACACGCCCGAACCTCCATGGTGCGAGGCAAATTATACTTAGGCTTCGGTGCCTTCTCCTTCGAGCTTTGGCTCGATGAGCCCCTCAAAAGTGTCCTCATCATATTTTTAGTAACTTCAAAATAAAAGTAAACCAAACTCAATAATATTGATAGCAACCACTCCTACAAGTGCCTAGGGCCTATATCATGCATCAGAACTACTTTTAACCATATAAATTTGACATGCAAACTCAAGAACAGGGTCACCTAAGCAGCAAAAGTTTGCAATGAATAAAGCACTAGAACAAAAACTAATTGGACCAGTGGAGGAGTCACATACCAAGGAACAATCTCCCTAAGCAGTTTTGTGAGAGGTGCTTTGAGCAAGGAGATCGAAAATTACAGGAAAGAGGGCTGGAACTCATGCTTGAGTTGGTTTTTCGTGTTTGTGGGAGGAAGAAGAAGAGGATGGGTGCAGGAATAAGTGGAGGAGGGCCACCGTGGGCCCATGAGGCAGGGGGCGCCCAGGGGGGTAGGGCGTGCCCTCCACCCTCGTGACCAGGTGGCAGCTCCCCCCGCGGTAATTTTTGCACCATAAATCCTCAAATATTCCTGAAAAAATCATATTAAATTGGCATGTCATTCTAAGGACTTTTATTTTTGGGACATTTTTATACTGCACGGATAAATCAGGAAATAGACAGAAAAATACTATTTTTTACTTTATTTCAACTAAATAACAGAAAGTACAGAGAGGGTACAGAAGGTTGTGCTTCTAGTTTCATCCATCTCATGCTCATCAAAAGGAATCCACTAACAAGGTTGATCAGGTCTTGTTAACAAACTCATTCCGATTAACATGAATCCTGAGAAATTTCGAATAACACTAGGTTACCTCAACGGGGATATGCACATCCCCAATAATAAGTATATCATATTTCTTCTTGACAGTAGGAAGACGAAATTCAAAACCTCCAAATATAATCGATGGAATTTTCCGATAGAATTGATACTATGAACTTGAGGTTGTTTCCTCAGAAAGTGTCATTACCATTAACATGAAAAGTGACATTGCCTTTAGTGCAATCAATAACAGCCCCTACAGTATTAAGAAAAGGTCTTCGAAGAATAATAGACATACTATCGTCCTCAGGAATATCAAGAATAACAAAGTCCATTAAAATAGTAACATTTGCAACCACAACAAGCACATCCTCACAAATACCGACAGGTATAGCAGTTGATTTACCAGCCATTTGCAAATATATTTCAGTAGGTGTCAACTTATTCAAATCAAGTCTACGATATAAAGAGAGAGGCATAACACTAACACCGGCTCCAAGATCACATAAAGCGGTTTTAACATAGTTTCTTTTAATAGAGCATGGTATAGTGGGTACTCCTGGATCTCCAAGTTTCTTTGGTATTCCACCCTTAAAAGTATAATTAGCAAGCATGGTGGAAATTGCAGCTTCTGGTATCTTTCTTTTGTTTGTAACAATATCTTTCATGTACTTAGCATAAGGATTCATTTTGAGCATATCAGTCAATCGCATACGCAAAAAGATAGGTCTAATCATTTCAGCAAAGCGCTCAAAATCCTCATCATCCTTTTTCTTGGATGGTTTGAGAGGAAAAGGCATGGGTTTCTGAACCCAAGGCTCTCTTTCTTTACCATGTTTCCTAGCAACAAAGTCTTTCTTATCATAATGTTGATTCTTTGATTGTGGGTTATCAAGGTTAACAGCAAGTTCAATTTCTATATCATTATCATTACTAGGTTGAGCATCATCATGAACATTATCATTAACATTTTCATTAGGTTCATGTTCATTGCCAAATTGTGTTTCAGCATTAGAAATAGAAATATCATTTGGATTATCAAGTGGTTCAGCAATAGGTTCACTAGAAGTTTTCACAGTCCTATCATTTTTCTTTTTCTTCCTTTTAGAATAACTAGGTGCATCAATATTATTTCTCTGAGAATCTTTCTCAATTCTCTTAGGGTGGCCTTTAGGATACAAAGGTTCCTGAGTCATTCTACTAGTCTAGTAGCCACTCTAACAGCATAATCATTTTTCTTACTATTCATTTCATCGAGCAATTCTTTTTGAGCTTTAAGTACTTGTTCTACTTGAGTGGTAACCATAGAAGCATGTTTGCTAACAAGTTTAAGTTCACCTTTAACATTAGCCATATAATCACCCAAGTGTCCAAGCATATTTGAATTGTAATTCAATTGTCTACCAAAATAAGCATTAAAATCTTCTTGCTTAGCCATAAATCTATCAAACTCATATAAGCATGGGCTAGCAATCTTAGTAGTAGGTATTTCAGCTTTATCATATCTATAGAGAGAATTTACCTTTACTACCTGTGTCGAGCTATCGAGGTCTAGAGGTTCTTCAATAAATAAAGGATTAAGATCATATGTTTCTTCGACAGGCGGTAAATTAAGACCATGTATTTCTTCAATAGGAGGTAAATTCTTAACATCTTCAGCTTTAATACCTTTTTCTTTCATAGATTTCTTTGCCTCTTGCATATCTTCAGGACTGAGAAATAGAATATACCTCTCTTCTTCGGAGTTGGTTTAGGAATAGGCTCATTAATTGGAGCAGGAACTGGCTCAGGAGGTGCCCAATTATTTTCATTTGTCAACATATTATTCAATAAGATTTCAGCTTCATCCGGTATTCTTTCCCTGAAAAGAGAACCAGCACAACTATCCAGGTAATATCTGGAAGCATCGGTTAGTCCATTATAAAAGATATCAAGTATTTCATTTTTCTTAAGAGGATGATCAGGCAAAGCATTAAGTAACTAGAGAAGCCTCCCCCAAGCTTATGGGAGACTCTCTTCTTTAATTTGCACAAAGTTGTATATTTCCTTT
Source organism: Triticum dicoccoides (assembly GCF_002162155.2). Classification (NCBI taxonomy): domain Eukaryota; kingdom Viridiplantae; phylum Streptophyta; class Magnoliopsida; order Poales; family Poaceae; genus Triticum; species Triticum dicoccoides. The sequence continues at coordinate 594,960,806 of NC_041392.1, read as the reverse complement.
AAAGCAGCTTGTTTCTTATGAGCGGGGAAATATTTAGCAGAGAAGTAATATATCATATCCTGGGGACTACGCACACAACCAGGATCAAGACAATTAAACCATATTTTAGCATCACCCTTTAATGAGAACAGAAATATTTTGAGGATATAAAAGTAGCGAGATCTCTCATCATTAGTGAACAGGGGTGGCTATATCATTTAATTTAGTAAGATCTGCCACAACAGTTTTAGATTCATAGCCATGAAAAGGATCAGATTCAACCAAAGTAATTATATCAGGATCAACAGAGAATTCATAATCCTTATCAGTAACAAAGATGGGTGAAGTAGCAAAAGCAGGGTCAGGTTTCATCCTAGCATTTAGAGATTGCTTATTCCATTTAGCTAATAACCTTTTGAGTTCATATCCATCTTTGCAAGCTAAAATAGCTAAAGAAGCTTCTTGATCAAATAAATAACCCTCAGGAATAACAAGTGATTCTTCATCATCACTTTCATCATCATAATCAGATTCAATATTTTCAATCTCTCTAGCCCTAGCAAGTCGTTCCTCGAGAAAATCACAAAGTGGCATAGTAGTATCAGGCATAGAGGTAGTTTCATCATAAGTATCATGCATAGCAGAACTAGCATCATCAATAACATGCAACATATCAGAACGAATAGGAGAAGCAGGTTTAGGTATTGCAAGCTTACTCATAACAGAAGGTGAATCAAGTGCAGAGCTAGATGGTAGTTCCTTACCTCCCCTCGTAGTTGAGGGATAAATTGTTGTCTTAGCGTCTTTCAAATTCTTCATAGTGTCCAGCAGATATAAATCCCAAGTGACTCAAAGAATAGAGCTATGCTCCCCGGCAACGGCGCTAGAAATTATTCTTGATAACCCACAAGTATAGGGGATCGCAACAGATTTCGAGGGTAGAGTATTCAATCCAAATTTATTGATTCGACACAAGGGGAGCCAAAAAATATTCTCAAGTATTAGCAGCTGACTTGTCAATTCAACCACACCTGGAAACTTAGTATCTATAGCAGAGTGTTTAGTAGCAAAGTAATACGATAGTGGTGGTAACGGTAACAAAAGAGTAATGAAAGAAAAGTAATTTTTTTGGGTATTTTGTAGTGATTGTAACAATAGCAACGGGAAAGTAAATAAGCGTAAACCAGTATATGGAAAGCTCGTAGGCATCGGATCAGTAATGGATTGTAACGCCCCGAGACCGTTGTGCCAGGTGTCTTCCAGTTATTCGCTGTGTTGCCTTGTCATGTGCCTGCGTGTTATGCATTCTATTTCATGTCATCATGTGCATTTCATTTGCATACATGTTCGTCTCATGCATCCGAGCATTTCCCCGTTGTCCGTTTTGCATTCCAGTGCTCCTATGTCACCCGGTGTCCCTTTCTACCTCTTTTCGTGTGCGGGTGTTAAATGTTCTCGGATTGGACTGAGACTTGTCATGCGTCCTTGGTTTACTACCGGTAGACCGCCTGTCAAGTTTCGTGTCATTTGGCCTTCGGTTGATACTCCAACGGTTAACCGAGGGACCGAAAAGGCCTCGTGTGTGTTGCAGCCCAACACCCCTCCAAAGTGGGCCAAAACCCACCTAAGACCTCTCCATCTTCTATGCTGTTCGATCACGATCGCGTGGCCGCAAACCGCACCTCATTTGGACACTCCTAGCTCCCTCTACCTATATATATGTTCGTCTCATGCATCTGAGCATTTTCCCCGTTGTCTGTTTTGCATTCTGGCGCTCCTATGTCATTCGGTGTCCCTTTCTACCTCTTTTCGTGTGCGGGTGTTAAACATTCTCGGATTGGACTGAGACTTGTCATGCGGCCTTGGTTTACTACCGGTAGACCGCCTGTCAAGTTTCGTGCCATTTGGCCTTCGTTTGATACTCCAATGGTTAACCGAGGGACCGAAAAGGCCTTGTGTGTGCTGCAGCCCAACACCCTTCCAAAGTGGCACAAAACCCACCTAAGACCTCTCCATCTTCTAGGTTGCTCGATCACGATCGCGTGGTCGCAAACCGCACCTCATTTGGACACTCCTAGCTCCCTCTACCTATATATATGTGCTCCACTCCTGAAATTCACGGTCTAACCCTAGTATTCCTCTACCTCGCGCCACCGGATGCGTCTCCGTCGCTGCCGGATATGTCCGGTCCTCAGCGCCGCCGTCCGCAGCCAATCCGGCCTCGCCACGTGGCACTCCGCCACCGCCCGCCGCCGCGGCCTGCTAGGCCCATCGCGGGCCGTGGGGCCCAACCACCGCCGCCGCCTCCCGCAGGAGGAGCCCGCGCTCGCGCCCGCCGGATCCCATGCCCCGCCGCCTTCGCCGGAGACTCCCTCCGCCGCGCCGCCCGTCTTCGTCTCTAGCCGCCAGAGCTTCCCCGCCAAGGCTCCCCGCCGCCTCGCCCTTGCTTCCCTGCCGCCGCCTATCGCCGGAGATGGCCGGATCCGGCCACCCGCCACCAGATCCGGGCCTCCCGAGTCGCCTCCGGCCGCCCCGCACACTGAGCTCGCTGGAGCAGTGCCGGGTTCGCCGCTGCCGCCTCCTGGCTCCCCGATCCAGGCGGGATCGGGAGGAGGACGACCTCCCTCGCGTTGACCGCGCGCAGGCCATGTGGGCCTCGGCCTTCCTGGCCCAGCTGCAGTGCCGGCCTGCCTCATCGCCGATTCGGCCCAAACGCTTGTTGACCACTATTCACCCGAGGTCTATTTTTTCCGTCTAAGTCCCATATCTGCTATATTTTTATGCCTCCTTCATCATGTCATAACTCTGCAATCGTTGCTCCGATTCGTGCGTGTAGCATATCAAAATGTTCGTCTCGAAGAGTACTCCATTTCATCTAATTGCATCATTTTCATTTGAGCTCATCTTGATGCCCGAAATGCTGTTGGAAGAGGGCTATTTGATGTTAGTTTCAGATCTGTTATCAGCATATGCACTTTTGTCATTTTTGCCATGATTAATGTGTGCATGATATGATCCTCAGCTCTAAATGTGTTTTGAAGTATGCCATGCCATCTTTACAGGGGTGTATGCCATATATTTTTGTGATCTTTGTGGTGACTAGCACAAGCATGCAAAGTAGCTTACTTATTGTTGCTGGTTTCAGGGACTTAGAAATATTCTAAGTCCTTGTCCTGTTATTATTTTTATGTCATATGTTCATGTTGATACCGAGTGATCCGTGCATCTTTTGAGCATGTTCAGTAAGTATGTTTTGTAGATATTGTGGTGCTCTATCCATCCATGTCTTTGTTTGCATTTATGGAGCACCCTAGCTTGAGTCAATCGAGCTCTACCTTTGCTATAAAATGTTCCTGGCAGATTGTTAACATGTTTAGCAATTTTGCCGAGCTTGTTGTTATTGATCCGTGCATGCTATGATGTTGTTCTTGCCATGTATAGCTTCTATGCCATGTCTACTTGCTGGGTGTAGGCTTAGTTTGTCGTGTCTTGGCTCGTAGTGAGTGCATTGAGCTCGTAAACATGCCTACTTGTTATCTGTTTTGCCATGTTCCAGTTTTTCACAAAGTCTGAATCTGTTAACGATAATTGCTATGTTCACGTGGTTGCAATTGTATTTTCTCATCCCTTTTGGCTTATGGTCAGTAAGGGACTTTTGTTGTAGGCTTTGAGTATCTTCGTGACATGCCTTGCTTTGCCATGATATGTTCCTGTAGCATGTAGTCTTCGTGCTCTAAACATTGCTTCCTGATGTTAAATTCCTGACATGTTGTTAATTTCACTAAGTCTATAACCTGTTATCATTTGCACTTTTGCCATGCTTGTTCGAACCTGCTATTGAGTGAATTAGCCATAGCTCAGTGTTCATCTTTTGTCAAGCATCTTGAGTGGATCCCTGCCATGTATTTTGTTGCTATTTTGGAGTGTTGTAGCATGTTGTTCTTGATGCATTTAGATGGTCTCGTGCTGTTAATCGCAGACCGGTGCCATATTTGTTTTGCTTGTCATTTCCAAACCGTGCATCCGATTCCGGTGATCTTTATATCAATTTCGACCGAAATCAACTCCTCTTTCCAGTGGAACTCTTGCATTTCCAAGTTGAGGCCAGGTTCAATCTTTCGTTTCCAAATCATGCATATGCATCATATATCGCATCCCGCATATCATACCATGTTTGCATCATTTTGTTTGAGCATTGCACGTGGTTGATTGTGTCTCCCTTTTGCTTGTTGTTCTTGCTTGGGTAGAGCCGGGAGACGAGTTCGTGTTCGAGGAGCCCGTTGAGTACGTTTACGAGGTTCAAGCTTCCGTTCTTCTCAAAGAACTTTGCAGGCAAGATGACCATACCCTCGAAATCACTTCTATCTTTGCTTGCTAGATGCTCGCTCTTTTGCTATGCCTATGCTGCGATACCTACCACTTGCTTATCATGCCTCCCATATTGTTAAGCCAAACCTCTAAGCACCTTGTCCTAGCAAACCGTTGTTTGGCTATGTTACCGCTTTGCTCAGCCCCTCTTATAGCGTTGTTAGTTGCAGGTGAAGATTGGAGTTTGTTCCATGTTGGAACATGGATATTTTGTTGGGATATCACAATATCTCTTATTTATATTAATGCATCTATATACTTGGTAAAGGGTGGAAGGCTCGGGCTTATGCCTGGTGTTTTGTTCCACTCTTGCCGCCCTAGTTTCCGTCATATCGGTGTTATGTTCCCGGATTTTGCATTCCTTACACGGTTGGGTTATAATGGGAACCCCTTGACAGTTCGCCTTGAATAAAACTCCTCCAGCAAGGCCCAACATTGGTTTTACCATTCGCCATCTAGCCTTTTCTTTCCCTTGGGTAGGCCTGCCCAAGGGTCATCTTTATTTACCCCCCCCCCACCCGGGCCAGTGCTCCTCTGAGTTTTGGTCCAACTGAGCGATGTCCGGAGCTACCAGGGGAAACTCTGGGATGGTCCACCCGACGTCTGGCTCATCCGGTGTGCCCTGAGAAGGAGATATGTGCAGCTCCTATCGGGGTTTGTCGGCACATCTGGGTGGCTTTGCTGGTCTTGTTTTACCATTGTCGAAATGTCTTGTAACCGGGATTCCGAGCCTGATCGGGTCTTCGTGGGAGAAGGAATATCCTTCGTTGAACGTGAGAGCTTGTGATGGGCTAAGTTGGGACTCCCCTGTAGGGATTTGATCTTTCGAAAGTCGTGCCCGCGGTTATCGGCAGATGGGAATTTGTTAATGTCCGGTTGTAGAAAACCTAAAGTTTCACTTAATTAAAATGGATCAACCGCGTGTGTAGCCGTGATGGTCTCTTTCCGGCGGAGTCCGGCAAGTGAACACGGTGTTTGAGTTATGCTTGACGTAGGTTGCTCTAGGATCACTTCTTGATCATAGATTCTCGACCGTGCTTTTGCCTTCTCTTCTCGCTCTCATTTGCGTATGTTGGCCACCAAATATGCTAGTCGCTTGCTACAGCTCCACCTCATACCTTTCACCCTACCTATAAGCTTAAATAGTCTTGATCGCGAGGGTGTGAGATTGCTGAGTCCCCGTGACTCACAGATACTTCCAAAACCAGTTTGCAGGTGCCGATGATATCGTGCAGGTGACGCAACCGAGCTCAAGGAGGAGCTCTATGAAGATCGTGTTCGTTATGTAGTTCCGTTTCCAGTTGATCAGTAGTGGAGCCCAGTTGGGACAATCGGGGATCTATGTAGCATTTGGGATAGTCTTATTTTATTTTGGTTCCATAGTCGGACCTTGTTTGTATCTGGATGATGTACTGCTTTATTCATGTATTGTGTGAAGTGGCGATTGTAAGCCAACTATGTACCTCTTTCCCTTATGTATTACATGGGTTGTGTGAAGATTACCTCACTTGTGACATTGTTTACAATGCGGTTATGCCTCTAAGTCGTGCTTCGACACATGGGAGATATAGCCCCATCGTGGGCATTACAAGTTGGTAATCCGAGCCTTCCCCGACCTTAGGAGCCCCCTGCTTGATCAAATCGCTGGCGTTGTTGAGTCTAGAAAAATGTTTTGAGTCATTTAGGATTATATATATTGGAGAGTAGGATTCTTTTTACTCCTCAGTCCCTTCATCACTCTGGTGAGGCATCCTGACGTAGAGTTTTGACTCTTCTCTTCTCAAATTTCACTAAAAAAATTTAGGATCACGCGGGTATCTTGGAATTGTTCCGATGGTTTTGTGACGAGAACATTGTTCTTGGTGCCTCCTGACATTTAGGGGTTGTGGCAGTGTCCCGGGGACTTGAACTCCGAGGTGTTGTCGTCACAATTTTATCGTTGCAATTCTGGAATACCTGAGTTTCGCCGACATTGAAAATCTCTTTTATGCAGTTGTTGGTGAGATAACCTCGACGCCACCCAGTACTGGGGCGGGAGTTTGGGAGTATCGCCATAACTCATATAACGGATGCTTTTCGAAGGTTGAGGTAAATGATTTCCGAAGGTTTCTTGGTCATGTGTTTAAGGATGAATACAGCTGGATGTAGGATTTGCTAGTTTTGGGTGAGATATTATGCTTCCCATGTATCCCCAACACCTGATTGCATAACCGGAAAATTCGGGGAGTTTATAAGTGGGAATTCAAGTAGCTCTTAGGATATCTTTCCGACAGATGTATGATATGAAATTGGGGTTCGACGTCTAGTGGTCCGCCTATCCACGGTTGATTTTACAGTGGTCTCGTTGTGTCTTAAAGGGTCCTTGGCTATGCCGACTCGGGGACGCTTCGTATGTCATGTGCACTGCCTTGTACATGATGGTGCTGTATGATCGAGCCCGTGTAGGCCCCACCACAAAAATTTCGGACGAAATCGCTATCATATATTTGTTTTGGCTTATTCTGCAAGCCAATCCTTTGTTTTGTTTTCAGTTGTGGTATTCGAGTTGCTTCAATGTCAAGTGTTGATTCCATGCCTTTTCCTAAGTGGTGTTCTCATACTCCTATGTGAATACTAATCCTTCCTAATAATCGAGATTGTCATGTCAAACCTTTTCAACCGGTGTGTTTTCTCTTCAAGTGGATCCGATCATTTCAACATCAGCAAGATCTACTCTAAGCTCTCTCAATGGTGTTTGTTTCATCCTTCCCAAGTTGCCTTTGTTTTCCCACCCACCCACCCTTTTTCTTCAAGGACTAAGATTTCTTTATCAAGTATTTATCTTATGATTATGAAGTCTCTCCATTCTTTTCCGTCAATATTCTTATGCGGTGATTCTCATGAAGATCCTAACGGAACCTCAAGTTCATCATTATTCATTCTCTTTCTTCTCCGGTGGAACCAATTCAAGCTTTGTTGATCATATCCTTTCCTCGTTTCAAATGCCTTCTCATACCGGTGCACCTCATAATAATTCACTTCTCGCTATTCATTTGTTCCGGAGTGAACAAGATATCGCAAAAGGCTCGTCTTGTCATTCAAGATCCGTTCAACCTAGTTCGAGGATGTTATCTCATTCAAGCCATTTAAATCAACCGGTGCTTTCTCTCTTTTGAATCGTTCTCTGGTGTATCTTTTTGGTGGGCCCTAACCCACAGGTCTTTTTCCAGGATCATACCTGGCTCTTCTAATTTTCCCAGAGCTATCCTAAATTCTTTTCAAAGTTTGATGTAAGAATGATTCATCATCAGTCATATGTATTTCTCCAAGATCATTCAAATTCTTTTCATCGTTGGCTCAACCTTTTCCATTCTTCATTCCGGAGTGCCTCAATAATTCTTGGGGGTGTTTCTCGTCGTGATTCTCAACATTTGAAGACCAAAGAAGAGTTTTACCTCCAAATCTTGTCCGTTCTCTCAAAGATTCGTGGTTCTAGCTTGTTTCCATCCTCTCATAATTGTTTTGAGTGTGAGAATTATTTTTCAATCATCCGAATCATTTCAGGAACCTTTGCCAGTGTGATTCTCTCAAGGCCATCATTTCGGGATTATTCATTCTCAGCTTTCAGCTCTCTTTTTCTAAATCTTACCGGTGCATCATTCAAGTGTTCTCCAATCAGTTCGTGATCTCTTTGTTCTTTCGCATCTTGATTCACTCAAGTATCTTCGTTCAATTTCAATTCATATGGTGGTTCGTTCAAGATTTTTCTTCTTTCTGATCATATCAATTTATTCGTTGTTTCAAACATACAGGTGGTTCGTTGAAGACCTTCCCAAGTTTGCGCTATATCTCGCTTAATCCTTTCTAAGAGAATAAGTAGTGTGCCAAATCCATTGTTTGTCATCAATTTAATTGGTGAAGGATAAGCATAAGGTAATTCTTATTCTTGTTTCATCGAGTAAATTCAATTCCTGCTTTCCGGAGTGGTTCATCATATCACATTCTCGGTTCGAGGTGCTTTATCTTTCTTTCCGGAGTTCTAAGTTTCTTCCACATTATCTCGTCATGAAGGTCCATTTAATCATTTCAAGGCTTCACCTTATATTCTCAACTTCTCTTTCTTTTGACATCCTTTTCTTTACCGGAGTTCTTCATGGAGGTTCTACATGATGTTTCTTAAAGGATTTAATTCCTTATTGAAGTTTTCATCAAGATTCTTTTCAGAGGAGCTCAACCATTCTTCATATTGCAATCGGGAGTGCAATTGTTTCTCCTTTTATCTTTGAGGTGGTGTTATGTCATTCTTGATAATTTCCCTCCGTGGTTCATGATTTACATGTTGTTAAGAATGAGGTATTTTAAATCCATCAACCTCTTCATTGGAATTTTCTTGGGTTACATTTCACCTAAGGCTTTCCCTGAGAATTGTTGCTATTATGCTGTTTATAAATGAGCCAAGTTCTTCTTTTATCCTTCCGGTGAATAAGTTCATCGTCTCCTTCTTGATATCAAGTCAATCTATTTTTCCGTTAGTGGCAGAATTTCACCTCATAGTTTTGAGAAGTTTTTCATAAGCCCACTACCAGCTTACTCTTTTCATTGTGGTTTTTCCAACAACTCCGTGATAACCTTCTTGGAAGGGTGCTTTCCAAGCTCAATTGCGGCAGAAGCTGGCATTTTCTTATCCATTCTTTCATTCCAATGATCTATCTTCTATTTCTTCCTTCCGAGGCATTGTGATGTGCTCTCTTCAACCCATCTTCTTGTTTTGTCAGGATCGTGTTCATTATTTTTGCATATCCATATAACTGGAGTGTTGTGCCCTACTCAAGTTCTTTTCATCTTATCAAGTTTCAAATCACTTTTCAACTGGAGTGCTACCCGAAATTGGTTCTCTCTTGTTCCTCTTTCTTTCGGAGTGCTTTCAACTTTGTTCATCTTCGTTGTTTTCTTTCTTTCAAGTTGTTCAACCTCGCAAGGTTCTTTGGTTTCACTCGTTTGTCAAAGAAGCAACTTAGTCTTACCCCTCCTCTTTCTCTTCCGTTTTTCCCTCCGGTGCCATTCTAGATCTCGGGACGAGATCCTCTCGTAGTGGTGGAGTGTTGCAACGCCCCGAGACCGTTGTGACAGGTGTCTTCCAGTTATTCGTTGTGTTGCCTTGTCATGTGCCTGCGTTTCATGCATTCCATATCATGTCATCATGTGCATTTCATTTGCATACATGTTCGTCTCATGCATCCGAGCATTTTCCCCGTTGTCTGTTTTGCATTCTGGCGCTCCTATGTCACCCGGTGTCCCTTTCTACCTCTTTTCATGTGCGGGTGTTAAACGTTCTCGGATTGGACCGAGACTTGTCATGCGGCCTTGGTTTACTACCGGTAGACCGCCTGTCAAGTTTCATGCCATTTGGCCTTCGTTTGATACTCCAATGGTTAACCGAGGGACCGAAAAGGCCTTGTGTGTGCTGCAGCCCAACACCCTTCCAAAGTGGCACAAAACCCACCTAAGACCTCTCCATCTTCTAGGTTGTTCGATCACGATCGCGTGGCCGCAAACCGCACCTCATTTGGACACTCCTAGCTCCCTCTACCTATATATATGTGCTCCACTCCTGAAATTCACGGTCTAACCCTAGTCTTCCTCTACCTCGCGCCACCGGACGCGTCTCCGTCGCCGCCGGATATGTCCGGTCCTCAGCGCCGCCGTCCGCAGCCAATCCGGCCTCGCCACGTGGCACTCCGCCACCTCCCGCCGCCGTGGCCCGCCAGGCCCATCGCGGGCCGCGGGGCCCAACCGCCGCCACCGCCACCCGCAGGAGGAGCCCGCGCTCACGCCCGCCGGATCCCGTGCCCCGCCGCCTTCGCCGGAGACTCCCTCCGCCGCGCCGCCCGTCTTTGTCTCCAGCCGCCGGAGCTTCCCCGCCAAGGCTCCCCGCCGCCTCGCCCTTGCTTCCCTGCCGCTGCTTATCGCCGGAGATGGCCGGATCCGGCCACCCGCCGCCAGATCCGGGCCTCCCGAGTCGCCTCCGGCCGCCCCGCGCCCTGAGCTCGCCGGAGCAGCGCCAGGTTCGCTGCTGCCGCCTCCTGCCTCCCCGATCCAGGCGGGATCGGGAGGAGGACGACCTCCCTCGCATTGACCGCGCGCAGGCCACGTGGGCCTCGGCCTCCCAGGCCCAGCTGCAGTTGTGACGCCCCCGATTCAATCGTACACTAATCATGCACGCAAATGTGTATGATCAAGATCAGGGACTCACGGGAAGATATCACAACACAACTCTAAAACATAAATAAGTCATACAAGCATCATAATACAAGCCAGGGGCCTCGAGGGCTCGAATACAAGTGCTCGATCATAGATGAGTCAGCGGAAGCAACAATATCTGAGTACAGACATAAACAAACAAGTAGCCATAGATGGCTAACACAAACTGGGATACAGATCGAAAGAGGCGCAGGCCTCCTGCCTGGGATCCTCCTAAACTACTCCTGGTCATCGTCAGCGGGCTGCACGTAGTAGTAGGCACCTTCAGCGTAGTAGGAGTCATTGTCGAAGGTGGCGTCTGGCTCCTGGACTCCAGCATCTGGTTGCGACAACCAGAAAGAAAGGAAAGGGGGAAAGGGGGGAAGAAAGCAACCGTGAGTACTCATCCAAAGTACTCGCAAGCAAGGAACTACACTACATATGCATGGGTATATGTGTAAGGAGGCCATATCAGTGGACTGAACTGCGGAATGCCAGAATAAGAGGGGGATAGCTAGTCCTATCGAAGACTACGCTTCTGGCAGCCTCTGTCTCGCAGCATGTAGAAGAGAGTAGATTGAAGTCCTCCAAGTAGCATCTCCAAGTAGCATCGCATAGCATAATCCTACCCGGTGATCCTTCCCTCGTCGCCCTGTGGAAAAGCGATCACCGGGTTGTCTGTGGAACTTGGAAGGATGTGTTTTATTAAGTATCCGGTTCTAGTTGTCATAAGGTCAAGGTACAACTCCAAGTCGTCCTGTTACCGAAGATCACGGCTATTCGAATAGATTAACTTCCCTGCAGGGGTGCACCACATAACCCAACACGCTCGATCCCATTTGGCCGGACACACTTTCCTGGGTCATGCCCGGCCTCGGAAGATCAACACGTCGCAGCCCACCTAGGCAAAACAGAGAGGCCAGCACGCCGGTCTAAACCTAAGCGCACTGGGGTCTGGGCCCATCGCCCATAGCACACCTGCACGTTGCGAGGGCAGCCGGAAGCAGACCTAGCCTAGCAGGCGTTCCAGTCCAATCCGGTGCGCGCCGCTCCGTCGCTGACGTCTGAAGTGCTTCGGCTGATACCACGACGTCGGGATACCCATAACTACTCCCACGTAGATGGTTAGTGCGTATAGACCAAATGGCTAGACTCAGATCAAATACCAAGATCTCGTTAAGCGTGTTAAGTATTTGCGAACGCCGAACAGGGCCAGGCCCACCTGTCTCCTAGGTGGTCTCAACCTGCCCTATCGCTCCGCCACAAAGATCCACACAGAGGGCCGTCGAGACAAAGGTCCTTTCAGCCCCCAATCCGTGAATCACTCGCGGGTACTCTTCGAGCTGACCCGACTTTAGTCACCATCTGTATAGTATGTATGTATGTATAGTATATACCCGTGATCACCTCCCGAGTGATCACGGCCCAATAGTATAGCAAGGCAGACTGACAAGAATGTAGGGCCAATAATGATAAACTAGCATCCTATACTAAGCATCTAGGACTGCGGGTAAGGTATCAATGACTGTAGCAACAATGACAGGCTATGCATCAGAATAGGATTAACGGAAAGCAGTAACATGCTACACTACTCTAATGCAAGCAGTATAGAGGAGAATAGGCGATATCTGGTGATCAAGGGGGGGGGCTTGCCTGGTTGCTCTGGCAAGAAGGAGGGGTCGTCAACTCCGTAGTCGAACTGGGCAGCAGCAGCGTCGGTCTCGTGGTCTACCGGAGAGAAGAGGGGGAAGAAACAATGAATAGAATGCAAACAAATGCATATCGATGCATGACATGACAAGTAACGATGCTAGGTGTGCCCAATCGCGGTAGTAGGTGATACCGACGAAGGAGGAAAACATCCGGGAAAGTATTCCCGGTGTTTCGCGTTTCCGGACAGATGAACCGGAGGGGGAAAGTTGCATGTTTGATATGTTAGAGGTGTGTGGTGGACGAACTGGCTTCGTATCCGGGTTCGTCTCGTCGTTCTGAGCAACTTTCATGTAGAAGGTATTTTCATCCGAGTTACGGATTAAAAGATATGATTTTCTAAAGATTTAACACATTTTCAGGAATTTAATTAATTATTTAAATCCAACATTATCCAGAATAGTAAATGATGACGTCAGCATGACATCAGAGTGATGTCAGCATGTCAACTGGTCGGTTGACCAGTCAAACCAGACGGGTGGGTCCAGTGGGACCCACATGTCATTGACAGGGTACTAACAGAGTTTTTTTTAAACTAACTAAATAGGTTAATTAGCAGGTAGGGCCCAGTAGTCAGTGAGAGATTAGGTTTTAATTAATTTATTTAATTAATTAGCAGTTTATCTATTTGTTTTTATTTGTTTTATGGGATGGGGCCCGCATGTCAGTGGCAGTAGCTGCCACATCAGCGTAGTTGACCCGGTCAACTTGGCCAGTTGGGGCCCCCAGGCCCACTGGCAGTGACCCAGGGTGGGGCCCCATGCATGCCACGTCAGCCGGCCGGCGTTTAGACGTCGGCGAGTTCGTTTTCGCGGCGGCGCGGCTCGGGCGAGCGTCGGATTTCGCCCATGGGGCACCAAATCGAGCGCGGCCAGGCTCTCTGGAACGGCCTCTTCGCGCCGCGTCCGATGGAGGGGTGCACGTCGGCGGGGGTGGCCGGAATTGAGCGCTACAGGCTCGACGGCGGCGAGGTGGTTCGGGCGTGAGAGGAAGACAGCGATGCAGTGCGCGTCGGGGCTGACGGGAAGGCTAGGGAGGAGCTGCGCGTCGCGCTGAGCACAAAGGGCTCGGCCCCGTGGCCATTTGGTCACCGGAAGGGCGCCGGCGGCGGCGCAGTCGGGTTCCCGGCGGGCAACACGTTAGGAGGCACGGGGAGGCTAGTGCGCGGGCGCATAGGGCTCCGGTGAGCATCAGGAGCACGATGCCGTGCTCAGGCGAGCACGACAGAGGCCATGGCCACAGTGGCGAAGCGATCGGCAGCGGTGAGCTCTCAGGCGCGACACCGAGCTAGCTAAAGCGTGAGCTAGGGGAGCTAGAGGGCAGCGGGGGGGAGGCAGCTCACCTAGCGGCACGCACGGTGGGCCTTGGTGGCTTAGTAGCAGCAGAGGGGTGTCGCCGGAGTTGGTGAAGAACGCGGCAACCGGAGATGTGGACAAAGGGGATCCGGTGATTCGGGGCTCCCCCGCTCCGGCTGAGGCCTCCAGTGGACGAGGAAGATGATGGAGGCGTCGACGGACACGCAGGCGCGGCGAGGCGGCGACTGTGGCCGCGCGATTCACGGCGGCGAGGCCATGGCGTCGCTCGCTTGCGGTGGGGAACGAGGGGGAGATGGATCTGGAGGGGAGAGGGAGAGGCGCGGGGGCCGAGGGC
>NC_041392.1:594866670-594946510 GCF_002162155.2 Triticum dicoccoides | reverse complement strand
TCGCCGGCGAGAGGGTGCGGCGGGGACGCACCCCTGTTCCGACCCTGGTCGGGGGAACAGGGAAAGGAGGCGGCAGGGGGAGGCGGGCCGGTTCGGCCGGGTGGACCAGGTGGCAGGGGTGGTGGCTAGCTGGGCCTTTCGGCCCAGGGGGAAGGGGGATTTCTTCTTTTTCCCTTTCTTTTCCTTTTATTTTTTTTATGTTCTGTTTTATTTAATTTGGGCATTTAAGCAATTTATAAATTTGTGTCATCTACACCATAATTGCCTATGCCATATTTGGCATTGTCCGAACATTTTTGTTTCAACTTTTGAAAACTTTTATTGTTGACATTAATTTGAATTTGAATTTTGAAGCGGTTTCGAATTAACCCAAGATTAACTACAGTGACAGAGGTGATGTGGCACCATTAACGTGAGATTACTGTAGCATGATTATCCGGGCGTCACAGTTCTCCTCCACTACAAGAAATCTCGTCCCGAGATTTAGGAGGTAGCAGGAAAGAGTGCGGGGTATTCATCACGCAGACGATCCTCTCGTTCCCAGGTGGCTTCATCTTCAGAATGGTGTGACCACTGAACTTTGAGGAACTTGATCGCCTTCTGGCATGTGCGGCGTTCAGCTTGGTCGAGAATGCGGACCGGATGCTCTTTATAGGAGAGGTCCTGTTGCAATTCGAGCACTTCATGATTCACTGCTCGAATTGGGTCCTTGAAGCAGCGACGGAGCTGTGACACGTGGAATACATCATGAACCTGAGAAAGGTTCGACGGAAGCTCCAGTTGATATGCCACCTTCCCACGCCTTTCGAGAATAATGAATGGGCCAATATAGTGAGGAGCTAGTTTGCCCTTGATCCCGAAGCGGTGAGCACCCTTCATTGGTGTAACTCGAAGATAGGCCTTTTCGCCAGTTTGATAGACCATGTCCTTATGTTTACGGTCATACTGACTCTTCTGACGCGACTGAGCAGTCTTGAGATTCTCGCGAATAATGCGGACTTGTTCTTCAGCATGTTGGATAATATCCGGACCAAAGAGTGGACGTTCCCCAGTTTCTGATCAGTTCAGAGGGGTTCGGCACTTTCGTCCATATAACACTTCAAAGGGGGCCATCTTCAGACTAGCTTGATAGCTATTATTATAAGAGAACTCAGCATACGGGAGAGATTCCTCCCATTTCTTGCCGAAGGAAATAACACAAGCTCGAAGCATGTCTTCGAGAATTTGGTTGACACGTTCAACTTGCCCTTGCGACTGCGGATGAAACGCAGTACTGAATGACAAATGAGTTCCCATAGCTTCTTGGAAACTTGCCCAGAATCTTGAAGTGAATAAGCTGCCACGGTCCAAACTGATAACCAGTGGAATACCGTGAAGTGAAACAATTCTGGACATATAGAGAGTTGCAAGCTGACTAGCAGTGATCGTTTCTTTGACTGCCAGAAAATGTGCAACTTTAGAAAGTCGGTCAATGACGACAAGAATAGCATCATTACGTTTCTGCGATTTGGGAAATCCAGTGACGAAGTCCATCTCGACATAGTCCCATTTCCATTCAGGAATAGAGATAGGTTGCAGAGTTCCAGCAGGCCTTTGATGTTCTACTTTGATATGACGGCAAATGTCACATTCAGCAACATAACGAGCAATGTCTTGCTTCATGTTACACCACCAGAATCTCTGGCGGATGTCTTGGTACATCTTTGTACTACTAGGATGGATACATAGAGGCGTATCATGAGCTTCTTTCATAACCTCCTGAGTCATATTCAGGTTTTCCTTCTTACATGGCACCACTAGGCGGCCTTTCAAGTACAAGGCGCCATCATCAGCAATAGTGAAGAATGATGGCTTTCCTTCTTTGAGGTCGCGCTTAATCTTGTGGACTTCAGAGTCATATCCCTGTAATGTCTTGATGGAGCTCACGAGATCGGGTTCGACAGCCATGGTATAGAGGGAACCCTTGGAAACAACACGGAGATTCATCTTGCGAGACTCCTCAGGAGGGGAGCGAGTGCACCCGGAGGAACAATATGGAGGTTCAGCTTTCTGAATTCTTCAACAAGTGAGGGCTGAACTTTGTGAATCTGGAGGTGGTTGCAGTAAGACTTGCGGCTCAAGGCATCAGCCATTACATTAGCCTTGCCTGGTGTATAGGAAATACCCAAGTCAAAGTCTGCAACAATCTCCATCCATCTCTACTGACGGAGGTTCAGGTCTGGCTGAGTAAACAGATACTTCAGACTTTGGTGGTCGGTGAAGATCTCGCAACGATTACCGAGAAGGTAATGTCGCCACTGTTTTAGTGAATGGATAACAGCAGCAAGCTTGAGGTCATGAACTAGGTAGTTCTCTTCGTGAGGGCGCAATTGTCGAGAGGCATAGGCAATCACTTTGCGCTCCTGCATTATGACACAGCCTAATCCTTGACGGGAAGCATCGCAGTAAATGACGAAGTCCTTCTTAGTATCAGGTGGAGCTAGTACTGGGGCAGAAGTCAACTTGTCTTTGAGTGCCTGGAAGCTTTCCTGACACTTATCTGTCCACTGAAACTTGACGCCCTTATGAAGCAGGTTACTCAGAGGTCTGGCGATCTTGGAGAAGTTCTCGACGAATCGACGGCAATAGCTGGCGAGACTGAGAAAACTTCTGACTTGCTTAACGTTCTTCGGAGGAGTCCAATCAAAAATAGCCTGGACTCGTTCAGGGTTGACGGCAATACCATCCTTAGAGATGACATGCCCAAGATAGGTTACTTCGGGAAGCCAGAATTCACATTTGGAGAACTTGGCATAAAGTTGATGCTCTCATAGCTTTTCTAGCACAAGACGGAGATGTTCAGCATGTTCCTCTTCGTTCTTGGAAAATACCATAATATCATCCAGATAAACCACGACAAAGTTGTCGAGGTAATCCATGAATATATAATTCATCAGACGAGAGAAGGTGGCTGGAGCATTGGTTAAGCCGAAAGACATGACGGTGTACTCGTAAGATCCATATCGAGTCACGAATGCGGTCTTGGGAATATCCTCCTCACGAACACGGATCTGGTGGTAACCCAACCTCAAGTCGAGTTTAGAGAACACTGATGAACCAGCCAGTTGATCATACAGATCATTGATCCGAGGAAGAGGATACTTATTCTGAATGGTAGCTTGGTTTATAGGACGGTAGTCTTGGACTAATCGATTTGTCCCATCTTTCTTCTTGACAAAGAGAGAAGGTGCTCCCCAAGGAGAGTAACTTGGGCGAATGAAACCACTGCGAAGAGACTTGTCAATTTCCTCCTTAAGCTCAAGGAGTTCATGCGGCGGCATCTTGTAGGGTCGCTTGGCTATAGGAGTGGTGCCTGGTTTCAAGTCGATGACGAATTCGACAACTCTAGCAGGGGGAATCCCTGGAAGTTCTTTAGGAAAGACGTCTAGGAATTCACGCACGACGGGAATGTTTTCAATGCCCTCGAGTGGTGCAGCGTTCAATGCATTCAATGCATAGAGCCTTGCCTCGGCATTCTGAACCAGACGAGCACTGTAGCTTATTATTTCATTAGAAGGGTGTAGCAGATGGACGGTCTTGGTGGCGCAAACGATAGAAGCAGTATGCGCCTTTAACCAATTCATTCCCAGAATGAGATCAATGCTATAGGACTTCAATACGATGGGGGAGACAAGGAATTCTAGTCCTTCGATTTCAACGGGGACGTTGTTGCAAATCATGGAGGTCCGAAATTGGCCCGCAGGGGTGTGCACTAATAGAGAAGTGTTCATGTCTTCACTTTTAATGCCATGCATGAATGCAAAATCCTCTGACATGAATGAATGCGATGCTCCTGTATCAAATAAAATAGATGCTGGTACTGGATTTACGAGGAGTGTACCCATCACAGTAGCAGGCTGGTCTTGAGCTTCGTTCAGATCAACGTGGTTGGCATGAACACGGCCATAAGACTTGGCATTGTTGTTGCGGGGCTAGTTGTTACCACGACCAGCTGCTGGAAGGGCTAGTTGATTCTGGTTCTGGTTGCATTCCCTAGCACGGTGTCCTGGCTGACCACACCTGAAGCACAGACCATTATTGGGAGTGGGAGCAAGAGCTCGGGGTGGTGGAGCTGGAAGCCTTGGCTGCCTAGTTGGAGCAGCCGGCAGACGAGGTGCAGCATAAGACTGCCTTGGGGCAGGTGCATTTGGACGGTACATGCTGTTCGGGATCCATATCTTACGCTTCTGCGAGGGCGGGCCCGAAGATGAGCCCGTGTCACGGTTGCGCCTCTGAGAGCTCTGGTGTTCCTGCAGACCAGTATCGACATTGATGGCCTTGTTCACCAAGGTGGAGAAATCGGCAAAGTCATGCACTAGAAGTGCGAGCTTGATGTCAGCTTGAAGGCCTTCACGGAACTTCTCCTGTCTGCGAGCATCAGTTGCAATGTCTTCTTCAGCATAGCGGGATAAGTCCAGAAACTCCCGCTGATAAGCTTCCATAGTTTTGTTGCCCTGGGTGAGGTTGCGGAACTCACGCTTCTTCCTGTCCATGATCCCCTGAGGAATGAAGCGGGCACGGAAGGCAGCTTGAAAGTCTGGCCAGGTGATGATTGTCCCAACTGGCAGAGTACGCCTGTGGCTGTCCCACCATTGAGCTGCGGGTCCCTTCAGAAAGAAGGAAGCAAAGGTGACATAGCGGGCAGGGGCTACTTTAGCAGACTCCATCTCATAGGTGATGTCACGGAGCCAATCATCAGCATCCAGCGGCTGAGTTGAGCTGCAGTACACGGTTGGGTTGAGGCGCATGAAATCCTGCAGAGTTACGTGGGCTGGCTGCTCATTCATATTGGGACGAGGAAACTGAGCCATCACATTCTCCATGAACTGGCGATTCATCTCGAGCTGTTGGACCATACCAGCCATGTACTCAGGCGGTGGTGGGGCGTTGCCGCCACGACCACGACCAGCTGGTCTAACCATCCTATTAATATATAACAGGGGTAGTTCAGTATTGAGAAATTTGCATAGGCAAGAGTCATTCATGATGAAACATGCATAATGGGAAGAGCACGACAGATACCACATAGCTAGTCGGCATAACTTACAAAAGGGGTCAGACATAGAGTTCAGTACACAGAGTTCAGTACATAGACTAAGTCATCATAGGCGGCACGCAGGCTTGCGAATGCATCTAATACTAATGAGCAAGACTACATCAGTCCCAGGAGGTACTATGAAGGTAGCTGTAGCCTGACAGGTGGTAGTGAGGCAACGGATAGTCCTCCACGTCAGTGGCCTGGGGGCCGCGGATACTCTGGTGTAGAACCCGACGCTCAGGTGGCAGAAGAGGACCAACTGCGGGAGAGTAGCCTCCCACCTCTGGCCATCCGACACCATGGGGCATCACGGTCCTGGCTGGGTAGATCGCAGAACGCGGCAGCTGTCCAGACCGAACAAAGGGGTGCAGCAGCGTCAGAGCCCTGTAAAGGTGCTGACGAGTGGTGTACAACTCGTGGCGAAGAGCTCTGTTAGCTCGGTCCAGCCCATCAGCATGGAGAACCAGGCGCTGATGGTGGAAGGGCTCTCGGGTGACGGTGGAGTAGGCGGCAGTGTAGTATCCCTCCGCACCAACGTCAGATGCGATAGTAATGTGTCTGAAAGGGGAAGTGTCCAACGCCTGATACTCTCCACGAAGACGTGTTAGAGCAGCATGAGCAGCATCGTGGACTGCCATCTCGATGGTCACTCCAACACCATGAGCGGTGTGCAGCACGGTAGTGGACTCATACTCCCGAGAGTAGAGGTGGACGATGGCACGGTACTGCTCCTGGTTAAAGTCCTGGTACTCCTCGTAGACGGTGTACTCAGGGTGCCAGCGATAACCCAGATAGGTCATCATCTCAGCTAGCACAGCAGGTGATCCTGAGGCACCAATGGCCGCAGTGTGGCGCACGACCTGCCTCGTGGGTTCCATCTGAAAACAAAGATGTTTCAATGGAGTCAAATAACAATATGGGCACTATTCGAAATACTATCCTACAGAATAACTATGGCTTATCCAACTTTGGGGTGAACGTGGTAACGGGATCCTAATGTCAGAGTTAGTAAATTTGTTTAACCCGAGTAGGAGAGAGTTCAGAGCCCCAGAGTAAAGGTCGAGAAGTAAAATATCCTAATACCACCCAATGGCGACGTGGGCCCGTAAGGCACACAGCCAATTTAGTAAAAGTTTTGTAGTGACTAGACTCGACTTCGGCCAAGGAGTGTGGAAGGGGGGTTTCCTACAGGTAGTTGGCTCTGATACCAACTTGTGACGCCCCCGATTCAATCGTACACTAATCATGCACGCAAATGTGTACGATCAAGATCAGGGACTCACGGGAAGATATCACAACACAACTCTAAAACATAAATAAGTCATACAAGCATCATAATGCAAGCCAGGGGCCTCGATGGCTCGAATACAAGTGCTCGATCATAGACGAGTCAGCGGAAGCAACAATATCTGAGTATAGACATAAACAAACAAGTAGCCATAGATGGCTAACACAAACTGGGATACAGATCGAAAGAGGCGCATGCCTCCTGCCTGGGATCCTCCTAAACTACTACTGGTCGTCGTCAGCGGGCTGCACGTAGTAGTAGGCACCTTCAGCGTAGTAGGAGTCATCGTCGAAGGTGGCGTCTGGCTCCTGGACTCCAGCATCTGGTTGCGACAACCAGAAAGAAAGGAAAGGGGGAAAGGGGGGAAGAAAGCAACCGTGAGTACTCATCCAAAGTACTTGCAAGCAAGGAACTACACTACATATGCATGGGTATATGTGTAAGGAGGCCATATCAGTGGACTGAACTGCAGAATGCCAGAATAAGAGGGGGATAGCTAGTCCTATCAAAGACTACGCTTCTGGCAGCCTCCGTCTCGCAGCATGTAGAAGAGAGTAGATTGAAGTCCTCCAAGTAGCATCTCCAAGTAGCATCTCCAAGTAGTATCGCATAGCATAATCCTACCCGGCGATCCTCCCCTCGTCGCCCTGTGGAAAAGCGATCACCGGGTTGTCTGTGGAACTTGGAAGGATGTGTTTTATTAAGTATCCGGTTCTAGTTGTCAAAAGGTCAAGGTACAACTCCAAGTCGTCCTGTTACCAAAGATCACGGCTATTCGAATAGATTAACTTCCCTGCAGGGGTGCACCACATAACCCAACACGCTCGATCCCATTTGGCCGGACACACTTTCCTGGGTCATGCCCGGCCTCGGAAGATCAACACGTCGCAGCCCCACCTAGGCAAAACAGAGAGGCCAGCACGCCGGTCTAAACCTAAGCGCACAGGGGTCTGGGCCCATCGCCCATAGCACACCTGCACGTTGCGAGGGCAGCCGGAAGCAGACCTAGCCTAGCAGGCGTTCCAGTCCAATCCGGCGCGCGCCGCTCCGTCGCTGACGTCTGAAGTGCTTCGGCTGATACCACGACACCGGGATACCCATAACTACTCCCACGTAGATGGTTAGTGCGTATAGACCAAATGGCTAGACTCAGATCAAATACCAAGATCTCGTTAAGCGTGTTAAGTATCTGCGAACGCCGAATAGGGCCAGGCCCACCTGTCTCCTAGGTGGTCTCAACCTGCCCTGCCGCTCTGCCACAAAGATCCACATAGAGGGCCGTCGGGGCAAAGGTCCTTTCAGCCCCCAATCCGTGAATCACTCGCGGGTACTCTTCGAGCTGACCCGACTTTAGTCACCATCTGTATAGTATGTATGTATGTATAGTATATACCCGTGATCACCTCCCGAGTGATCACGGCCCAATAGTATAGCAAGGCAGACTAACAAGAATGTAGGGCCAATAATGATAAACTAGCATCCTATACTAAGCATCTAGGATTGCGGGTAAGGTATCAATGACTGTAGCAACAATGACAGGCTATGCATCAGAATAGGATTAACGAAAAGCAGTAACATGCTACACTACTCTAATGCAAGCAGTATAGAGGAGAATAGGCGATATCTGGTGATCAAGGGGGGGGGCTTGCCTGGTTGCTCTGGCAAGAAGGAGGGGTCGTCAACTCCGTAGTCGAACTGGGCAGCAGCAGCGTCGGTCTCGTGGTCTACCGGAGAGAAGAGGGGGAAGAAACAATGAATACAATGCAAACAAATGCATATCGATGCATGACATGACAAGTAAAGATGCTAGGTGTGCCCAATCGCGGTAGTAGGTGATACCGACGAAGGGGGCAAACATCCGGGAAAGTATTCCCGGTGTTTCGTGTTTTCGGACAGATGAACCGGAGGGGGAAAGTTGCGTGTTTGATATGTTAGAGGTGTGTGGTGGACGAACGGGCTGCGTATCCGGGTTTGTCTTGTTGTTCTGAGCAACTTTCATGTAGAAGGTATTTTCATCCGAGTTACGGATTAAAAGATATGATTTTCTAAAGATTTAACTCATTTTCAGGAATTTAATTAATTATTTAAATCCAACATTATCCAGAATAGTAAATGATGACGTCAGCATGACATCAGAGTGATGTCAGCATGTCAACTAGTCGGTTGACCAGTCAAACCAGACGGGTGGGTCCAGTGGGACCCACATGTCATTGACAGGGTACTAACAGAGTTTTTTTAAAACTAACTAAATAGGTTAATTAGCAGGTAGGGCCCAGTAGTCAGTGAGAGATTAGGTTTTAATTAATTTATTTAATTAATTAGCAGTTTATCTATTTGTTTTTATTTGTTTTATGGGATGGGGCCCGCATGTCAGTGGCAGTAGCTGCCACATCAGCGTAGTTGACCCGGTCAACTTGGCCAGTTGGGGCCCCCAGGCCCACTGGCAGTGACCCAGGGTGGGGCCCCATGCATGCCACGTCAGCCGGCCGGCGTTTAGACGCCGGCGAGTTCATTTTCGCGGCGGCGCGGCTCGGGCGAGCGTCAGATTTCGCCCATGGGGCACCAAATCGAGCGCGGCCAGGCTCTCTGGAACGGCCTCTTCGCGCCGTGTCCGATGGAGGGGAGCACGTCAGCGGGGGTGGCCGGAATTGAGCGCTACAGGCTCGACGGCGGCAAGGTGGTTCGGGCGTGAGAGGAAGACGGCGACACAGCGCGCGTCGGGGCTGACGGGAAGGCTAAGGAGGAGCTGCGCGTCGCGCTGAGCACAAAGGGCTCGGCCCCGTGGCCATTTGGTCACCGGAAGGGCGCCGGCGACGCGCGCAGGCGGCGGCGCAGTCGGGTTCCCGGCGGGCAACACGTTAGGAGGCACGGGGAGGCTAGTGCGCGGGCGCGTAGGGCTCCGGTGAGCATCACGAGCACGATGCCATGCTCAGGCGAGCACGACAGAGGCCATGGCCACAGTGGCGAAGCGATCGGCGGCGGTGAGCTCTCGGGCGCGACACCGAGCTAGCTAGAGCGTGAGATAGGGGAGCTAGAGGGCAGCGGGGGGGAGGCAGCTCACCTAGCGGCACGCACGGTGGCCCTTGGTGGCTTAGTAGCAGCAGAGGGGTGTCGCCGGAGTTGGTGAAGTACGCGGCAGCCGGAGATGTGGACGAAGGGGATCCGGTGATTCGGGGCTCCCCAGCTCCAGCTAAGGCCTCCGGTGGACGAGGAAGACGATGGAGGCGTCGACGGACACGCAGGCGCGGCGAGGCGGCGACTGTGGCCGCGTGATTCACGGCGGTGAGGCCATGGCGGCGCTCGGTTGCGGTGGGGAACGAGGGGGAGATGGATCTGGAGGGGAGAGGGAGAGGCGCGGGGGCCGAGGGCGAGCGTGGGGGCGAGTGGGAGGCGGGATCGAGGAGGCGGGGGGGTGCTGGCGATCTTATCCCCCCGTCGTCGCCGGCGAGAGGGTGCAGCGGGGACGCACCCCTGTTCCGACCCGGGTCGGGGGAACAGGGAAAGGAGGTGGCAGGGGGAGGCGGGCCGGTTCGGCCGGTGGGCCAGGTGGCAGGGGCGGTGGCTAGCTGGGCCTTTCGGCCCAAGGGGAAGGGGGGTTTCTTCTTTTTCCCTTTCTTTTC
Source organism: Triticum dicoccoides (assembly GCF_002162155.2). NCBI lineage: Eukaryota > Viridiplantae > Streptophyta > Magnoliopsida > Poales > Poaceae > Triticum > Triticum dicoccoides. The sequence goes on along the minus strand of NC_041392.1, from coordinate 594,936,525 downwards.
CTTTTTTTATGTTCTGTTTTATTTAATTTGGGCATTTAAGCAATTTATAAATTTGTGTCATCTACACCATAATTGCCTACGCCATATTTGGCATTGGCCGAACATTTTTGTTTCAACTTTTGAAAACTTTTATTGTTGACATTAATTTGAATTTGAATTTTGAAGCGGTTTCGAATTAACCCAAGATTAACTACAATGACAGAGGTGATGTGGCACCATTAACGTGAGATTACTGTAGCATGATTATCCGGGCGTCACAGCAGTGCCGGCCTGCCTCATCGCCGATTCGGCCCAAACGCTCGTTGACCACTGTTCACCCGAGGTCTATTTTTTTTGTCTAAGTCCCAGATCTGCTATATTTTTATGCCTCCTTCATCATGTCATAACTCTGCAACCATGGCTCCGATTCGTGCGTGTAGCATATCAAAATGTTCGTCTCGAAGAGTACTCCATTTCATCTAATTGCATCATTTTCATTTGAGCTCATCTTGATGCCCAAAATGCTGTTGGAAGAGGGCTATGTGATGTTAGTTTCAGATCTGTTATCAGCATATGCACTTTTGTCATTTTTGCCATGATTAATGTGTGCATGATATGATCCTCAGCTCTACATGTGTTTTCAAGTATGACATGCCATCTTTACAGCAGTGTATGCCATGTATTTTTGTGATCTTTGTGGTGACTAGCACAAGCATGCAAAGTAACTTACTTATTGTTGCTGATTTCAGGGACTTAGAAATATTCTAAGTCCTTGTCCTGTTATTATTTTTATGCCATATGTTAATGTTGATACCGAGTGATTCGTGCATCTTTTGAGCATGATCAGTAAGGATGTTTTGTAAATATTGTGGTGCTCTATCCATCCATGTCTTTGTTTGCATTTATGGAGCACACTAGCTTGAGTCAATTGAGCTCTACTTTTGCTATAAAATGTTCCTGGCAGATTGTTAACATGTTTAGCAATTTTGCCGAGCTTGTTGTTATTGATCTGTGCATGCTATGATGTTGTTCTTGCCATGTATAGCTTCTATGCCATGTCTACTTGCTGGGTGTAGGCTTAGTTTGTCATGTCTTGCCTCGTAGTGAGTGCATTGAGCTCGTAAACATGCCTACTTATTATCTGTTTTGCCATGTTCCAGTTTTTTAGTAAGTCTGAATCTGTTAACGATAATTGCTATGTTCACGTGGTTGCAATTGTATTTTCCGATCCCTTTTGGCTGATGGTCAGTAAGGGACTTTTGTTGTAGGCTTTGAGTAGCTTCATGCCATGCCTTGCTTTCCTATGATATGTTCCTGTAGCATGTAGTTTTCATGCTCTAAACATTGCTTCCTGATGTTAAATTCCTGACATGTTGTTAATTTCACTAAGTCTGTAACTTGTTATCATTTACACTTTTTCCATGCTTTTTTGAACCTGCTATTCAGTGAATTAGCCGTAGCTTAGTGTTCATCTTTTGTCAAGCATATTGAGTGGATCCCTGCCATGTATTTGTTTGCTATGTTGGAGTGTTGTATCATGTTGTTCTTGATGCATTTAGATGGTCTCGTGCTGTTAATCGCAGACCGGTGCCATATTTGTTTTGTTTGTCATTTCCAAACCGTGCATCCGATTCCGGTGATCTTTATATCGATTTCGACCGAAATCAACTCCTCTTTCCAGTGGCACTCTTGGATTTCCAAGTTGAGGCCAAGTTCAATCTTTCCTTTCCAAATCATGCATATGCATCACATATCGCATCCCGCATATCATACCATGTTTGCATCATGTTGTTTGAGCATTGCACGTGGTTGATTGTGTCTCCCTTTTGCTTGTTGTTCTTGCTTGGGTAGAGCCAGGACACGAGTTCGTGTTCGAGGAGCCCGTTGAGTACGTTTACGAGTTTCAAGCTTCCGTTCTTCTCGGAGAACTTTGCAGGCAAGATGACCATACCCTCGAAATAACTTCTATCTTTGCTTGCTAGATGCTCGCTCTTTTGCTATGCCAATGCTGCAATACCTACCACTTGCTTATCATGCCTCCCATATTGTTAAGCTAAGCCTCTAACCACCTTGTCCTAGCAAACCGTTGTTTGGCTATGTTACCGCTTTGCTCAGCCCCTCTTATAGCGTTGTTAGTTGCAGGTGAAGATTGGAGTTTATTCCATGTTGGAACATGGATATTTTGTTGGGATATCACAATATCTCTTATTTATATTAATGTATCTATATACTTGGTAAAGGGTGGAAGGCTCGGCCTTATGCCTGGTGTTTTGTTCCACTCTTGCCGCCCTAGTTTCCATCATATCGGTGTTATGTTCCCGGATTTTGCGTTCCTTACACGGTTGGGTTATAATGGGAACCCCTTGACAGTTTGCCTTGAATAAAACTCCTCCAGCAAGGCCCAACATTGGTTTTACCATTCGCCACCTAGCCTTTTCTTTCCCTTGGGTAGGCCTGCCCAAGAGTCATCTTTATTTAACCCCCGCCCCCCCGAGCCAGTGCTCCTCTAAGTGTTGGTCCAACTGAGCGATGTCTGGAGCTACCAAGGGCATCTCTGGGCTGGCCCACCTGACGTCTGGCTCATCCGGTGTGCCCCGAGAACGAGATATGTGCAGCTCCTATCGGGATTTGTCGGCACATCTGGGTGGCTTTGCTGGTCTTGTTTTACCATTGTTAAAATGTCTTGTAACCGAGATTCCGAGCCTGATTGGGTCTTCCTGGGAGAAGGAATATCCTTCGTTGACCGTGAGAGCTTGTGATGGGCTAAGTTGGGACTCCCCTGTAGGGATTTGATCTTTCGAAAGCCATGCCCATGGTTATGGGCAGATGGGAATTTGTTAATGTCCGATTGTAGAAAACCTGAAGTTTAACTTAATTAAAATGGATCAACCGCGTGTGTAGCCGTGATGGTCTCTTTCCGGCGGAGTCTGGGAAGTGAACACGGTGCTGGAGTTATGCTTGACGTAGGTTGCACTAGGATCACTTCTTGGTCATAGATTCTCGACCATGCTTTTGCCTTCTCTTCTCGTTCTCATTTGCGTATGTTGGCCACCAAATATGCTAGTCGCTTGCTGCAACTCCACCTCATACCTTTTACCCTACCTATAAGCTTAAATAGTCTTCATCACGAGGGTGTGAGATTGCTGAGTCCCCGTGACTCACAAATACTTCCAAAACTAGTTTGCAGGTGCCGATGATATCGTGAAGGTGACGCAACCAAGGTCAAGGAGGAGCTCGATGAAGATCGTGTTCGTTATGTAGTTCCGTTTCCAATTGATCAGTAGTGGAGCCCAGTTGGGACGATCGGGGATCTATGTAGCATTTGGGGTAGTCTTCTTTTATTTTGGTTCCTTAGTCGGACCTTGTTTGTATCTGGATGATGTAATGCTTTATTCATGTATTGTGTGAAGTGGCGATTGTAAGCCAATTATGTATCTCTTTCCCTTATGTATTACATGGGTTGTGTGAAGATTACCTCACTTGCGGCATTGCTTACAATGCGGTTATGCCTCTAAGTCGTGCTTCGACACGTGGGAGATATAACCGCATCGTGGGCGTTACATGGATAATTATGCCGGATGTGGTTCATCATGTAACAGTCATAACATAGGGTGACACAGAACTAGCTCCAATTCATCAATCTAATGTAGGCATGTATTCTGAATATAGTCATACGTGCTTATGGAAATGAACTTGCATGACATCTTTTGTCCTACCCTCCCGTGGCAGCGGGGTCCTAATGGAAACTAAGGGATATTAAGGCCTCCTTTTAATAGAGAACCGGAACAAAGAATTAGCACATGGTGAATACATGAACTCCTCAAACTACGGTCATCACCGGTAAGTATCGCGATTATTGTCACTTCGGGGTTAACGGATCATAACACATAATAGGTGACTATAGACTTGCAAGATAGGATCAAGAACTCTCATATATTGATGAAAACATAATAGGTTCAGATCTGAAATCATGGCACTCGGGCCCTAGTGACAAGCATTAAGCATAGCCAAGTCATAGCAACATCAATCTCAGAACATAGTGGATACTAGGGATCAAACCCTAACAAAACTAACTCAATTACATGGTAAATCTCATCCAACCCATCACCGTCCAGCAAGCCTACGATGGAATTACTCACGCACGGCGGTGAGCATCATAAAATTGGTGATGGAGGATGGTTGATGATGAGGACGGCGATAAATCCCCCTCTCCGGAGCCCTGAATGCACTCCAAATCAGCCCTCCCGAGAGGTTTTACGGCTTGGCGGCGGCTTCGTATCGTAAAACGCAATGAATTCTTCTCTTCTATTTTTTTCTCCCCGAAAGCAGATATATAGAGTTGAAGTTGGAGTCGGGAGGTCTTCAGGAGGCCCACGAGGTAGGGGGCGCGCCCTAGGGGGGGCGCCCCCACCCTCGTGGACAGGGTGTGGGCCCCCTGGTCTTTATCTTTGGCGAGGATTTTTTATTATTTATTATAAGGTATTCCGTGGAGTTTCAGGTCATTCCGAGAACTTTTGTTTTCTGCACATAAAACAACATCATGGCAATTCTGCTGAAAACAGCGTCAGTCCGGGTTAGTTCCATTCAAATCATACAAGTTAGAGTCCAAAACAAGAGCAAAAGTGTTTGGAAATGTAGATACTACGGAGACGTATCAATCTTCGTAGAATATGTGGGAACCAATATGAACATCTAGGTTCCGTTGTTGGTTATTGACCAGAGAGGTGTCTCGGTCATGTCTACATAGTTCTCGAACCCATAGGGTCCGCACGCTTAACATTCGATGACGATTTTGTATTATATGAGTTATGTGATTTGGTGACAAAGTGTTGTTCGGAGTCCCATCACGGACATGACAAGGAGTCTCGAAGTGGCCAAGAGGTAAAGATTCATATATTGGACGATGATATTCGGACACCGAAAGTGTTCCGGGGGTACCGGGTACATTTTAGCAATTTGGCCTCCTCCATTCCTTCTCTCCTCCCTCCTCCTTCATCCCCCCTCAAATGAATATGGAAGGTGGGAGGCCGAATTGGGAGGCGCCCAAGTAGAATTCCTCCTACTTGGGGCGCCCCCTTGGCTGCCTCTCCTTCCCTCCAACCTATATATATGAGGGGGGGCACCGCTAGAACACACATCAACGATTGTTAGACGTGTGCGGCGTCCCCCTCCTCAGTTTACGCCTCCGGTCATATTGTCGTAGTGCTTAGGCGAAGCCCTGCGCAGATCACTTCACCATCACCGTCACCAGGCCGTCGTGCTGACGAAACTCTCCCTCGACACTTTGTTGGATCAAGAGTTCGAGGGACGTCATCGAGCTGAAGTATGCAGAGCTCGGAGGTGCCGTATGTTTGGTGCTTGATCGGTCAGAACGAGAAGAAGTTCGACTACATCAACCGCATTGTCAAATGCTTCCGCTTTCGGTCTACGAGGGTACGTAGACACACTCTCCCCCTCTCGTTGCTATGCATCTCCTAGATAGATCTTGCGTGAGCGTATAATTTTTTTTGAAATTGCATGCTACGTTGCCCAACACCAGCATTATCTGAGATGGTTTGGGCGTAGACAAGAATGCAAATTTACAGAAGCGCCTATGCATAGCGGATGGTTGAGACATATTGATAATGTCAAGAGAGATTGGGTAGGCCAAACTTGCCATTATACTATATTAGGAGTCTGTAAAAAGAGACATGAAGGACTGAAATATCATCAAAGATTTAGCCATGAACATGGTGCGTGAAAGTTAGCGAGCCATGTGCCAGAATTATGTCCTTGTCTCGATATCTTCTGTGTTCCAATTCTAGCCTACTCCTAACTTATTTAGGACTAAAACACATTGTTACTATTGTGGTTTATTTGTTAAAATCCCAACGGTATTGCATATATCGATCCATGATCATCTTTCTTAGTGTTGAGGCGTCACACAATATATAAAGTATTGGACCCGGGTCTTGTGCGTCTCTGCCTGCCGGTATGCAGTATGCATGGTGGTTTTGTACGACCAAAAACATATATAGCATTCACGAACGACATCTACAATAATTGCCTCTAAAATCGGCATTATTTGTCCGTGGACTGATCTGGACTAGTCCACAGACACTGATATAGGAACCGGCAACCCAATCATGTTCTCTAAATTCCGTTTTTGTTCTTTTAAGACCGCAACACTTAAAATAATTATAATAAATGGCATAATTTATCCATAAATAACATATAAATATCTCTAGTACAACACAGTTCAAAGGTACATATTACATCCAAGAAAACCGGATGTTCAACAAGTTTTTCGAATTCATCAATTTCAAATTCAATAATAATAGTCAACAATACATGTTGTCCTACCATACTGCCTCTTTAGTTTCATCCAACAATATATATGTGTGAATGGCGTGCTCTTAGTCCTGTAGTATATCACGACAGGGCGTGCAGGCTATACAACATGTAGAGTAACATTGAGTGCATAAATAAACTAACCAACATGTAGAACAACATGAAGCAAAACTTACGATCTTCATGGTTGACGAGCCAAATGATCACATTGTCCCCACTCGGTGAATCGCACCTCAAAACTTCATGACAGAGTTGCACATGGTGTACCATCGATGCGATATCAAATTCACATTGCATTCATAGATGACGTGCATGTCAAAGGGCGCGAAGTTTGTTTGCTCATGAAACAAAGCATGCACACACTCCCAAACGATCGAGCCCATTGAGTTCCTGCCTACAAAGTCAACAGATGCGACCAACCACACATCACACAACAACTCATCCTTCATCATCGAGTATCCTGCCATCGAATTACTCTACAAACACAACAAAAAGTTCGACAAAAGAGCTCAATGGCATTCGACCAAACACCTGTTGGGCGTGTGTGCACCATGGATGTCGTCGACAAGGGTAGAGGGTACCTAGTTGCGGAGGGATCCGAGGTGGACGATGACGTAGTCGAAGACATGCCGATGCATTGGTGGGGGTCTGCCGACGTCCTGCGATGCTTGGGCGGTGGTCGGCGAGATTTAGTGACCGCGTCGTACGACAAGGGTGGGGATGTAAAGCAAGGGCAGAGTGGAAGAAAAGTGGGCCAAGAGATGGATTTGAGTGGGCCGGGATGTCCGAGTCCTATGTGGCGGCAGTCCAAATTCCTGTAAAGGGGGAGTAGAGGCGGGATAATTCCCATACGGGGCATGTGGTGCCCGTTATAGGCCTAATGGTACAAGGCGCACACCCTTGTACACTAGGTTTAGTAGCGGGCCGGCCCATTGTCTTTTTTGTTCCTTTTTTTGTTTTGACTTGGGATTTCTATGTTTTTCCTTTTCTTATTTTTTCTGTTTCCTTCTTCTTTTCTTAAATGCGTGGACTTTTTCAAATTAGATGATTTTAAAAAAAAATAATTTTTTAAAAAAGCAATGAACTTTTGTATAAAATGGATAAATTTATTCAAATTTGATGAACTTTCTCAAAACCGATGATTGTTTTTGAATTTTGATGAACTTTTTTGAAATTCAATGATTATTTTATCAAATTTGATGAACTTTTTCAAAATCGATGATTTTTAAAAAAAAATTGTGAACTTTTTTTCAAAATCGATGAACTTTTTTTTCAAAATCCATGAACATCTTTAAATTTAGAAACTTTTGCATTTTTTTAATTTTTTTAGTTGTTTTCATATTCTTTTTCAAAAGTTAACGAACCTGGTCAAGCGCAGCCGGTCAAAATGCGATCGAGTGACTAGGGGGGAAATTGGTCAAGCGATCGAGCGCTCGCCTTCTACATGGACGGGCCCACGAGCAGTGGCGTGTGAGCGTTGGTTCCTCCAAGTAATACTTAAGGCGGCACATAGGAGCTCCCCAAGGGCGGAGTGAAAGAAAAGTGGACTGTGAGGAGGATTTGAGCGGACCGAGAGTGTCCGAGTCCTACGTTTGGCGGTGGTCCGGACTCCCGCGAAGCCCCCCGCCCCCCTCCAGTTTGACTCCTGTTTGTGGCAAAACGAATGTCCAAACTGATTCGGTTTCGATGAGGTATCATGTTATTAGGTGGTAATTGGATTTGGACAGCTTGATCCGAACAGATGGCGGTTGAGGTCAGCCTTGGAGATGCCCTGAAAGCACAGACTTGTATCTACCAGATGCCCTGAAAGCACAGACTTGTATCTACCCCATCGTCGTACTGACAGATCGACAGATACACATACTGGCTTAACTCTGGATTCCAAGCACCCACCTATCAGCTTCTCATGAGAGAGATAGAGAGAGAGAGAGAGACGCACGGAAGGCATGCATGAACACACACACGCACGACATGAGGTAGGGGGCAAACAGAACAGTCCCGATCGAGCCCATGAATGCTATAGCTTGGGGGAGGTGGCGGAACAGGATCGAGAGGAGCATATATAATTATACCTCCTACAGTACAATGTTGCGGCCGCATTTAAGCTCACTACTGTTCATCATCTGCCTTCGTTCCATTACACCTTTCAGTACCTGTCGATCGGTTGGGCGCTACCTACGCATATCCTGCATGCCTGCCATTGCTGTCGCTCGCAGGCAAACCTCTCGTCGAGTACGTAGTGGTAATACCCTACCATCACAGTGCACACAGTTATACCCTCTGATGCCGATCTGCCAATCTCTCTCTCTGGAAAACGGAGGTCATGGAGAACTCTGCGTCCGCTAGTGCACACTGTTTTGCCAAAAAACAAACTAGTGCACACGGCCCACTCGATTTACATATGCAAATTATATTGAGATGCATCCATGAACGCACACTCTAATGCAACTCTCAACAAGTTGTCTAAAAAAAAATGCAACTCCCAACTAATTACCAGCATGGGCAGATCCGGGGGCAGGTGAGATCGCCCCAACAAATATGCAATATTTTGATGCTATATACCTACTTCCTTCATTCACAAAAATAAGATATTTTAAATATTTTAATATAAACTACGTAAGGATTAAAATGAGCGAACAAACACACTAAAATGTGTTTAGATGCATTCTATTCAGAAAAAAGGTCAGACCATCTTATTTTTGTAATCAGAGGGAGTAGTAATTATTACTCAGCCCTACTATGCAACTGTTCAGGTGTCTCTTCATGCCACTCATGAACTGCATATGAGGATTTGAGGAGTAAATTCAGAAGTCGGTTAGACTTGCACTTATGACAGTATTTTTCGCAATTTGGATTTAGTGTGACTTTTTATTCCAATTAAATAAGTCTATTTCTAACGCGAGAATACATCCGTTGTGATCTAGCAAAGGCACAATGATATAAATTAAGAAGATTGTATATCCTCACTTACTAGATTGAACTTGTTTTTTAGGGGTAAATTGTACGTGATTATACTTGTGTCTGTGGGCATTGTTAAAAGATGTCGCTTTATGTTTGGCAACTGATTTAAAGGGTATTAATAAAAATATTTCTTTTCATATGGTGGTGAGGGCTCTGACCTTTATATTGGGCTCTTCGACTGTCCAGGAATAATGAGGGTTTTAAGACAAGACTTCTTCTCTTTTTTAGGCTAATACAGTACATTGGTATACACATTGATTCCATGCGTGGTATATTATTCATCAGTGGTCAGTGGCTCGGAGAACGTTGGACTAGTTACAGTCTTGTGTACACCGGTTGGAGCAAACAACCAAGGAGATGTTTACCGTGTATGGATGGCGGTTTAGTCTACAGATCGTGCCTCCAGCACACTATGTGGTCTTTCTTTTTTATGTCAAATCATGTCAAGTTTATTATATTTCTTGTTTTCTCGTTTTTTTCTCTGGGTTTTATCTCCTCGATTGAAATATTGAGTTAATAAAATTAACATATCTATTTAACATAAGACAATATAACTGTTTTAAAAATAGCATATAATGTGACTAGAAGTATATCTAATTTTTTAAATTTTTTTATAGTAGCTTCAAGCCTGTTCGCTGGACTTATTATGCTGCAAACTGATAGCAAACATAGTACAATTTGACTGATTTAACCTCATGTGATATATTTGCGTTGTTCAAACATCACAACTGGATAGTGTAGGTGAATTGTGGCACTCACCAAGCCATAAGCTAGCTAAGATATTAGAACTGTTTGGCCACATGACACATGTGATAAGCAATCCAAACAATTCAAGAAAAAAAAGATATTAAAACTGTTTGGCATTCAAGATCGAGCAAACCCTGCATACATGCATGGCCGAGCTATCTGGGGTGTGCTCTGCATGCTCCCCACTCCTGACGCATGTACCGGATCATGTTTTTATTTTTCATACGGGGAATGCATCCTTTGTATCTTCTTTTTTCTGTTTTGCGGGGGGATGCATCCTTTGTATGCACACATGCCGTACAGGATGGGAGCTGGCGTGGGATGCATTCACGTACCCTTTTTTAGATGATCACGGCTTTCCTATTTTTTTCTACGGTCGAGTTGGATCTCAGATAGGATTTCCTTGGGGTCTAGGAGCAAGCGTCAGTAATTAATTTTGATGATATATTAGATTCAATGGTCAGATTTTTTTAATTTTTGTGGTAATTTCTAGCACAATTCTGTTTTTACTAGTTAGCCTGTAAATAAATTTTAATATGGTGTACTACTAATAATAATTAGATTCAACAGCCAGATCTTTCTAATTTTTGTTGTAATTTCTAGCATAATTCTCTTTTTTCTTGTTAGCCTGCAATTATTATTATTATTATTATTATTATTATTATTATTATTATTATTATTATTATTATTATTATTATTATTATTATTGTTATTATTTCCATGGGGTCTAGGTGCAAGCCTGCGTGAGGTCAAAACCGCAATGAAATTTATTGCCTGAGATTTAAATAATGTTAATGATATGTTAGATTTAACGGCCAAATATTTCTATTTTTTGTGATAATTTCTTGTATAATTATCTTTTTCAGGTTAGCCTGCAAATTATTTTTAATAATAATAATAATCATAATCATAATAATAATAATTCTGCAGGGTCTAGGTGCAAGCGTGTGTGCGGTGAAAAACCATAATGAAATTAATTGGCCAAAATTTCATTAATGTTGATGATATATTAGATTTAATGGAAATCTTTCAAGTTTTTTGTTGTATTTTCTAGCATAATTCTCTTTTCTCTGGTTAGCCTGCAAACTAATTTTAATATATAATAGTTAGATTTAAATACCAGATCTTTCTAATTTTTGTGTTAATTTCTAGCATAATTATCTTTTATCTGGTTAGCCTGCAAATTATTTTTAAAATATAATAATTAGATTTAATGCCCAGATCTTTTGAATTTTCATAGTAATTTCTAGCATAATTCTCTTCTCTCTGGTTAGACTACAAATTACATTCATTATTATTATTATTATTATTATTAATATTATTATTATTAGATAGGTAGATAGATAGACAGATAGATACTTGTTACTTTATTTATACTAGCAATCAATAGATGTATAATACTTTCAATTAAAAATCCAAGAAAAATACATAGGAACTCCTACAACTAAGAATTACAATGAAATTTCTTGATGAGATCTTCATGATATTAATCCTTGCAAGAGAAAATACTTCTAAGACTTCAATAAAAAAGTTGCAATTGGACTAGAGTAGCGGTATTGTCGCTTGTTCACCCGCTCAACTTTACTACAAATAGAGATTCTGAAAGCCCCTTGAGTCGCCCATCCAAAAGATATGAAGCCATGGGCGACTAACATCTTTTTGTAGAAAAGGAGGATGACCAACGGCCTCTACATCTAGGTGATGCATGTAGCCGCTTTATTAATTATTCACAAAGACCTTACAAAGTAATACATTAGTAAGTTTGAAAGTCACCTTCTTAGCAACATCTGTCACTACTCCTATCCACTTGATGAATGGGTGATGATAGTTCGAGCCAAATCTCAAACAGACCTAGCACCAAAGCATAACATCTAAAACTGGAGGCCCCAACCAATCCACATTGCCGGGTCTAGGGCACACACCGGTCCGACTCACTCTCAGAGGCCACCACTGTCGTCTTTCATTGACCCATCTTCAGAGCAGGTACTGACACATCGACCTTGCCAGGCCTGCCGTCGACGCCACCACGATGCCAAACATCGCCATCCTTCTGCACAAGTCCGTCTACACGCATCTAACACTGAGACTCCACTACGCCACCCCGCTGATATCTGTTGTCGTCAATGCGGAGGATGTAACACCGCTCCACCTCTGGGCCCTTCCAGCCAACACCTACTCCAAAACGATGCCCCAAGGAGGGAAAATGACATCGAAGATGTCGTCGTCGTCCGATCTGGAAAGACCCAGATCTAGGGTTTCCCCCGAAGCATCCCAAGCGTGATGTCGCGACCTGCAACAACGATGCCTCGAGAAGGGAACAATGTCACATATGTCGCCATCGTCCGTCATGACCGTAGTCGGAGCGATTTTCACTGGAAGTCGCGTCCACCCGATCTCGCAGCTGACTGAAACAATACGGAGGCTCGCTGTGAAGACAAAAGCCGCCGTCGACACGCTGGTAGGGAGCCTCCAGCCGCCCCACACCGGTCCCTCCTCGCGCCGCCAGTTGGACAAAACCACGGCGGGGCGGACCTGGACGGGACGCCAGATCTGCGGCCTCCGTCACCACCCATCTCCAGGCACAGAACCACCCAGACAAATAGGAGGGGAAGAGCACTATGCCGGCCATGGATCAGGCCGCCGCCGCACAGGCAAGGGGCGACGCTCTACCTGCTGCTCGCGGATCTAACACTAGAGTCGCCCCTGCCGCCTCCAGGAGATTAGCAGCACACCACCCGCCCTATCGCTTTGGCGTCGGGCCCGCCGCTAGCAAAGATGATCCGCTAAAAGTGCAGACCGTCGAATCACAAGATCTTCACCATAGTCCTGAAAAAGATTCCTAGTCTACAAAGAATAAAACCAACAAAAACAACAAGACACACAGATATAAACTCTTCAAATCTGAACAATTAAATCAGGGAGGACACATACATACCTCCATGCCGCCACCAAAAAGGGCAGAGTAATTTTTTTCGCAAGAAACATCATGATCACCACTAGACACCGATAAAAAAAATAATCTATTGATGATCCGAGGTCCCTCACTCTCGGTGAAGATGACAGCTGAAGGAGAGGGGATTAAATATATCTCCGATGGCCGATACTTCCTCAAACCCTAGCCAACTGTTGATCTCTAGCCAGCCCGCCTGGACCAGCTCAGGCTCAGAGTGCGACACTGCTTTCTTGCATCTTGCATGTGTGCATGGACGGACGGACGGGCAGAGAGGGAGGGACGTATGGGCCCGCCGCGCATGAAGAGCTGGGCCTTGGTTGGCTAGGCTCCAATGGGGGCCCATGCTAGCTATGGTGGGCTTGCTTGCTTACGGAGTGTAGCAGCTGGATGTATTTGGACGCTAGCCAGTGACTGGAGGCAGGTCCTTCCTTTTCCACTGTTCATTTGAATAGGAGGAATTGATTGTGTGTAGCTGCTGTCCTCTCGCAGATTCGATTTTCATAGCCTTCTGGTCCGATCCTAGAACTCTATGCGGTAAACTCTATGCAGTAGTAGTACTCCACTTGGTCTCCAACTTACTTGAGCAAATGAAAGGGACCCTTAGAAGATTAAAAACTTGCTGAACGCTGATAGTTAGTAGCTTAATTAGGCTTGACCATGAATGAATCACCATTGAAGACGCAGTCCTTCCCTTCAGGATCTTCTGAAAACGACGGACGGTCCATGCTTCATCACAGAATAAAAGAGAATGTATGGTCTGTGGAATAGCACGTAGTATTGTACACTTGAGTTCACTTGTTTTGAATCAAGGTCAATGATAGCCGGTAAGCCAGCTAACAAAACGCCTAGACGGTTGAGCTGGTACGTCGTCAGGCTGTTTCAACGCAGAAGAACAACCTTGTCAAAGGACCCTTTCTATGCTGATGCTCTCCCTGAAGGAAGTTCTCTCCATGCCTGTGTATACTATGGGCCTCTTTGATTCACGAGATTGAAAAAATGCTGGAATAGGAAAAATATAGGAAAACTATAGGATTGCAGGTGTAAAACAGAGGATTGAAAAACAGTGAAAAAGTAGAGGAATATGAAACAAATGGAGCGTTTGAAATGCAGGAAAGGAATGCATTATTTAGTAGAGAAACCATGCACCACTCCAAACTGGGCTAGACACAAGCCATACACATTCACTGGCACGCGCTCACGGAAAGCATTGGTTGAGTCATGCGAGTAATATGGTATTCAGCTCTGTCCCTCTTGCCTCGGTCTTTGTGTAAAAAAGAGGTCTGACTCAATGTTTCACTTCCTACAAAATCACAGGAAACCAACAGTGTTCCTCTGGATCGGAATAGTATTCCTTCGGACTGGTTCCTGCAAATCAAACGGTGCTACAGTAGCAAATCCTATGGAACGAGCATTCCTACGTTTTTTCTATGAAAAATCCTTCAAATCAAAGGAGGCCTATACAACGAAACCAATAGGAACTGAAGCATCGGTATATTCGTAGAACTAGGTTTCTTTGTTTGTACGTGCGCTCAACTAGGTCTTTGTTGATGCATGTTAAAAAAATCGTTCAAATTTGACTGCATAGTAAATCTTAAATTACCGGCTAGCTAAAGAAGCCAATGGTTGGTGGTCCGACGAACGAGCTCTGGGCATATTTGGGAGTTCAAACTGTAACCTGCTACTATATCTGTATTCTAGCGAGGGCTACTTACGAGCAATCCAAACTCTCGTCATCATCGATCTTCTTTCGCACAGATTTGTTCAACTCCCATGTATGATTAGACATATATATGGGTGAGGCCCCAACATGGATAGCCAGGTCCTAGAACTTGGACGGAGGCATAGGGCTACATACAATGCACATGGTCGAAGTCAACAGTTTAGCGACAAGGTCGAAGTATTAATATAATCCTTTGAAGCTTACCACGATGCCCCTTGTAAACGTATCAATAGTCGTCACGTGACTTCAAAACGTTTGAGCACTTCAACTTATTGCAAGTTAATGGAAAACATGATGGAAGAGTTGCGCTCTCGGGTACACACAGCCAGTGAGCTCTATATAGAGTCCTACCTTTTATTTTCGAAAGGAGGAGAAATCCCTAGCCTTTGCATCATTGTGATGCACACATCCAACTCGATCATAAACGTATTTCTCTCAATAATATAACTCGAGCTCGAAGTAACAAAATATGAAAGAAAATTGAGAATCCTAAAGACTCCTCTCGGCAATTTCTAGCATGCAGTAGTCATTAGGGTGCATCGTCCCAATTGATGAAGAGGAGGCTAAGAGATCAATAAAAAAGTCTGCCGTCCTCAGAGAAAAAGTAATGGTTGTCATCAAGTAGTCACATGGATAACGAGATGTGAGATAGATTTTGTCAACCGTTTTGACAAGCTTTGACTCAGACTAACAAAGGGATTCCTATAAATGTTCTGAATCGGATTAACTATAACATGTGGTTAATTAACTAATCAAGTGTCACGGACAATAGGTATTGACTAAGAGTCGTCCTCGACACATGCGGGGCCTACATGTTGGTGCACCGACGATGCATACTCATGACACGGTGGACTTTGATGTTGCCTTTTGCATGACTAGTGTGCCACTATGTTCAGAGCTTTTGTTGCCTAGTTCACGATGGCGTGGCTAAATTTCGAATCAGCCTCTAGCTCGAGTGTACTCATCGATCATGCATGCAGGCATATATTTGGATCAAGCAAATTCTCGCATGTAAATGTACCGAGTCTATGTAGTGTAGATTCGGTGCTATTAAGCCTCTATTGGCTATCGCACAGACTATCATCAAGCTGTGTGCGATGACAATATCACACACAATATGAAAGTTGAACCATGTGCACAAAAAAGGAATATGTGCAATCGCTAACCCATGACGCACGATTGGTTAAAGACAACCATGTGTGATGTAGTGCACATGGTTTACTTGCGTGAATCGTGTGCGACGACTGAAATCATCACACACGATTGACACTCGTGAATTGCGTGCGACATGCTCCATGTAGCCGTCTTCGACTTCGGAGCAGGCTAAGAACACACAGACATGCTCCATGCTACTGACAACCACATCCACCGCTTAGTGCTCCTGCATCATGCCGACGTTGTGGCAGGCAATAGCCTAGACTAGGGCAATGTAACAACATGTAGCGGGAAAGTGGTCGGGCTCGATAGTTGGTTCAGCGATGGCGAGGGCCTGAGGTTCAATGCATTCGGCGTGACGATGAGTGGTGTCAGCTTGGCCGGCCAACATAGCACACGTGGGCTTCTTTCATCCCTGTAACACACCAAGCATCAGAGTTTTTCTGTTTTTTGTGTTATTATCAACTTTTGACTCTCTTACAAACTTTTTTTTAAACGTTGTAACAAAGGTTCAACTCCGCCTATGTTGTCTCAACATAGCCGGTCCCAAGCCCGGGTAAAGGAGGAGGGTTGTGATAGGCTTGGCGAGCCAACGTAAAAACTCAGCCATTCTTATGGAGATGAAACCCAAAAGATTTTCGTTGGGGCGTAACCCTCTCAGCGACGCGCCACATCGGAACCCGGGTATGGTGGAAAATGGGCAAGGGCCGGGCCGTCACCCCCCAAGTGGCGCGCCGTATCTTGATCCGGATGCGGTGGCAAGTGAGCGAGGATCGGGTCGTCGCATCCTTAGTGGCGCGCTACATCGGCGCCCGGATGTAGTGGAAAATGAGCAAGGGTCTTCGCATTTGACTCGACGAGTGCGAAGGGTAAGGAAGCTAGCCGAGCCTAGGAGGATTCGCTTAGGTAGCTAGAACGTAGGGTCTCTGACAGGGAAGCTTCGGGAGCTAGTTGATGCAGCAGTGAGGAGAGGTGTTGATATCCTTTGCGTCCAAGAAACCAAATGGAGAGGACAGAAGGCGAAGGAGGTGGAGGATACCGGCTTCAAGCTGTGGTACACGGGGACGGCTGCAAACAGAAATGGCGTAGGCATCTTGATCAACAAGAGCCTCAAGTATGGAGTGGTAGACGTCAGGAGACGTGGGGACTGGATTATCCTGGTCAAGCTGGTAGCTGAGGACTTGGTTCTCAATGTTATCAGCGCATATGCCCCGCAAGTAGGCCACAATTAGAACAACAAGAGGGAGTTCTGGGAAGGCTTGGAAGACATGGTTAGGAGTGTACCGATTGGTGAGAAGCTCTTCATAGGAGGAGACCTCAATGGCCACGTGGGTACATCTAACACAGGTTTTGAAGGGGCACATGGGGGCTTTGGCTATGGCATCAGGAATCAAGAAGGAGAAGATGTCTTAAGCTTTGCTCTAGCCTACAACATGATTGTAGCTAACACCCTCTTTAGAAAGAGAGAATCACATCTGGTGACTTTTAGTAGTGGCCAACACTCTAGCCAGATTGATTTCATCCTCTCGAGAAGAGAAGATAGGCGTGCGTGCTTAGACTGTAAGGTGATACCTGGGGAGAGTGTTGTACCCCAGCATAAGCTGGTGGTTGCTGACTTCCGCTTTCGGATTCGTGTCCAGCGGGATAAGTGTGCCAAGGTCGCTAGAACGAAGTGGTGGAAGCTCAAGGGAGAGGTAGCTCAGGTGTTCAAGGAGAGGGTATTTAAGGAGGGCCCTTGGGAGGAAGGAGGGGATGCGGACAATGTGTGGATGAAGATGGCGACTTGCATTCGTAAGGTGGCCTCGGAGGAGTTTGGAGTGTCCAGGGAAAGGAGAAGCGAAGATAAGGATACCTGGTGGTGGAATGATGATGTCCAGAAGGCGCTTAAAGAGAAGAAAGATTGCTTCAGACGCCTATACCTGGATAGGAGTGCAGACAACATAGAGAAGTACAAGATGGCGAAGAAGGCCGCAAAGCGAGCTGTTGGTGAAGCAAGGGGTCGGGCATATGAGGACCTCTACCAACGGTTAGGCACGAAGGAAGGTGAAAGGGACATCTATAAGATGGCTAAGATCCGGGAGAGGAAGACGAGGGATATTGGCCAAGTCAAATGCATCAAGGATGGAGCAGGCCAACTCTTGGTGAAGGACGAAGAGATTAAGCATAGATGGCGGGAGTACTTTGACAAGCTGTTAAATGGGGAGAATGAGAGTTCTACCATTGAACTGAATGACTCCTTTGATGAGACCAACATGCGTTTTGTGCGGCGCATCCAGGAGTCTGAGGTGAAGGAGGCTTTAAAAAGGATGAAAGGAGGCAAGGCGATGGGCCCTGATTGTATCCCCATTGAGGTGTGGAAAGGTCTCGGGGACATAGCGATAGTATGGCTAACCAAACTTTTCAACCTCATTTTTCGGGCAAACAAGATGCCAGAAGAATGGAGACGGAGTATATTAGTACCAATCTTCAAGAACAAGGGGGATGTTCAGAGTTGTACTAATTACCGTGGAATTAAGCTGATGAGCCATACAATGAAGCTATGGGAGAGAGTCATTGAGCACCGCTTAAGAAGAATGACAAGCGTGACCAAAAATCAGTTTGGTTTCATGCCTGGGAGGTCGACCATGGAAGCCATTTTCTTGGTACGATAACTTATGGAGAGATATAGGGAGCATAAGAAGGACTTGCATATGGTGTTCATTGACTTGGAGAAGGCCTATGATAAGATACCGCGGAATGTCATGTGGTGGGCCTTGGAGAAACACAAAGTCCCAGCAAAGTACATTACCCTCATCAAGGACATGTACAATAATGTTGTGACAAGTGTTCGAACAAGTGATGTCGACACCGATGACTTCCCGATTAAGATAGGACTGCATCAGGGGTCAGCTTTGAGCCCTTATCTTTTTGCATTGGTGATGGATGAGGTCATAAGGGGTATACAAGGAGATATCCCATGGTGTATGCTCTTTGCGGATGATGTGGTGCTAGTTGACGATAGTCGGACGGGGGTAAATAGGAAGTTAGAGTTATGGAGACAAACCTTGGAATCGGAAGGGTTTAGGCTTAGTAGAACTAAAACCGAGTACATGATGTGCGGTTTCAGTACTACTAGCTGTGAGGAGGAGGAGGTTAGCCTTGATGGCCAGGTGGTACCTCGGAAGGACACCTTTCGGTATTTGGGGTCAATGTTGCAGGAGGATGGGGGTATTGATGAAGATGTGAACCATCGAATCAAAGCCGGATGGATGAAGTGGCGCCAAGCTTCTGGCATTCTCTGTGACAAGAGAGTGCCACAAAAGCTAAAAGGCAAGTTCTACAGGACGGCGGTTCGACCCGCAATGTTGTATGGCGCGGAGTGTTGGCCGACTAAAAGGCGACATGTTCAACAGCTAGGTGTGGCGGAGATGCGTATGTTGAGATGGATGTGTGGCCACACGAGGAAGGATCAAGTCCGGAATGATGATATACGAGATAGAGTTGGGGTAGCACCAATTGAGGAGAAGCTTGTCCAACATCGTTTGAGATGGTTTGGGCATATTCGGCGCAGGCCTCCAGAAGCTCCAGTGCATAGCGGACGGCTAAAGCGCGCGGAGAATGTCAAGAGAGGGCGGGGTCGACCGATTTTGACATGGGAGGAGTCCGTTAAGAGAGACCTGAAGGATTGGAGTATCGACAAAGAGCTAGCTATGGACAGGGGTGCATGGAAGCTTACTATCCATGTGCCAGAGCCATGAGTTGGTTGCGAGATCTTATGGGTTTCACCTCTAGCCTACCCCAACTTGTTTGGGACTAAAGTCTTTGTTGTTGTTGTTGTTGTTGTTGTTGTTGTTGTTGTTGTTGTTGTTGTAACAAAGGTTCACCTAACCCTAGTTTACACTTGGATCGCAACACAACCTGGCTCAAACTCTAGCTTAAATTTCCACAAAGGAAACTTCACTTTCTTTGTGGAGCTAGTTCACCCCAATACTTGAAGAGATTCTTCAACCCATATGGATCAAAGGAGTGGCATAATATTGCTATCTCCAATGCAATATTTCTTGCCACTTTGGGGAAATAAATCCAAGGAATACTTAGGCACTTGTAAAAATGATTTAATTAACTAGAGATGATCATTGTGCCTATAGTAAACTCTGGTAAAAACTATTGGCTCAATTAGGTCAAGGGAAGGTCTTGCTTTAATTGATGAAGCCAGTATGCCCTAGGTTGTTCTTGTGAAGGAACTACCATTTTGGTAGTTTTGAAAATTATAAAATAATTTGGGTAGCACCTAGTGATCAAACATGGCCAAACATCACCACACAGTTGGTCACTCATAGCCACACCTTATCACAGGGCAAGGTTTACGTTTTTGCCCTACCATGCATGTTGGGAAGGAAGTGCAATCTAGAGGATCATATGGAGCTGAAATTTTGTGGAAAGATGCACCTTAGAAAGTGATCACTACTAGACATGGATACACAACTCGCCCCACAACACACTGCCTTGTATCAGGCCCATAAAATTGCTGTCAGTATGGAAAAGGAGGTGAATTCCAACACTGGTTCATGTTGGGACACACACATACACAAACTAGTTGACCACTCACACACCTGCCGGATATGGTCCGGAAGCCTGTAGGCTACTGGTGCACACTGTGCTAGTGGTGACCATGTTCTGTGCATGCCAAATCGGTGCTCTGGCGCACACCCGATTACCCCGCCCCCTCCCTCACCCACACACCACCATGGCCACACCCTCATTGTCAGACATGTTTCCATGAACCCCTACTGTAAATCTAGAAGCCATGGGAGCGAAGCAATCTTCCTCTATCGTCGTCGGTGTCACTGCATGGGCCCTGGCCGCTGCTCGTGACCCACTAGCATTGGAACCTAGCAACGACCTGATGTGCGTCCCCAAGATGGCATAGCACCCAGGTCCCTACACCACTATCGGATGTCCTCCTGTGCCTCAACGCCAGCAGGACATGCCCCGGACCCCAACAGCAACGCGGCATAGCCGCCATGGGTACAAAGTTTTAGCGGCTATAAATAGCACGCCCCACAGCCTCCATAAATCACACCTCACCCCTCTTACCCCCTAGCACCCACACAGGCCCTGAGTTCAAACTCGCTCGAATTTAGGTGAGCTGCCGCACTTGGCCTCATGTCGTAGCCGTGCAATCCGTCCAATCTGGAGAAGAATTGAGGACATGAGAAGATGCAGAGGAGCAAGAGGAAGCCGTTGGAGCCGTCTATTGGACCCAGGAGTGAAGATAAGTACTGAAGCCACCATTGACCAAGGAGCACTGTCACATGGAAGGAAGCCATCGTAGCCGTCATCGACCACCAAAGAAGCGAACGGTACAGGGAGAGCGCTGCAAGGAGAGGAACACAACGTTATGTAGGATCAAAAGTATGTCTAGAGGGGGGGTGATTAGACTACTTGACCAAATAAAAATTCTAGCCTTTTCCCAATTTTATGTCTTGGCAGATTTTAACAACTTAGCACAAGTCATGCAATCAACCTACACATGCATGTCTAAGAGTATAGCAGCGGAATGTAAAACATTGCACATGAAGGTAAAGGGAGGAGTTTGGAGGGAGCAAACGCAATGTAGGTGGTGCTATCGTACATCCACGTTGATGGAGACTTCAACCCACGAAGGGTAACGGTTGCGCGAGTCCACGGAGGGCTCCACCCATGAAGGGTCCATGAAGAAGCAACCTTGTCTATCCCACCATGGCCATCGCCCACGAAGGACTTGCCTCACTAGGGAAGATCTTCAAGAAGTAGGCGACCTCCTTGCCCATACAAATTCCTTGGTTCAACTCCACAATCTCGACGGAGGCTCCCAAGCGACACCTAACCAATCTAGGAGACGCCACTCTCCAAAAGGTAATGGACGGTGTGTTGATGATGAACTCCTTACTCTTGTGCTTCAAATGATAATCTCCCCAACACTCAACTCTCTCTCACTGATTTGGATTTGGTGGAAAGATGATTTGAGTGGAAAGCAACTTGGGGAAGGCTAGAGAGCAAGATTCAAATGGTTGGAATGGGATATCTTGGTCTCAACACATGAGTAGATGGTTCTCTCACAGAAAATGAATGCTAAAGTGTAGGCACGTTGTGATGGCTCTCCTCTCATATGAAGGAAGGGTGGAGGGGTATATATAGCCTCCACACAAAATCTAAATGTTACACACAATTTACCAAACTCGATGGGACCGAATCAGAAAACTCGGTCAGACCTATTTAGTTCAAAATGTGAACGTTAAGCTTTTCGGTGGGACGGATTTCATTGGGGTTAGGGCATAACGTAATCTCAGTGAGACCGATTACACAAACTCGGTGGGACCGATTTTGGTAATAAGCTAACCAGAGAGTTGGTCAGGTAAACTCGGTGGGACCGAATCGCTCATTTCGGTGAGACCGAAACGTTATGAAAGGGAAACAGAGAGTTTGCATTGCAAACTCGGTGGGACCGATCGCTCATCTCGGTTGGACCAAAACGTTACAAAGGGAAATAGAGAGTTTGCAATCCCATCTCGGTGAGACTGAGATCCCTATCTGTCGGATTTTGGGTTCCGGCAAAACCCTTAAGGTTCAAACGATGGGGTGCGCGCGAAGATCTCTCCCTCACTGATCACACCGTCGAACACTTCACGATCTCTAGGCTAGGCACACTAACTCACAACACACGAGACACGAGATTTATATTGGTTCGGGCCGCCGTTGCGGTGTAATACCCTACTCCAGTGTGGTGGTGGTGGATTGCCTCTTGGGCTGAGGGTGAACAGTACAAGGGGAAGAACAGCCTCTTGAGGTGAGGTGCTCTTGTGCTTGGTGAACTTGTGGTTGTGAGGGTGGATCCCCCTCTAACGTGGTGGCTAGTCCTATTTATAGAGGCCCTGGTACTCTCCACAAATATTGAGCGGGGAGGGGGCCAACAACAGCCAATTTGAAAGGGGACAACTAGTACAACTTATCCTGACAAAAGTAGTTTTTGCCTGCCAAAGGCTCTGGAGGTGACGCCGTCTTGGGCTCCATGATGACCTCCGTCCGGCCGTCCTGCTGGTCTTGGTCTCGTTGCACCGATATGGAAACCTTTGCTTGACGCCTCGGTACTCTTTGTCTGTTCTTGCCTCCTTAGCACCAAAGTGGAAACAAGGACACTGTGCGCGCTGGCGCCCGCCTGGCACCCGCCTAGCTTTGGTCGTCATGGCTCACGTCACTGGAACCTCGCGAGGTTTGTCTTGCCTTGATCTCTCCGCCCCTCGCGAGCCAGCCTGGTGAGGCCGCTCTCGAGGAGGTCTTGCGTCGTCCGCCTCGCGAGGCTTTGCCCCTCACGAGGGTCTTGAATGCTTGTTGGTGAAGATGGGCCGTACGGGCCCGCTTGCAGAGCCGCGTCGTGGGAAGCAAGCAGGCGAGTCTGGGGACCCCCATTCCCAGAATGCCGACAATAGCCCCCAAGCCCAAGGCGCGCTCGGGCTTGGCTTCGAGGCGAAGCCAAAGGAAAAGTGCGGAGCATCACGGGCCCCAATAGCCTGCGGCCTTGGTCGACACGTGGTGGTTGATTGGTCATGGGCGTCTCCGCTTCCCCACGTTGCCTCGGCAACTTCCCGATTTGATGAGTCCCTGCTGCATGCAAGGAAATACCATCATTACCTATGATCGTGGGGGGCGTTGGTTGGCCTTCTCCTACTATAAATGGGAAGGGGGCAGAGCCGCCATCGCCCATCTCTTCCTATTTCGCTCTCTTCTCCTCCTTTGCTCCATCGCCAATTATGACACCAATGGCGCCGTCGAAGAGGTTCTTCGCCACGGAGAAGGGGAAGGCCCCTCGCGAGGAGCCCGACTCTCCGGTGCCCAAGTGTGGACGCGACCGTCCCCGCAAGCACACTTTGACCCCCGCCACGCCCCCCTCAGCCGTGGCGGTGCCGCTTCGCGTGGCAGGGTTCGCTCCGGTCGTGGTAGTCCTGTTGATGAAGGGATACGTGTCGTGGTCGCGCGGCCTCCCCAGCCGCGCTTCCACTCGGCGGAGGTGCTGCCGGAGTTTGTCGTCTGGATGGAGAACCCGGCCGGCAACTGGCTTCAGCTCCCGCGCTTCTTCGCCGGCGAGCTGCTGGCTTCAGGTCCAGGCGGGCTTTGTCTATAGGCGGACGGCTGCTGCTGCTGGGCTTCCTGGGTCGCGGTTGAGGTCTCCGTCGCGGGCAACATAGCCCTGGCCCATGGTTGGCAGACGTTTGCCCGCGAGCGTGGCCTGGGCAGGCGGTGCACCCTCCATTTCAAGTATGATGGTGACGCGACCCTCTACGTGAGGGTGTTTGGGGAAGATGGTCGCCGCGCCGGGTGCTGCCCCGAGGTCAACAATGGCGAGGAGGTGCTCGGCCTTGGCGATAGTCGTGATGAGGATGAGGGCGAACCCGCCCTTGGGGCCGACCACGTCTTGTCCAGCTACGGCGGCTCTTTCTCCGGCGACAGCTCCAGCAGCGGCGGTTACGACCAGCCGCCGCGCCTGCTTCGAAAGCGGCAGTGGGTCGTCTCGCCGCTGCGCCTCCATGAAGCGGGAGGAGGGGTTTGGCTGAGCTCGGGACGACACCAAGAGCCTGCCCTCGCGGATCGTTGTAGGGGCACGCGCCACTTTTGTTTCATTCTTCTTTTCCTTCGTGTACTGAGAGAGACAACTATGGGGCCCCGCGGGGGCGCGCAACAACTATGATTTCCAAATTGTTATGTTGTGCTTGCCATTCTCGTGTCGCGTTGCAACATTCATGTTTCATATAGGTACGTAAGAAAAACTTAGCTTGACGTGCTTGGAGCAGTTTCCACCTTGCGAGGCGCACATTTCTCGGTACCTGGTAAGGAGGAACTGCAAAAATTTGTCAGGAGATCCAAGCCTGGTCACCGGGGCCGCTGGCCAGGGACCAGCGCTTTGTATCGTGGTACCCGTGGCGCACGGATTGAGAGAGGTGCACCAGCTTGCGGGCTCAAACAAGGGTACCTCGCGAAAAATAGAAGATGGAAGCTCACAAGGGTTCCTGTTCAGCCCCCTCGCGAGGGACGCGAGAGAGAGTACAGGTCGACCAGAGAAATGAAGGCAGAAACAAAGGCCGAAAGCGACAGGACGAGACCAACAAGAGACACCAGAAAGTAAATTTCAATTAAAAGAGGGGCGAGCCAACTTCGACAAGCAAATGAAAAGCCGCATCCGGTACCTAGTCTAGTCTTCATGTCTTCTCACCAGCGCAGACCTAAGTGTTGCCACTAAGACGTGGGAGGGAGCCCCCGAGGCCCAAGGGAGGCACTCCTGAGACTCCGGGACGTGTACAGGCCCACTCATTATTACGTGAGAGTGTCACGAGCGGAGACCTTCACAGGCACTGGGCCTTCTTCACAGGCACTGGGCCTTTCTTCATGGGTAGAACTTCCGGAGGTGCTGGATGTTCCAGGCGTTCTGGATGGGTACCCCGTCCTGTGTCTGCCGGTGCGCGGCACCAGGCCTGGAGACATGGACGACCTTGAACGGGCCCTCCCACATGGGTGGGAGCTTATGCAGCCCTTCCCTGGAGAGCACCCGTCTCAGGACGAGGTCACCCACCTCGTGCTTCCTGGAGCAGACAATGATGAACGGTGGCTTTGCCACAAATACGATGTCAACTACATGATTATGCAAAGCAATATGACAATGATGATGCGTGTCATAATAAACGGAACGGTGGAAAGTTGCATGGCAATATATCTCGGAATGGCTATGGAAATGCCATAATAGGTAGGTATGGTGGCTATTTTGAGGAAGGTATATGATAGGTTTATGATACCGACGAAAGTTGTGCGGTACAAGAGAGGCTAGCAATGGCGGAAGAGTGAGAGTGTGTATAATCCATGGACTCAACATTAGTCATAAAGAACTCACATACTTATTGCAAAAATCTATTAGTCATCTAAACAAAGTACTACGTGCATGCTCCTAGGGGGATAGATTGGTAGGAAAATACCATCTCTCATCCCCGACCGCCACTCATAAGACAATCAAAAAATATCTCATGCTCCAACTTCGTTACATAACGGTTCACCATACGTGCATGCTACGGGACTCACAAACCTTAACACAAGTATTTCTCAAATTCACAACTAATTACTAGCATGACTCTAATATCACCATCTTCATATCTCAAAACAATCGTAAGGAATCAAACTTCTCATAGTATTCAATGCACTTTATATGAAAGTTTTTATTATATCCCTCTTGGATGCCTATCATATTAGGACTAAATTTATAACCAAAGAAAATTACCATGATGTTTAGAGACTCCCAAAATAATATAAGTGAATTACGAGAGTTCATAAATTTCTATAAAATAAAACCACCGCCATGCTCTAAAAAGATATAAGTGAAGCACTAGAGCAAAGTTGCCTAACTCAAAATATATAAGTGACGCACATAGAGTATTCTAATAAATCACGATTCATGTGTGTCTCTCTCAAAAGGTGTGTACAGCAAGGATGATTGTGGAAAACTAAAAAGAAAAGACTCAAATCATACAAGACGCTCCAAGCAAAACACATATCATGTGGTGAATACAAATATAGCCTCAAGTAAAGTTACCGATAGACGAAGACAAAAGAGGGGATGCCTTCCGGGGCATCCCCAAGCTTAGGCTCTTGGTTATCCTTGAATATTACCTTGGGGTGCATTGGGTATCCCCAAGCTTATGCTCTCTTGCCACTCTTTATTCCATAGTCCATCAAATCTTTACCCAAAACTTGAAAACTTCACAATACAAAACTCAACAGAAAATCTCTTAAGCTTCGTTAGTATAAGAAAATAAATCACCACTTTTGGTACTATTGTGAACCCATTATTTATTTATATAGGTGTAATATATACTGTATTATAACTTTTCCATGGTTCATACCCCCCGATACGAGCCATAGGTTCATCGAAATATGCAAACAACACATAGAAAACAGAATCTGTCAAAAACAGAATAGTCTGTAGAAATCTGGAAATTCCGAATACTTATGTAACTCCAAAAATTCTGTAATATTAGGAAGACCTAAGAATTTTTTTATTAATCTTCTGCAAAAATAATCAGGATTTTATCACGCATCTGCTAAAAATGAGAATTTTTTCCTGAGCACAAAAGTTTTTGTTTTTCAGCAAGATCGAATCAACTATCATCGTAAGCTATCCCAAAGGTCTTACTTGGCACAAACACTAACTAAAAAACAAAACCACATCTAACCAGAGGCTAGATGAAATATTTATTGCAAAACAGAACCTAAAAAGCAAAAAAAATTGGGTTGCCACCCAACAAGCGCTATTGTTTAACGCCCTTAGCTAGGCATAAAATATGAATAGATCTAAGTATTATCATCTTTGGCTTTTATCTTTTTAATGGAATTATGCTCGAATCCGGGAGGTTCTTTGTGTTTCCCTTCATATTCAGAAATCTTTAGATCTAAAGCATCCAACCACTTATTGCAAAGAGTGATGAACATATTCTTGTGGTGAAGGTTTCCACTAACATTTTTGAGGGGTTCAAGAGATTTTTGCAAAATTTTCGTTACTTCACATAGTTTCTCAAAAACTCGAGTCCCTTCTTGAGTATGATGTAATCCCTTTTGTGGGGGTAGTATTCCTACTATTCCCTCTATAATCTCGTACGCAATGCTGGGATCAATTTAAAAAAAAATCCCTTTAGCAGCAAAATCCAAGAGTTGCCTATGGGACATGTTTAGTCCAACATAAAAATTGCAAAGTAAAATCTTGAAATCTCCCTCAGTAGTACAATTACGATAGAATTCTATCATCCTATACCAAGCATCTTTTAAATTTTCTCCTTGTCTTTATTTGAAGTGGAGAACCTCAAAGTTAGGAGACAAATGAAGGGAAAAAGGACTAGCCATAGGAGCGAGAAAGGCAAACAAAGAAGATGAACGAAAGAGGGGCGAAGAAAAGGCAAATCTTTTCGAAAATCGTTTTAGAAGTGGGGGAGGGGAAAATGAGAGGCGAATGGGGAATAATGTGATCGAGAGATGAGAGTTTATGATGGGTACTTGGTATGTCTTGTCTTGGCATTGATCTCTGTTGGAAATATGCCCTAGAGGCAATAATAAAAGCATTATTATTATATTTCCTTGTTCATGATAATTGTCTTTATTCATGTATAATTGTGTTATCCGGAAATCGTAATACATGTGTGAATAATAGACACCAACATGTCCCTAGTAAGCCTCTAGTTGACTAGCTCGTCGATCAACAGATAGTCATGGTTTCCTGACTATGGACATTAGATGTCATTGATAACAAGATCACATCATTAGGAGAATGATGTGATGGACAAGACCCAATCCTAAACATAGCATAAGATCGTATAGTTCGTTTGGTAGAGTTTTTCCAATGTCAAGTATCTTTTCCTTAGACCATGAGATCGTGTAACTCCCGGATACCGTAGGAGTGCTTTGGGTGTACCAAACGTCACAACGTAACTGGGTGACTATAAAGGTATACTACGGGTATCTCCGAAAGTGTCTGTTGGGTTGACACGGATCAAGACTGGGATTTGCCACTCCGTATGACGGAGAGGTATCACTCGGCCCACTCGGTAATGCATCATCATAATGAGCTCAAAGTGACCAAGTGTCTGGTCACGGGATCATGCATTACGGTACGAGTAAAGTGACTTGCCGGTAACGATATTGAACGAGGTATTGGGATACCGACGATCGGATCTCGAGCAAGTAACATACCGATTGACAAAGGGAATTGTATACGGGGTTGCTTGAATCCTTGACATCGTGGTTCATCCGATGAGATCATTGAGGAGCATGTGGGAGCCAACATGGGTATCCAGATCCCGCTGTTGATTATTGACCGGAGAGCAATCTCGGTCATGTCTACATGTCTCCCGAACCCGTAGGGTCTACACACTTAAGGTTCGGTGACGCTAGGGTTGTAGGGATATGTATAT
Source organism: Triticum dicoccoides (assembly GCF_002162155.2). Lineage (NCBI taxonomy): Eukaryota > Viridiplantae > Streptophyta > Magnoliopsida > Poales > Poaceae > Triticum > Triticum dicoccoides. Next base: position 594,907,721 of record NC_041392.1, on the reverse strand, counting down.
GCAGTAACCCGAATGTTGTTCGGAGTCCCGGATGAGATCCCGGACGTCACGAGGAGTTCCGGAATGGTCCGGAGGTAAAGAATTATATATAGAAAGTGCTATTTCGGCCATCGGGACATGTTTCGGGGTCACCGGTATTGTACCGGGACCACCGGAAGGGTCCCGGGGGTCCACCGGGTGGGGCCACCTGCCCCGGGGGGCCACATGGGCTGTAGGGGGTGCGCCTTGGCCTATATGGGCCAAGGGCACCGGCCCCAAGAGGCCCATGCGCCAAGAGATAAGGAACGGAAGAGTCCCAAAGGGGGAAGACACCTCCTAGGTGCCTTGGGGAGGAGGGATTCCTCCCTTGGCCGCACCCCCCCTAGGAGATTAGATCTCCTAGGGCCAGCGCGCCCCCCCTTGGACTCCCTATATATAGTGGGGAAAGGAGGGCCTCTCATAACACACCTTTGGTGCCTCCCTCTCCCTCTGCAACACATCCTCCTCCTCCATAGTGCTTAGCGAAGCCCTGCCGGAGTACTGCAGCTCCATCACCACCACGCCGTCGTGCTGCTGCTGGAGCCATCTTCCTCAACCTCTCCTTCCCCCTTGCTGTATCAAGAAGAAGGAGACGTTACGCTGACCGTACGTGTGTTGAACGCGGAGGTGCCGTCCGTTCGGCGCTAGGATCTCCGGTGATTTGGATCACGTCGAGTACGCCTTCCTCATCCACGTTCTTTGAACGCTTCCGCGCGTGATCTACAAAGGTATGTAGATGCAATCCAATCACTCATTGCTAGATGAACTCATAGATGGATCTTGGTGAAACCGTAGGAAATTTTTTGTTTTCTGCAACGTTCCCCAACAGTGGCTTCATGAGCTAGGTCTATGCGTAGTTGTCACATCCCTAGTTCTGGCCTGACCTATGCTTGCTTCCATCTGTGCATCATGTTTAAATTTTTGAAACTTGAACTGGGGAATTTTGGAAGCCTCAAAATTTAAATAAAAGAAGGCCAAAAACCCTAAAATCTCATTCATTGTTCCAAAATGCACTTCTTAGATGTTTAATATTTTTGGCAAGGGTTTTGATCCAAACCAAAAATAATGAACATTTTAAAAGGATTTATTTTTGGGACTTTGAATTTAAATCATTAGCTATTTGAATTTGAATTATATTCATATAATTAGAATATAATTTCAAATACCCCTGAAATATTTTATGAGCTTTTGGAAAAGTCGATCTAGCAAAATAAAAATATTCAGAGGAGTTTTTGGCATTGTTTGAATTTTTTTAAATTCAAAACAGTGGCAAAACAAATTTAAAAAAATAAAACAGAACAGAGAAATAAAAGAGAGAAGCCCAGCCACTTACCTGGCATTCTAGCCACCTGGCGGCCCAACACTGTAGCTGGCTGGCCCAGCCCACTTACCTCCTCGCTCGTCGTCTTCCTCCTGCCAGTAGGCAGGAGCGAACACACGCGCGCACCGCGGAGCCGTCCACCTCCTGCTTTGCGCTGGAGGCCGCCCTTTGTCCTAATCCGCGCCACGGAGACGCCCAGCACCTTCCCCCTCACTCCCCCAAACCCTCTGGTGCCTCTCCCCTCTCCCACCGAGCTCATTCCCCTCCTCTGCTCCCTCTCCCTCCCGCGACCGAACGGAGCCCGTCGCCGCCGACCAGCGCTCGCGCGGCCGCAGCCATCCCGAAGCCTCTCCGACACGCCCTCGAGCTCCGCCTCGACCCCCTCTTCCTCCTCACCAAGACGGAAGGCGCCGGAAGCCCTGGATGCCGCCAGCTTCGCCGTTCCCCTCCTCGGCCACAGCGGATAGCCGTCGTCAAATCCGTCCCCGTTCGGCCTCCCTCAAGCTCGCCGTCCACCTCTATAGAGTCTACGTGAGCTCTCCGTCCATTTCCCCCTCTCTGTTTCGTCGTTCGCGCGCCGTAGCTAGGTTATCTACCAAGGCCGAAACCCCACCGCCGCCGGCCATGTCGCTGCCGTCGCTCTAGCTAGCGCAGCTCGCGTCCGACCTCAGGCCCGTGCTCAGGAGCTCCCCAGAAGGCCAAGTCCACCACCCGTTTTCCCTCCCGTGCACCCTAGTGCCGAAACCGCTGAGACCCGAACTCCGGCGCCGCCGTGAGCTCGTTTCCGGCGAGCTCCGGCCACCACAGCCGCTGCCGCTCGCCCAGTTGGATGCGGCGCATCTTTAGCTACCCGTAGGAGCAAACTACGCGTCGAATGGTGCTCCGTAGCGAGGACACGTTGCATCTCCGTCGTCGGCCATGGTCGTCGCTGGCGACACTCCGGCGAGCTGACGTGGCACCGCCATTAGTGGCTAATGACGCCACTAACTACACCCGTAGCTCACTGACACATGGGCCCCGCGCCCTAATTATTCCCAGTTTAGTTTCTGTTTAGATTAGTTATTAACCCAGCTGGTCCCACACGTCAGTTTGACTTGCTGACGTGGCCTTTGACCGGCCCCACACGTCAGTGACTCATGCCAGCGGTGTGTCACTGACCAGTGGACCCCACTGGTCAGGTTTGACCCGGACCAGCCCCTGTTGACCTGCTGACGTCATGCCAACGTCATGCTGACGCAGTAAATGTTTTCTGGATTTATTTTTATTCAGAAAATTCCAGAAAATAGCTAAAACTTCAATAAATCATAGAAATTCAACCGTAACTCAGAATGAAATAAATTATATATGAAAAATGATCAGAAAAATCCAATCTATCCATCTGTACTATTTTCATGCATGTTAGAACAACTTATAGGTGCTGTTTAGCACAAATCATCTTAATGGCATTTAAATATCCACATATGGAGTTTGAGTTTGAATCTTGGATTCAAACCAACTTCATTTAACCTGGTCTAAGTGCATTAGCCCAAAACACACTCATATTGCCATGTCATGAGCATGCATCATATTGCGCATTGCATTGATTGTGTTTTTCCTCAGTTGCCGGTGATTGCCCCCTCTCGATAGACGTGTACCGGAGATGTGATCGATGACACCGATGAAGAGCTATGTTATCTTCGGAAGTGCCAGGCAAGCAAAACCCACTTGTTCATTCCGATAAAATCCCACTCTTTCGCTCCTGCTCTCTTTTACTGCATTAGGACAACAACAACATATTTGTTACTTGTTGCGGTAGCTGAACCCCTTTATCCTTTGCATGACCTGTCATTGCCACAGTAAATAGATGAAACCCACTAGCATGAGTAGGAGTTGTTTGAGCCCTGATGTGCCTACTCATTCATGCTTGTTTGTCATGCCTGCTACTGCTTAGAGTTGAGTCAGGTCTGATTCATTGGGAATGAATCGGAGGTGTGTAAAACATGTCCTACTGTTGAGAGCTAAGAGTGTGAACACGATTTGGTAAAGGTAGCGGTGAGAGGCCATGTAGGAGTACATGGTGGGTTGTCTCATTGCAGCCGTCCTCAGGAACTGAGTTCTGTGTTTGTGATCCATGATCAGTTACTACCACACATTGGGCTCCGGGCGCTCCAAGCTCTCTCGACTTATTAATCAACTTGATCTCTGTCCAGGAGTTGCAACTAGTTTCTGGTGTTTGTAGGTAGTGTTAGTAGTCTACCAAGTGGCACCCGGTACAGGTGGGCTTGGGACAGACTAGGCACAGTGGCACGGTGTACCAAGTGTAGATCCACCCGTCGAGGTGGGCTTGGGAACCCTGCTCACATCGTTTGGGGCCGTGAGCGACACCCCGGCCGGATCTCCTTGCGGATGGAACCCGAATAGGCGATAAACCTGGACTAGAGACTTGTTCGGTTAGTCAGGTCGTGGCCGACTCCCTCGCCCGGCTTCCGCTTGAAGGTTGCCGAGGTACATGACGTGTACAGGGTGGTAAGTGGCGAGAGCGTGTGTGAAGAAGTACACCCCTGCAGGGTTAACATCATCTATTCGAATAGCCGGATTCCTCGGATATGGAAACTTGGACCCCTTGTACAGTTCATAGACAAGTGAAAGTGGATACTCTAAAATACGCAAGATAAGCATGAGTTCTATGGATGGCGTTCTCGTAGGGAGACGAGAGCGGATCCATAGTGGTGTATTGATATGGTGAATATGTGGACTCGTGTGCGCCACCTCAAAAGAGTTGCTTGCCGTCGTAGTTCAGGATAGCCACCGAGTCAAAGCTGGCTTGCTACAGTTAAACTCCACCACCCCCTTTGTTGATAATGATGCATATGTAGATAGATCTGATGTAAGTCTTGTTGGGTACATTTGTACTCACGTTTGCCTATTTTATGTTTTTGCAGAGAGACTTCAGTCTCGCTAGTAGTTCCACGTGGACTTCGACGTTTAGCTTGTTACCTCAGCTACGATCTTGTGCCCTCGGCAGGATCTGGTAGATAGTCAGGCTTCTCAGCCTTTTTCATTTCTAGATGTCTGTACTCAGACATGTTAAGCTTCCGCATGTGCTTTGATTTGTATGCTCTGAATGTTGGATCATGAGACCCATGTTTGTAATATCTCGCTCCTCGGAGCCTATTGAACAAAATTACTTGAGTTGTAGAGTCATGTTGTGATGCCATGTTGTATTACACATATCGAGCATATTGTGTGTATGTGATTGAAATGCTTGGTATGTGTGGGATCTGACTATCTAGTTGTTTATCCTTAGTAGCCTCTCTTACCGGGAAATGTCTCCTAGTGTTTCCACCAAGCCATGGTAGCTTGCTACTACTCCGGAACACTTAGGCTGGCCGACATGTGTCCTTCTTCGTTCCTGTGTCTGTCCCTTCAGGGAAATGTCACGTGATGAATACCGGAGTCCTGTTAGCCCGCTACAGCCCGGTTCACCGGAGTCCTGCTAGCCCAGTGCTACAGCCTGGATTCACTCGCTGATGACCGACACGTTCGATGCTGGGTCATGGATGCTTGTCCCTGTAAGTTTGTGCCACTTTGGGTTTACGACTAGCCATGTCAGCCCGGGCTCCTTATCATATGGATGCTAGCGACACTGTCATATACGTGTGCCAAAAGGCGCAAACGGTCCCGGGTAAAGGTAAGGCGACACCCGTGGGAATACCGTGCGTGAGGCCGCAAAGTGATATGAGGTGTTACATGCTAGATCGATGTGGCATTGAGTCGGGGTCCTGACAGCGTTGGTATCAGAGCTTGACTGCCTGTAGGATTACCAAGCCAAACTGGTCGAAGTTGAGTCTAGAAATTCTTTAGTTATATAAGGGAATTGATTGTGGGATAGAACGTAAGGCTCTTTTTACTCCTTATACTTTATGCCCTTCTGATCTGAGTCATCTTATCTTTCTTACGGGGTTAAGGAACTAGGCTTTTCCTCTTTCTATCAGGATCACGTGTTACTAATCCGTAGACTTATAAGATTGTTGGATTTAAGCCTCAGTCCAGTTCCTACTACTTCCGTATGTTAATTGTTGATCTCCAAACCTTATTATTGTGCTTCCGAGTGGGCCACCATTTTTGTGAATGTCTCAAGTCTTTTTTGAGCATTTATAGTCGTTATGTTGTTCGAGTCATCCCAGGTTTCTAAATAGTCGGATGCATTTGCAAATCCCTTCCTCCTGTTTCCGATGTGCCTTTGGTCAGATTAATCACACAAATCAGTGAGTTGAGGTACTTTATTGCCTTGACATATATGTTGGAGCTGGTATTATGACCCTAGGTGTTTTAGGGGATCATCTAGTAATTTAGCCATGATTTGTGTCCCAGTGTGATGATTCTGGCCATCATTTTCATAAGCATCCCGTGATGCCACTTAGTTAGTAGGCATTTCACTTCTGGGTTTTGAACCCAAGATTCAGTCTACCTACTTCATGTTGATAGTAATTGTTGGTGCCTTTAGGATATTAGTAACCTGTGCGATAGTCCTTGAAGTCCGTGGTATCTTCTTCTTCCAAATACCATGAACTACTTATGGCAGAAGTTCCTCGTTGAACTGAAATATCACAACAGGATTATTCTTGATGAGTTCTCCATTATATATTGTGGCTCTGCCAGTTCTACCTTTCTGCATGGGCTATCCGGAAGAAATATGTTGAACTTCGTTCGACATGCTAAACCATGCATCCACAACTCGGAAAATCGTATGTTCCTTTGAGTTGTCCCTCTTTAGTTGTCTTCTAACCCTCGTCTATCAGTTGATAGTCAAGATTATGTGTGCATTCGTTCATCGATGCCTATTACTCTTGTGGTCTGTCAAGCCATTCTATTCCGGAATGACTAGGAGAAACAAACTCCAGTACCTCATCCATATCTAGGATTGGGTCAAAGCAATTGTGCCTCGCAGATCAAATTGCTAATTCAGCTTTTGTTCTGCTCTACCTTGGAGTATTACCATCTTTTTATCGGGAATGTTATAGGAATTGCACACCACCCTATGAACTCCTAGTACAGTGATACTTCTTGCCATCATTGTTCATTCCTCGGTTCCTGTGTTATTGTAACCGGAATGTCGACAAGTGAATCGTGATGTGTGAAATCCATACTCCTAGCAACCTTGTTGCTTGGTAGTTAAAGGACAATAATTTCATTCTTAGCGTGTTGATTGTTGAATCATCACCCTAAGGTTGATCGTGCTACCTAGTCCATATTTCTGGTGCACACTTCGATCAATGAGTTAGGATTGTGCCAATCCCTCGCTTATTCGATCATCTCGTTTTCCCTGAAAAAATAGGATTGTTCTCAAGCTTAGTAACATACCGGTGGTTCGTGATTTTCCGAATATCTTCTCGAAAGTATCACCAGGTTGTCACCTGACTGTTATGTTGAGCTCGTGGTCAAGCTGGTTTATTCCTGTAAACCACCTTTTCTCCAAGAACTCGTGTTGGATACCTTTGAGCTAGTTGGTTAAGCTAAACGACAACTTGGAGAGTTGGAAGATAAAAGCTTACCTAACTTAGTTCATTTCAAAGGGATATCCTGGTATTGGTGTGTTTTCAAGAAAGATGATATCTTCATTGGTTGGTCCCTGTGATCAGTTGCTGGACCTATTGTCTTATCAATTCTTTGATTTGAGTGTGGGCTATCGTCAAATCAAGTCAGAACCAACGATGCTCATAATGTTGTCTTACTCGTGGTTTTCCTCGAGCATACACCATTATATTCTTTGGTCTGACCAATGCTATCACCGTGTTCACTTAACTATGGAAATCCTCTTATATGGAAACCTGGATGAATTGTTGTGGAGTCCATTGACAACATCCTTATCTCCTCCATGATTTTGTTGAACATTAAGCTAGTGTTGGAAACTTGTATAAGCATTTTCTTCATGCCCCGTTCATGAAGTGTATGTTGGATGAAAGAAGTGACTTCCTTTGATTCACGTGCATTCGATGTAAGTTGCCGCCGTGAATTCGAGAAAGTTTGTTTTTGCTCCTCTGGAATCATCCCAAGTTGGTCATGCATATGTGCGAAGTATTCTATGGTTTGGTAGGTTGGCCGCCTCCATTCTATATGTGTTCTTAGCACACCAAGCCACTGATTGACTTGTTCCAGGTAAAGAAGTCTAATTTAAGTGCACAAGACTTCGATATCCTCGATGATGGTTTCCCCCCTGAACTCGGTAGTGTTTTATTATAAGACTACCATGTGTTCATGTTTGTCTGTGACAGCGTGTTCACACGTGTGTAGCAGAACCAGCTCATGTTTTGGAGCTTGCTATCGTAGTTCATTTCCCGAGAATCTCGCAACGTCATCTTGTCGATTTATGTTGCAAACTTTCATTTTTCTTCCTAGACTCGATGAGTCTGGAATATTCTGACACCAACCAGATCTGAATCTCAGGCAGATATGATGGTTGGAACATTTCCCAAGAACTAAAATATTGGTCCCTCGATAACTGGTAAAGTGGATGTCACGGCCAGCACCACCCAGCCGAAGGACCTATTATTGTAGTATCTTGTTTGAAGAAGTTGGCCACCTCCCCATAAGGATTTCGCAGGATTTACCTCCGTAGTTATTCCTTATGGATTCTTGTGCTCCCGAAGTCCGACCTTTTACTCGATGTTCTAGATATCAAACCATAATTACCAATGGATTACGCTAGCACATCAAGGAGAACATTAGAAGCGGAGTGCTAAATGTCTCTCGGTCGATCATCCAGATTTCGTCCCCTTGGCCTCGCTAAGGTGAAATCTGAGAAAGTGTTATCTTCCTTTGCATCTACATCATCCATCATCATTCATCGTGGTAGCAAGTTGTGTTGCCAGGATCCTTGACACGGATATTGGTAAAATCTTGATGATTATGGAAATGCTCAAGTTCTTGAGAGCACGCAAGCGCTACGTGTTATCATCGGTACTACCTGGGATTCCTCTCAGTTCCTCGGCAATGCTATGACCTTTTCAAACAGTGAATTCACTCTCTATTGTTGGGTTCTTCCCCAGTTACCAGAATCATTCCCAGCATTTGCATTTTGTTCCCAGCTTGCACCGCCAATGTGCCATTCTACCATGGGTCTCTTCCATTTCCGGTGGTAAGCAAATTCGTTCATTACGTTGTCTTCAACAAGGTAATCCACATCATCCAAGTTCGAGTATGCCATTCTACCGAACCCCTCTAAATGATCGATTATGATTTGCCTTAAGCTGGTATAAAGAGTTTCAATGATCCTTGAATCAGAGGTAATTCTTTTTGCCACTTAAGGGGATATTTCTACGAGTCACCATCCCTAAGGTGCCTCGTTGTGGTATCATACCAACTCAACTCCTCGCTACGTTGACAACCGATCACCACATTCTTAAGTCTGGAATTGTTGTCTACTTAGCGAGCCCTCGTCATCTGTCTCACTCCATTTCTTCAGATGTATGCTTCGTGTCTCAGCTCAAGAGATGTTGCTATGACTCACTTGGTGAGCTGATCCTAAGTTGATTGGTCTTCGAGAAGATCGATTCTTCCGGAGTTGTCCTTTTCCTCTTGCTGTCATGCTAGCTGGAGTTCTCAGAGCAAGACGACGGGACAAAGATGGTGATCGAATCAACGTTCATTTGAAGTGCAACCTGGATCGTGAAGATTATACTAGTTTGCGTTTCCCCTTCATCTTACCCTACGCTTGAATCTCGAGACGAGATTCTTGTTTAGTGGGGGTGAGTTGTCACATCCCTAGTTCTGGCCTGACCTATGCTTGCTTCCATCTGTGCATCATGTTTAAATTTTTGAAACTTGAACTGAGGAATTTTGGAAGCCTCAAAATTTAAATAAAAGAAGGCCAAAAACCCTAAAATCTCACTCATTGTTCCAAAATGCTCTTCATAGATGTTTAATATTTTTGGCAAGGGTTTTGATCCAAACCAAAAATAATGAACATTTTAAAAGGATTTATTTTTGGGACTTTGAATTTAAATCATTAGCTATTTGAATTTGAATTATATTCATATAATTAGAATATAATTTCAAATACCCCTGAAATATTTTATGAGCTTTTGGAAAAGTCCATCTAGCAAAATAAAAATATTCAGAGGAGTTTTTGGCATTGTTTGAATTATTTTAAATTCAAAACAGTGGCAAAAGAAATTTAAAAAAACAAAACAGAACAGAAAAATAAAAGAGAGAAGCCCAGCCACTTACCTGGCATTCTAGCCGCCTGGCGGCCCAGCACTGTAGCTGGCTGGCCCAGCCCACTTACCTCCTCGCTCGTCGTCGTCCTCCTACCAGTAGGCAGGAGCGAACACACGCGCGCACCGCGGAGCCGTCCACCTCCTACTTCGCGCTGGAGGCCGCCCTTTGTCCTAATCCGCGCCACGGAGACGCCCAGCACCTTCCCCCTCACTTCCCCAAACCCTCTGGTGCCTCTCCCCTCTCCCACCGAGCTCATTCCCCTCCTCTGCTCCCTCTCCCTCCCGCGACCGAACGGAGCCCGTCGCCGCCGACCAGCGCTCGCGCGGCCGCAGCCATCCCGAAGCCTCTCCGACACGCCCTCGAGCTCCGCCTCGACCCCCTCTTCCTCCTCACCAAGACGGAAGGCGCCGGAAGCCCTGGATGCCGCCAGCTTCGCCGTTCCCCTCCTCGGCCACCGCGGATCGCCGCCGTCAAATCCGTCCCCGTCCGGCCTCCCTCAAGCTCGCCGTCCACCTCTACAGAGTCTACGTGAGCTCTCCGTCCATTTCCCCCTCTCTGTTTCGTCGTTCGCGCGCCGTATCTAGGTTATCTACCAAGGCCGAAACCCCACCGCCGCCGGCCATGTCGCCGCTGTCACTCTAGCTAGCGCAGCTCGCGTCCGACCTCAGGCCCGTGCTCAGGAGCTCCCCAGAAGGCCAAGTCCACCACCCGTTTTCCCTCCCGTGCACCCTAGTGCCGAAACCGCTGAGACCCGAACTCCGGCGCCGCCGCGAGCTCGTTTCCGGCGAGCTCCGGCCACCACAGCCGCTGCCGCTCGCCCAGTTGGATGCGGCACATCTTTAGCTACCCGTAGGAGCAAACCACACGTTGAATGGTGCTCCGTAGCGAGCACACATTGCATCTCCGTCGTCGGCCATGGTCGTCGCCGGCGACACTCCGGCGAGCTGACGTGGCACCGCCATTAGTGGCTAATGACGCCACTAACTACACCCGTAGCTCATTGATACATGGTCCCCGCGCCCTAATTATTCCCAGTTTCGTTTCTGTTTAGATTAGTTATTAACCCAGCTGGTCCCACACGTCAGTTTGACTTGCTGACGTGGCCTTTGACCAGCCCCACACGTCAGTGACTCATGCCAGCGGTGTGTCACTGACCAGTGGACCCCACTGGTCAGGTTTGACCCGGACCAGCCCCTGTTGACCTGCTGACGTCATGCTGACGCAGTAAATGTTTTCTGGATTTATTTTTATTCAGAAAATTCCAGAAAATAGCTAAAACTTCAATAAATCATAGAAATTCAACCGTAACTCAGAATGAAATAAATTATATATGAAAAATGATCAGAAAAATCCAATCTATCCATCTGTACTATTTTCATACATGTTAGAACAACTTATAGGTGCTGTTTAGCACAAATCATATTAATGGCATTTAAATATCCACATACGGAGTTTGAGTTTGAATCTTGGATTCAAACCAACTTCATTTAACCTGGTCTAAGTGCATTAGCCCAAAACACACTCATATTGCCATGTCATGAGCATGCATCATATTGTGCATTGCATTGATTGTGTTTTTCCTCAGTTGCCGGTGATTGCCCCCTCTCGATAGACGTGTACCGGCGATGTGATCGATGACACCGATGAAGAGCTATGTTATCTTCAGAAGTGCCAGGCAAGCAAAACCCCCTTGTTTATTCCGATAAAATCCCACTCTCTCGCTCCTGCTCTCTTTTACTGCATTAGGACAACAACGACATATTTGTTACTTGCTGCGGTAGCTGAACCCCTTTATCCTTTGCATGACCTGTCATTGCCACAGTAAATAGATGAAACCCACTAGCATGAGTAGGAGTTGTTTGAGCCCTGATGTGCCTACTCATTCATGCTTGTTTGTCATGCCTGCTACTGCTTAGAGTTGAGTCAGGTCTGATTCATTGGGAATGAATCGGAGGTGTGTAAAACATGTCCTACTGTTGAGAGCTAAGAGTGTGAACACGATTTGGTAAAGGTAGCGGTGAGAGGCCATGTAGGAGTACATGGTGGGTTGTCTCATTGCAGCCGTCCTCAGGAACTGAGTTCTGTGTTTGTGATCCATGATCAGTTACTACCACACATTGGGCTTCGGGCGCTCCAAGCTCTCTCGACTTATTAATCAACTTGATCTCTGTCCAGGAGTTGCAACTAGTTTCTGGTGTTTGTAGGTAGTGTTAGTAGTATACCAAGTGGCACCCGGTACAGGTGGGCTTGGGACAGACTAGGCACAGTGGCACGGTGTACCAAGCGTAGATCCACCCGTCGAGGTGGGCTTGGGAACCCTGCTCACATCGTTTGGGGCCGTGAGCGACACCCTGGCCGGATCTCCTTGCGGATGGAACCCGAATAGGCGATAAACCTGGACTAGAGACTTGTTCGGTTAGTCAGGTCGTGGCCGACTCCCTCGCCCGGCTTCCGCTTGAAGGTTGCCGAGGTACATGACGTGTACAGGGTGGTAAGTGGCGAGAGCGTGTGTGAAGAAGTACACCCCTGCAGGGTTAACATCATCTATTCGAATAGCCGGATTCCTCGGATATGGAAACTTGGACCCCTTGTACAGTTCATAGACAAGTGAAAGTGGATACTCTAAAATACGCAAGATAAGCGTGAGTGCTATGGATGGCATTCTCGTAGGGAGACGAGAGCGGATCCATAGTGGTGTATTGATATGGTGAATATGTGGACTCGTGTGCGCCACCTCAAAAGAGTTGCTTGCCCTCATAGTTCAGGATAGCCACCGAGTCAAAGCTGGCTTGCTGCAGTTAAACTCCACCACCCCCTTTGTTGATAATGATGCATATGTAGATAGATCTGATGTAAGTCTTGCTGGGTACATTTGTACTCACGTTTGCCTATTTTATGTTTTTGCAGAGAGACTTCAGTCTCGCTAGTAGTTCCACGTGGACTTCGACGTTTAGCTTGTTACCTCAGCTACGATCTTGTGCCCTCGGCAGGATCTGGTAGATAGTCAGGCTTCTCAGCCTTTTTCATTTCTAGATGTCTGTACTCAGACATGTTAAGCTTCCGCATGTGCTTTGATTTGTATGCTCTGAATGTTGGATCATGAGACCCATGTTTGTAATATCTCGCTCCTCGGAGCCTATTGAACAAAATTACTTGAGTTGTAGAGTCATGTTGTGATGCCATGTTGTATTACACATATCGAGCATATTGTGTGTATGTGATTGAAATGCTTGGTATGTGTGGGATCTGACTATCTAGTTGTTTATCCTTAGTAGCCTCTCTTACCGGGAAATGTCTCCTAGTGTTTCCACTTAGCCATGGTAGCTTGCTACTACTCCGGAACACTTAGGCTGGCCGGCATGTGTCCTTCTTCGTTCCTGTGTCTGTCCCTTCGGGGAAATGTCACGCGATGAATACCGGAGTCCTGTTAGCCTGCTACAGCCCGGTTCACCGGAGTCCTGCTAGCCCAGTGCTATAGCCTGGATTCACTCGCTGATGACCGACACGTTCGATGCTGGGTCATGGATGCCTGTCCCTGTAAGTTTGTGCCACTTTGGGTTTACGACTAGCCATGTCAGCCCGGGCTCCTTATCATATGGATGCTAGCGACACTGTCATATACGTGTGCCAAAAGGTGCAAACGGTCCCGGGTAAAGGTAAGGCGACACCCGTGGGAATACCGTGCGTGAGGCCGCAAAGTGATATGAGGTGTTACATGCTAGATCGATGTGGCATTGAGTCGGGGTCCTGACAGTAGTTCTCTTGCACGAGTAGAACACAATTTGTTGTGGGCGTTGATGTTGTCAAGTTTCTTGCCGCTACTAGTCTTATCTTGCTTCAACGGTATTGTGGGATGAAGCGGCCCGGACCAACCTTACACATACGCTTACGTGAGACCGGTTCCACCGACTAACATGAACAAGTTGCTTAAGGTGGCTGGCGGGTGTCTGTCTCTCCCACTTTAGTTGGAGCGGATTCGATGAAAAGGGTCCGTATGAAGGGTAAATAGAAGTTGACAAATCACGTTGTGGCTTTCACGTAGGTATGAAAACGTTCTTGCTAGAACCCTATTTCAGCCACGTAAAACTTGCAACAACAATTAGAGGACGTCTAACTTGTTTTTGCAGAAAGTGTTCTGTGATGTGATATGGCCAAAGTTGTGATGAATGATGAATGATATATATGTGATGTATGAGATGTTCATGCTATTGTAATAGGAATCACGACTTGCATGTCAATGAGTATGACAACCGGCAGGAGCCATAGGAGTTGTCTTTATTTTTTTGTATGACCTGCGTGTCATTGAGAAACGCCATGTAAATTACTTTACTTTATTGCTAAACGCGTTAGCCATAGTAGTAGAAGTAATAGTTGGCGAGCAACTTCGTGGAGACACGATGATGGAGATCATGATGATGGAGATCATGGTGTCATGCCGATGAAAAGATGATCATGGAGCTCCAAGATGGAGATCAAAGGAGCTATGTGATATTGGCCATATCATGTCACTATTATTATTTGATTGCATGTGATGTTTATCATGTTTTTGCATCTTGTTTGCTTAGAACGACGATAGTAAATAAGATGATCCCTCATAATAATTTGAAGAAAGTGTTCCCCCTAACTGTGTACCGTTGCGATAGTTCGTTGTTTCGAAGCACCACGTGATGATCGGGTGTGATAGATTCCAACGTTCACATACAACGGGTGTAAGACAGATTTACACATGCAAACACTTAGGTTGACTTGACGAGCCTAGCATGTACAGACATGGCCTCGGAACACAGAAGACCGAAAGGTCGAGCATGAGTTGTATAGAAGATACGATCAACATGAAGATGTTCACCGACGTTGACTAGTCCGTCTCACGTGATGATCAGACACGGCCTAGTTAACTCGGATCATGTTATACTTAGATTACAGGAGGGATGTCTATCTAAGTGGGAGTTCATTGAATAATTTGATTAGATGAACTTAATTATCATGAACTTAGTCTAAAATATTTACAATATGTCTTGTAGATCAAATGGCCAACGTAGTCCTCAGCTTCAACGCGTTCCTAGAGAAAACCAAGCTGAAAGACGATGGCAGCAACTACACGGACTGGGTCCGGAACCTGAGGATCATCCTCATAGCTGCCAAGAAAGATTATGTCCTACAAGCACCGCTGGGTGACGCACCTGTTCTCCCTGCAGAACAAGACGGTATGAACGCTTGGCAGGCACGTACCGATGACTACTCCCTCGTTCAGTGCGGCATGCTTTACAGCTTAGAGCCGGGGCTCCAAAAGCGTTTTAAGAGACAAGGAGCATATGAGATGTTCGAAGAGCTGAAAATGGTTTTCCAAGCTCATGCCCGGGTCGAGAGATATGAAGTCTCCGACAAGTTCTTCAGCTGTAAGATGGAGGAAAACAGTTCTGTCAGTGAGCACATACTCACTATGTCTGGGTTGCATAACCGCTTGACTCAGCTGGGAGTTAATATCCCGGATGACGCGGTCATTGACAGAATCCTTCAGTCGCTCCCACCGAGCTACAAGAGCTTTGTGATGAACTTCAATATGCAGGGGATGGAAAAGACCATTCCTGAAGTATTTGCAATGCTGAAATCAGCAGAGGTAGAAGTCAAAAAGGAACATCAAGTGTTGATGGTGAATAAAACCACTAAGTTCAAGAATGGCAAGGGTAAGAAAGCCTTCAAGAAGGACGGCAAGGGAGTTGCCGCGCTCGGCAAGCAAGCTGCCGGGAAGAAGCCAAAGAATGGACCCAAGCCCGAGACTGAGTGCTTTTATTGCAAGGAAAGTGGTCACTAGAAGCGGAACTGCCCCAAATACTTAGCAGACAAGAAGGCCGGCAAAACAAAAGGTATATGTGATATACATGTAATTGATGTGTACCTTACCAGTACTCGTAGTAGCTCCTGGGTATTTGATACCGGTGCAGTTGCTCACATTTGTAACTCCAAGCAGGAGCTGCGGAATAAGCGGAGACTGGCGAAGGACGAGGTGACGATGCGCGTCGGGAATGGTTCCAAGGTCGATGTGATCGCCGTCGGCACGCTACCTCTACATTTACCTACGGGATTAGTTTTGAACCTCAATAATTGTTATTTAGTGCCAAGTTTGAGCATGAACATTGTATCAGGATCTCGTTTAATACGAGATGGCTACTCATTTAAATCCGAGAATAATGGTTGTTCTATTTATATGAGAGATATGTTTTATGGTCATGCTCCGATGGTGAATGGTTTATTCATAATTAATCTCGAGCGTAATACTACACATATTCATAGTGTGAATACCAAAAGATGTAAGATTGATAATGATAGTCCCACATACTTGTGGCACTGCCGCCTTGGTCACATAGGTGTTAAACGCATGAAGAAGCTCCATGCAGATGGACTTTTGGAGTCTCTTGATTACGAATCATTTGACACGTGCGAACCATGCCTCATGGGTAAAATGACCAAGACTCCGTTCTCAGGAACAATGGAGCGAGCAACCAACTTATTGGAAATCATACATACTGATGTGTGCGGTCCAATGAGCGGTGAGGCTCGCAGTGGCTATCGTTATGTTCTCACCCTCACTGATGACTTGAGTAGATATGGGTATGTCTACTTAATGAAACACAAGTCTGAGACCTTTGAAAAGTTCAAGGAATTTCAGAGTGAGGATGAGAATCAACGTGACAGGAAAATCAAGTTCCTGCGATCAGATCGTGGAGGAGAATACTTGAGTCACGAGTTTGGCACACACTTAAGAAAATGTGGAATAGTTTCACAGCTCACGCCGCCTGGAACACCTCAGCATAATGGTGTGTCCGAACGTCGTAATCGCACTCTATTAGATATGGTGTGATCTATGATGTCTCTTGCCAATTTACCGCTATCTTTTTGGGGCTATGCTTTAGAGACTGCCGCATTCACTTTAAATAGGGCTCCATCGAAATCCATTGAGACGACATCGTATGAATTATGGTTTGGGAAGAAACCTAAGTTGTCGTTTCTAAAAGTTTGGGGATGCGATGCTTATGTCAAGAAACATCAACCTGAAAAGCTCAAACCCAAATCGGAAAAATGTGTCTTCATAGGATACCCTAAAGAAACTATTGGGTATACCTTCTACCTCAGATCCGAAGGCAAGATCTTTGTTGCCAAGAATGGGTCCTTTCTAGAGAAAGAGTTTCTCTCGAAAGAAGTAAGTGGGAGGAAAGTAGACCTTGATGAAGTATTACCTCTTGAACCGGAAAATGGCGCAACTCAAGAAAATGTTCCTGAGGTGCCTGCACCGACTAGAGAGGAAGTTAATGATGATGATCATGAAACTTCAGATCAAGTTGCTACTGAACTTTGTAGGTCCACAAGGACACGGTCCGCACCAGAGTGGTACGGCAACCCTGTCTTGGAAATCATGTTGTTAGACAACGGTGAACCTTCGAACTATGAAGAAGCGATGGCGGGCCCGGATTCCAACAAATGGCTAGAAGCCATGAAATCCGAGATAGGATCCATGTATGAAAACGAAGTGTGGACTTTGACTGACTTGCCCGTTGAGCGGCGAGCCATAGAAAATAAATGGATCTTTAAGAAGAAGACAGACGCGGATGGTAATGTGACCATCTATAAAGCTCGCCTTGTCGCTAAGGGTTATCGACAAGTTCAAGGGGTTGACTACGATGAGACTTTCTCACCGGTAGCGAAGCTAAAGTCCATCCGAATCATGTTAGCAATTGCCGCATTCTATGATTATGAGATATGGCAAATGGACATCAAAACGGCATTCCTTAATGGTTTCCTTAAGGAAGAATTTTATATGATGCAGCCAGAAGGTTTTGTCGATCCTAAGAATGCTAACAAGGTGTGCAAGCTCCAACGCTCGATTTATGGGCTGGTGCAAGCATCTCGGAGTTGGAACATTTGCTTTGATGAGATGATCAAAGTGTTTGGGTTTACACAGACTTATGGAGAAGCCTGCGTTTACAAGAAAGTGAGTGGGAGCTCTGTAGCATTTCTCATATTATATGTAGATGACATACTTTTGATGGGAAATGATATAGAGCTTTTGGACAACATTAAGGCCTACTTGAATAAGAGTTTTTCAATGAAGGACCTTGGAGAAGTTGCTTATATATTAGGCATCAAGATCTATAGAGACAGATCAAGACGCCTCAGAGGTCTTTCACAAAGCACGTACCTTGATAAGACATTGAAGAAGTTCAATATGGATCAGTCTAAGAAGGGGTTCTTGCCTGTCTTGCAAGGTGTGAAATTGAGCTCAGCTCAATGTCCGACCACGGCAGAAGATATAGAAGAGATGAGTGTCATCCCCTATGCCTCAGCCATAGGTTCTATTATGTATGCCATGCTGTGTACCAGACCTGATGTAAACCTTGTCGTAAGTTTGGTAGGTAGGTACCAAAGTAATCCCGGCAAGGAACACTGGACATCGGTCAAGAATATCCTGAAGTACCTGAAAAGGACTAAGGAAATGTTTCTCATTTATGGAGGTGACGAAGAGCTCGTCGTAAAAGGTTACGTCGACGCTAGCTTCGACACAGATCTGGATGACTCTAAGTCACAAACCGGATACGTGTATATTTTGAATGGTGGGGCAGTAAGCTGGTGCAGTTGCAAGCAGAGCGTCGTGGCGAGATCTACATGTGAAGCGGAGTACATGGCAGCTTCGGAGGCAGCACATGAAGCAATTTGGGTGAAGGAGTTCATCACCGACCTAGGAGTCATACCCAATGCATCGGGGCCAATCAAACTCTTCTGTGACAACACTGAAGCTATTGCACTTGCCAAGGAGCCCAGGTTTCACAAGAAGACCAGGCACATCAAGCGTCGCTTCATTCGTGAAAATGTTCAAGATGGAGACATAAATATTTGTAAAGTACATACGGACCTGAATGTAGCAGATCCATTGACTAAACCTCTCCCTAGAGCAAAACATGATCAACACCAGAATTCCATGGGTGTTCGATTCATCACAATGAAACTAGATTATTGACTCTAGTGCAAGTGGGAGACTATTGGAAATATGCCCTAGAGGCAATAATAAAAGCATTATTATTATATTTCCTTGTTCATGATAATTGTCTTTATTCATGCTATAATTGTGTTATCCGGAAATCGTAATACATGTGTGAATAATAGACACCAACATGTCCCTAGTAAGCCTCTAGTTGACTAGCTCGTTGATCAACACATAGTCATGGTTTCCTGACTATGGACATTAGATGTCATTGATAACGAGATCACATCGTTAGGAGAATGATGTGATGGACAAGACCCAATCCTAAACATAGCATAAGATCGTATAGTTCGTTTGCTAGAGTTTTTCCAATGTCAAGTATCTTTTCCTTAGACCATGAGATTGCGTAACTCCCGGATACCGTAGGAGTGCTTTGGGTGTACCAAACGTCACAACGTAACTGGGTGACTATAAAGGTATACTACGGGTATCTCCGAAAGTGTCTGTTGGGTTGACACGGATCAAGACTGGGATTTGTCACTCTGTATGACGGAGAGGTATCACTCGGCCCACTCGGTAATGCATCATCATAATGAGCTCAAAGTGACCAAGTGTCTGGTCACGGGATCATGCATTACGGTACAAGTAAAGTGACTTGCCGGTAACGAGATTGAACGAGGTATTGGGATACCAACGATCGGATCTCGGGCAAGTAACATACCGATTGACAAAGGGAATTGTATACGGGGTTGCTTGAATCCTCGACATCGTGGTTCATCCGATGAGATCATCGAGGAGCATGTGGGAGCCAACATGGGTATCCATATCCCGCTGTTGGTTATTGACCGGAGAGCGATCTCGGTCATGTCTACATGTCTCCCGAACCCGTAGGGTCTACACACTTAAGGTTCGGTGACGCTAGGGTTGTAGGGATATGTATATGCAGTAACCCGAATGTTGTTCGGAGTCCCGGATGAGATCCCGGACGTCACGAGGAGTTCCGGAATGGTCCAGAGGTAAAGAATTATATATATGAAGTGCTATTTCGGCCATCGGGACAAGTTTCGGGGTCACCAGTATTGTACCGGGACCACCGGAAGGGTCCCGGGGGTCCACCGGGTGGGGCCACCTACCCCGGGGGGCCACATGGGCTGTAGGGGGTGCGCCTTGGCCTATATGGGCCAAGGGCACCAGCCCCAAGAGGCCCATGCGCCAAGAGATAAGGAAGGGAAGAGTCCCAAAGGGGGAAGGCACCTCCTAGGTGCCTTGGGGAGGAGGGATTCCTCCCTTGGCCGCACCCCCCCTAGGAGATTGGATCTCCTAGGGCCGCCCCCCCCCTTGGACTCCCTATATATAGTGGGGAAAGGAGGGCCTCTCATAACACACCTTTGGTGCCTCCCTCTCCCCCTCCAACACATCCTCCTCCTCCATAGTGCTTAGCGAAGCCCTGCCGGAGTACTGCAGCTCCATCACCACCACGCCGTCGTGCTGCTGCTGGAGCCATCTTCCTCAACCTCTCCTTCCCCCTTGCTGGATCAAGAAGAAGGAGACGTTACGCTGACTGTATGTGTATTGAACGCGGAGGTGCCGTCCGTTCGGCGCTAGGATCTCCGGTGATTTGGATCACGTCGAGTACGCCTTCCTCATCCCCGTTCTTTGAACGCTTCCGCGCGTGATCTACAAAGGTATGTAGATGCAATCCAATCACTCGTTGCTAGATGAACTCATAGATAGATCTTGGTGAAACCATAGGAAAATTTTTGTTTTCTGCAACGTTCCCCAACAATCTCCCCGGCAACGGCGCCAGAAATTTTTCCTGCTACTTCTTGAGCTTGCGTTGGTTTTTCCCTTGAAGAGGAAAGGGTGATGCAGCAAAGTAGAGTAAGTATATCGCTCAGTTTTGAGAACCAAGGTATCAATCCAGTAGGAGACAACACACAAGTCACCGAATACCAGCACAAACAAACACCAACTTGCACCCAATGCGATAAAGGGGTTGTCAATCCCTTCACGGTTATTTGCAAAGTGAGATCTGGTAGAGATGGATAAACGGTAATTAAAGCAATATTTTTGGTATTCTTAGTTTATGGAATAGAAAGTAAAAGATTGCAAAGTAAGTAAATAGGAAACTAAAATTGTAGATCGGAAACTTATATGATGGAAAGTAGACCCGGGGGCCATAGGTTTCACTAGAGGCTTATCTCAAGATAGAAAATATTACGGTGGGTAAACAAATTACTGCTGAGCAATTGATCAAAAAGCGCAAAGTTATGATGATATCTAAGGCAATGATCATGAATATAGGCATCATGTACGCATCAAGTAGACCGGCTCCTGCCTGCATCTACAACTATTAATCCACACATCGACCCACTCCTGCCTGCATGTAGAATAACACATTAAGGGCGTGTTCGGTAGCCCTCTGTGGCTGGAAACTCCTCAACTCCGTCTCCCATAACGAGCTGTCAGCTTCTCTCCAAATCGCCAGGAGTTAGCGATCCGTTCGACTAGGCAGCTTCTCTCCTGAGCGTATTAAAAAGGCTGGAAGCTTAGAGTGAGTAATTTTGGCCCATTTGGCTTTGATGTGGCCCGACTCGGGAGGGAATCACCATGGGATTTCAACCCAACAAGGAAGGAAATTAGCATCAGCCAATCCCATCTGGATTGGAGACGACGACTGAGCAGGTAGACCACGGTGCCAGCCTGCGCCATCTCCTGCAGCACGGCTCGCACGAGCTCGCAGACCCGCCGTTTCGGGTTCGTCCAGCGACAGCTCCACGAGCACCGGCACCGCACAAGTGCCGACGATCTTGACGCGGTTCCGGCCGTACGGACGACAGCGAGGGCAGTCTGCAGACAGCTACCTTGCGGCCGAGCTCGTGCTGGTGGCGGCAGAGGAGGGCGAGAGCAGCGTGGCGACTACCTCCTCGCGGCATCGTGCGACGCCTAGGGTTTGCTCGTCGGGAGAGGAATGGTGGTCGAGGCACTGTGTCGGGGCTCGGAAGAGGAATAGCTAGCAAACCGGTACGCTGCAAGTTCACTTTGCGGTGGCATGCGCGCATAATTTCCCTGAACTCCTACTTCCCAGTTTTTGGAGAGCACCGGTTTTCCAACTCCTCGACTCCGCGAAATTTGCAGTGCACTGATCGCTAGCTTCTCTCGCCCATAGCTGGGATTTGGACCGTTCGGCTGCACTCCTCACATGGAGTTGAGGATTTGAGAAGCGGGAGGACTCCCGAACATGCCCTAAGTAAGATGACATGATGTATCGGGATAAAATCAAGTAATATGATGAAAACCCCATCTTGTTATCCTCGATGGCAACAATACAATACGTGTCGGTTCCCCTTCTGTCACTGGGATCGAGCACCACAAGATTGAACCCAAACCTAAGCACTTCTCCCATTGCAAGAAAAACCAATCTAGTTGGCCAAACCAAATCGATAGTTTGAAGAGACTATCAAATCATGCACATAAGAATTCAGAGGAGATTCAAATAATATTCATAGATAAGCTGATCATAAATCCATAATTCATCGGATCTCGGCAAACACGCCGCAAAAGAGTATTACATCGAATAGATCTCCAAGAACATCGAGGAGAACAAGGTATTGAGAATCAAAGAGAGAGAAGAAGCCATCTAGCTACTAGCTTTGGACCCGTAGGTCCATGGTAAACTACTCACGCTTCATCGGAGAGGCAATGGTGTTGATGTAGAAGCCATCCGTGATCGAATCCCACTCCGGCAGGATGCCGGAAAAGGCCCCTAGATGGGATCTCACGGGTACAGAAGGTTGTGGCGGTGGAAAAGTGTTTTTGTGCCTCTCCTGGTTGGTTTGGGAATATTTGAGAATATGTAGGCGGAAGAAGTAGGTCGGTGGAGTCACGAGAGGCCCACAAGGGTGGGGGCGCGCCCTCCGTCCTTGTGGCCGACTCGTGGTTTTCCTGACGTGCACTCCAAGTCCTCTTGATGTCTTCTGGTCCAAGAAAAAGCATCGTGAAAGTTTCATTCCATTTGGACTCCGTTTGATATTCTTTTTCTGTGAAACTCTAAAACAAGGAAAAAACAGGAACTGGCACTGGGCTCTAAGTTAACAGGTTAGTCCCAAAAATAATATAAAATAGCATATTAATGCATATAAAACATCCAAAACAGATAATATAATAGTATGGAACAATAAAAAATTATAGATACGTTGGAGACGTATCAGGGACCCCATCGAAATGTACACAGAGGAGCATCGAACGAAGCCATAACAAAGTCATCTTCATCCACAAACCCTAGACGCCACAGATAACCCACGAGTTTAGGGGTCAGTTGTAGCCTCTTTCGATAAGTAAGAGTGTCGAACCCAACGAGGAGCTAAAGGTAGAACAAATATTCCCTCTAGTTCTATCGACCAGCAGTACAACTCTACGCACGATTTGCGTTCGCTTTACATAGAACAAGTGTGAAACTAGAAGTACTTTGAAGGTGTTGTAGGATAGGTTTGCAAGATAATAAAGAGCACATAAATAAAAGATAGGGGCAGTTTAGATAAAGAAAAAACTAAGTTTTAGTAGAGAGTTTTTTGTCACAAGAAATTTATTTTTCCCTAGGCAATCGATAACTAGACCGGTAATCATTATTGCAATTTTATATGAGGGAGAGGCATAAGCTAACATACTTGCTATCCTTGGATCTTATGCACTTATGATTGGAACTCTAGCAAACATCTCTAACTACTAAAGATCATTAAGGTAAAACCCAACCATAGCATTAAAGTATCAACTCCTCTTTACTCCCATACGCAAACAACCTACTTACTTGGGTTTAAGCTTCTGTCACTCTAGCAACCCACCATAAGCAAATCATGAACGTATTGCAAACCCTACAACAAGGATCCCTCACGCTTGTGTGACACGGAGAGCACCATAGGACAACACCAATAATAAAACTAACAGCTCAAACCAATCACGATCATCAATTAACCCATAGGACAAAATGGATCTACTCAAACATCATAGGATAGGCTTACATCATAGGGAAATAATATATAGTGTTGAGCACCATGTTTAAGTATAGATTACAGCGGGTAAAAGAGAGGTTACACCGCTACATAGAGGGGGAGAGAGATGGAGATGATGGCGGCGAAGTTGTTGGTGTAGATCGTCGTCACGATGATGGCCCCGGCGACGTTCCGGCGCCACCGGGAGAGAGGGGGAGAGAGCCCCCTCCTTCGTCTTCTTCCTTAACCTTACCCCTAGATGGGAGAAGGGTTTCCCCTCTGGTCCATGGCCTCCATGGAGGCGGAGGGGCGGGAGCCCCTCCGAGATTGGATCTTTCTCTCTGTTTCCTTCTCTTTCTGCGCTCCCAGATTCTGGCCTTTCACCATTTCTTAAATTCCCGGAGATCCATAACTCCGATTAGGCTGTAATTTTAACACGATTTTATCCGGATATTATCTTTCTTGCAGCATAAGAAGGTCGCCAACCTCCTTACAGGGTGACCACAAGGGCCCACAGCGCGCCCTACCCCCTGGGGCACGCCCCCTGCCTTGTGGCCCCCTCAGGCATCGTATCGCGTTGATTCTTTTTCCCAAAATTCACATATATTCCAAAAAAATCCGTAAGCTTTTATCGCGTTTGGACTCTGATTGATATGGATTTTCCGCAAAACAAAAAACATGCAACAAACAGGAACTGGCACTGGCACTGGATCAATAGGTTAGTCCAAGAAAATCATATAAATTGTTGCCAAAAGTATATGAAAGTTGTAGAATATTGGCATGAAACAATCAAAAATTATATATACGACGGAGACATGTCAGCCACCATTTCCATCTCCATGGCCACCATCACCACCATAATGCTTCCTTATCTAGTTCATACTTGTAATCGTGCATCTCACAAGGCATCTATTGTAGGACATATTTGCAGTCAACTAATCTTCAAGATGTGTTCTTCAATGTTTTCTTCTTGAGATCTGATCTCCATGTGTGAGTAGTTCGGTAAGGTATGGGTTGAGGCGTAGGACTTGTAACCCTCTTTATTTGTTGTAGGGATCAATGGAGGAGCTTTGAATTAACATCCTGTACGTGTGAAATAATTTTTTTTGTAGATTTGTCTTGTCTTGTCCGCGGTCTTCATCCTTGCAGGTGCCCAAGATCATGGAGATCGAGCCACGACAAGGCTAGGAGCAAGGAGAACAGGATGTCTTATGCAGAAAGCCAGTGATAATAAGGTTCAGTACGGTAACATGGATCCAATCCTTGGGGATTCATGAGGTGTAGTCATTAAATGCCCAAAACTCTTGTCTGATTTCATTATCTTAATTATCAAGGCAACCTTGCATGATGGATAGGGCATGTGGTAGGACAACCGATTCTTGATGTAGGATTCTTGATACTTTAACAATAGTTGTTGGGGAACGTAGCATGCAATTTCAAAACAAAAATCCTATGATCACGCAAGATCTATCTAGGAGATGCATAGCAACGAGAGGGGGAGAGTGTGTCCACGTACCCTCATAGACCGAAAGCGGAAGCGTTAGTTTAACGCGGTTGATGTAGTCGAACGTCTTCTCGATTCAACCGATCAAGTACCGAACGTATGGCACCTCCAAGTTCAGCACACATTTAGCTTGATGACATCCCTCGAACTCTTGATCCAACAAAGTGTCGAGGGAGAGTTTCGTCAGCATGACGACGTGGTGACGGTGATGGTGATGGTGATGAGATCCATGCAGGGCTTCACCTAAGCACTACGATAATATGACCGGAGGAGTAAACGGTGGAGTGGGGCACCGTGTTGGGGAATCCAGTAATTTCAAAAAAAAAATCCTATGCACATGCAAGATCATGGTGATGCATAGCAACGAGAGGGGAGAGTGTTGTCCACATACCCTCGTAGACCGTAAAAGTTAGTTTAACACGGTTTATGTAGTCGTACGTCTTCATGATCTAACGATCCTAGTACCGAAAGTACGGCACCTCCGCGATCTGCACACATTCTGCTCGGTGACGTCCCACGAACTCTCGATCCAGCTGAGTGTCGAGGGAGAGCTTCGTCAGCACGACGGCGTGATGATGGTGATGATGATGCTACCGTCGCAAGGCTTCACCATAGCACTATGATGATATGACCGAGGTGGATTATGGTGGAGGGGGCACCGCACACGGCTAAGGGATCAATGATTAGCTTGTGTGTTCATGGGGTGCCCCCTCCCCTGTATATTAAGGAGTGGAGGAGGGGAGAGTCCGACCCTCTCTATGGCGCACCCTAGGAGGGTCCTACTCCCACCGGGAGTAGGATTCCCCCCTTCCCTAGTTGGAGTAGGAGAGGAAGGGAAGGAGGAGTAGGAGAGAAGGAAAGGCCCCCCCCAAACCTATTCCAATTCGGCCTCCTACCCAAGGCGGGAGCACTAGCCCCTTGTGGGCCGGTGTGCTTCCTTCTTATGGCCCATAAGGCCCATAACTTCTCCTGGCGGGTTCCGGTAACCTCCCGGTACTCCGGAAAAATGCCCGAACTACTCGGAACCATTCCGATGTCCAAACATAGGCTTCCAATATATCGATCTTTATGTCTCGACCATTTCAAGACTCCTGGTCATGCCCGTGATCACATCTGGGACTCCGAACAACCTTCGTTCATCAAAACACATAAACTCATAATACCGATCGTCACCGAACGTTAAGCGTGCGGAGCCTACGGGTTCGAGAACTATGTAGACATGACCGAGACTCACTTCCTGTCAATAACCAATAGAGGAACCTGGATGCTGATATTGGTTCCTACATATTCTACAAAGATCTTTATCGGTCAAACCGCATAATGACATACGTTGTTCCCTTTGTCATCGGTATGTTACTTGCCTGAGATTCGATCATCAGTATCTCAATACCTAGTTCAATCTCATTACCGACAAGTCTCTTTACTCATTCCATAATGCATCATCCCGCAACTAACTCATTAGTCACAATGCTTGCAAGGCTTATAGTGATGTGCATTACCGAGAGGGACCGGAGATACCTCTCCGATACTCGGAGTGACAAATCCTAATCTCGATCTATGCCAACTCAACAAACACCATTGGAGACACATGTAGAGCACCTTTATAATCACCCAGTTATGTTGTGACGTTTGGTAGCACACAAAGTGTTTCTCTGGTATTCGGGAGTTGCATGATTTCATAGTCATAGGAACATGTATAAGTTATGGAGAAAGCAATAGCAACAAACTAAATGATCATCGTCCTAAGCTAACAGATGGGTCAAGTCAATCACATCATTCTCTAATGATGTGATCCCATTAATCTAATGACAACTCATGTCTATGGTTCGAAAGATAACCATCATTGATTCAACGAGCTAGTCAAGTAGAGCCAAACTAGTAACACTCTGTTTGTCTATGTATTCACACATGTACTAAGTTTCCGGTTAATACAATTCTAGCATGAATAATAAACATTTATCATGATATAAGGAAATAAATAATAACTTTATTATTGCCTCTAGGGCATATTTCCTTCAATCTCCCACTTGCATTAGAGTTAATAATCTAGTTCACATCGTCATGTGATTTAACACCAATAGTTCACATGTTTATGTGATTAGTTCACATCTCCATGTGACTAATACCCAAATGGTTTACTAGAGTCAATAATCTAGTTCACATCGCTATGTGATTAACACCCAAAGAGTGATCATGTTTTGCTTGTGAGAGAAGTTTAGTCTACGGGTCTGCAACATTCAGATCCGTATGTATTTTTCAAATTTCTATATCTACAATACTCTGCACGAAGCTACTCTAGCTAATTGCTCCCACTTTCAATATGTATCTAGATCGAGACTTAGAGTCATCTAGATCGATGTAAAAAGCTTGCATTGACGTAACTCTTTACGACGAACTCTTTTATCACCTCCATAACCGAGAAATATTTCCTTATTCCACTAAGGATATTTTTGACCGATGTTCAGTGATCCACTCATGGATCACTATTGTACCCTCTTGCCAAACTTATGGTGAGGTACACAATAGGTCTGGTACACAGCATAGCATACTTTATAGACCCTATGACTGAGGCATAGGGAATGACTTTTCATTCTCTATCTATTTTCTGCCGTGGTCAGGCTTTGAGTCTTTACTCAACTTCACACCTTGCAACACAGGCAAGAATTCCTTCTTCAACTGTTCTATTTTGAACTGCTTCAAAATCTTGTCAAGGTATGTAATTGTTGAAAATATATCAAGCATCTGGATCTATCTCTATAGATCGTGATGCTCAATATGTAAGTAGCTTCACCGAGGTCTTTCTTTGAAAAACTCCTTTCAAACACTCCTTTATGCTTTCCAGAAAATTCTACATTATTTCTGATCAACAATATGTCATTCACATATAATTATCAGAAATGTTGTAGTGCTCCCACTCACTTTCTTGTAAATACAGGCTTCACGGCAAGTCTGTATAAAACCATATGCTTTGATCACACTATCAAAGCGTATATTCCAACTCTGAGAGGCTTGCACCAGTCCATAAATGGATCGCTGGAGCTTGCATACTTTGTTAGCACATTTTGGATCGAAAAAACCTTCTGGTTGCATCATATACAACTCTTCTTTAAGATATCCATTAAGGAATGCAGTTTTGACATCCATTTGCCAAATTTCATAATCCTAAATGCGGCAATTGCTAACATGATTCGGACGGACTTAAGCATCGCTAAAGGTGAGAAGGTCTCATTGTAGTCAACTCCTTGTACTTGTCAAAAAACCTTTTGCAACAAGTCGAGCTTTGTAGACAGTAACATTACCGTCAACGTCAATCTTCTTCTTGAAGATCCATTTATTCTCTATGGCTTGCCGATCATCGGTAAAGTCAACTAAAGTCCATACTTTGTTCTCATACATGGATCCCATCTCAGATTTCATGGCCTCAAGCCATTTCGCGGAATCTGGGCTCATCATTGCTTCCTCATAATTTGTAGGTTCGTCATGGTCTAGTAACATGACCTCCAGAACAGGATTACCGTACCACTCTGGTGCGGATCTTACTCTGGTTGACCTATGAGGTTCGGTAGTAACTTGATCAAAAGTTTCATGATTATCATCATTAGCTTCCTCACTTACTGGTGTAGGAATCACTAGATCTGATTTTAGTGATGAACTACTTTCCAATAAGGGAGCAGGTACAATTACCTCATCAAGTTCTACTTTCCTCCCACTCACTTCTTTCAAGAGAAACTCCTTCTCTAGAAAGGATCCATTCTTAGCAACGAATATCTTGCCTTTGGATCTGTGATAGAAGGTGTACCCAACAGTTACTTTTGGGTATCTTATGAGCTTATCAGGATGAAACCTTTTCATATAAGCATTGCAACCCCAAACTTTAAGAAACGACAACTTAGGATTCTTGCTAAACCACAATTCATACGGTGTCGTCTCAACGAATTTAGATGGTGCCCTTTTTAACGTGAATGCGTCTTTCTCTAATGCATAACCCCAAAACTATAGAGGCAAATCAGTAAGAGACATCATAGATCGCACAATATCTCATAAAGTACGATTACGATGTTCGGACACACCATTACGCTATGGTGTTCCGGGTGGCGTGAGTTGCGAAACTATTCCGCATTGTTTCAAATGAAGACCAAACTCGTAACTCAAATATTTGCCTCCCCGATTAGATCGTAGAAACTTTATTTTCTTGTTATGATGATTTTCTACTTCACTCTGAAATTGTTTGAACTTTTCATATGTTTCAGACTTATGTTTCATTAACTAGATATACCCATATCTGCTCAAATCATCTGTGAAGGTCAGAAAATAACGATACCCGTCGTGAGCCTCAACACTTATCGGATCTCATACATCAGTATGTATTATTTCCAATAAGTCAGTTGCTCACTCCATTGTTCCAGAGAACGGAGTCTTAGTTATCTTGCCCATGAGGCATGGTTCGCAAGCATCAAGTGATTCATAATCAAGTGATTCCAAAAGCCCATCAGCATGGAGTTTCTTCATGAGCTTTACACCAATATGACCTAAACGGCAATGCCACAAATAAGTTGCACTATCATTATTAACTTTGCATCTTTTGGCTTCAATATTATGAATATGTGCATCACTACGATCGAGATTTAATAAACCATTTATATTGAGTGTATGACCATAGAAGGTTTTATTCATGTAAATAGAACAACAATTATTCTTTGACACAAATGAATAAACGTATTGCAATAAACATGATCCAATCATATTCACGCTCAACGCAAACACCAAATAACATTTATTTTAGGTTCGACACTAATCCCGAAGGTAAAAGGAGTGTGCCATGGTGATCTTATCAACCTTGGAATCACTTCCAACACACATCATCACCTCGCCCATAACTAGTCTCTGTTTATTTTGCAACTCCCGTTTCGAGTTACTACTCTTAGCAACTGAACCAGTATCAAATACCGAGGGGTTTGCTATAAACACTAGTAAAGTACACATCAGTAACTTGTATATCAAATATACCTTTGTTCACTATGCCATCCTTCTTATCCGCCAAGTATCTAGGGCAGTTCCACTTCCAGTGACCATTTACTTTGTAGTAGAAGCACTCAGTTTCAGGCTTGGGTCTAGCTTTGGGCTTCTTCATGGGAGTGGCAACTTGCTTGCCATTCTTCTTGAAGTTCCCTTTCTTTCCCTTGCCCTTTTATTTGAATCTAGTGGTTTTATCAACCATCAATATTTGATGCTTTTTTCGATTTCTACCTTCATCGATTTCAGCATCATGAAGAGCTCGGGAATCGTTTTCGTCATCCCTTGCATATTATAGTTCATCACGAAGTTCCAGTAACTTGGTGATAGTGACTAGAGAACTCTGTCAATCACCTTTTTATCTGGAGGATTAACTCTCACTTGATTCAAGCGATTGTATTATTCAGACAATCTGAGCACACGCTCACTGGTTGAGCTACTCTCCTCCATCTTGTAGGCAAAGTACTTGTCAGAGGTCTCATACCTCTCGACACGGGCATGCATATTAAATACCAATTTCAACTCTTAGAACATCTTATATGTTTCGTGGCGTTCAAAACGTTTTTGAAGTCCCGGTTCTAAGCCATAAAGCATGGTGCACTAAACTATCAAGCAGTCATCACACCGAGCTTTACCAAACGTTCATAACGTCTGCATCTGCTCCTGCAAAAGGTCCGTCACCTAGCGGTGCATTAAGGACATAATTCTTCTGTGCAGTAATGAGGATAATCCTCAGATCACGGAGCTAGTCCGCATCATTGCTACTAACATCTTTCAACATAGTTTTCTCTAGGAACATATCATAAATAAAACGGGGAAGCTATTAGCGAGCAATTGATCTACAACATAGATATGCAAATTGTAGCGACCAGACCTCAAACGGTCCAATCTCTATGCTCCGGTGTCATCCCTGGATCAGTAATGCTGACACCACACAGTACTTGAAGGATTTATAACAAAGTAGCAATCACACACTTATTACATCGAGTGTCTCAAAAGAGAACTTATTACAATAAATATGGCTTAAGGCCATCTAATAACAATAACAGCGGAAGGCTTGGAAGATAAGTGAGTCCATCAACTCCAACGGCATCACTGAGTATAGAACCATGACCTAAAGGCACCTTACTCATCGTCTGAAAAGTCTGCAACATGAACATTGCGGCCCGAAACGGGTCAGCACATGGAATATGCTGGCAATGTAACTCATAGAGAGCAATGAAAGAATAAGACTATACTACATGCATATTTGGCTTGTGGAAAGCTCTATGGTTACAGTTTTGCGTAAAGCCAATTTTTCCGTACTACAAAGGAATAAATTTTATTTAACTATCATGGTAGTTGTTAAACATTGAGAGTGTAGACACCCTCTCAATCCCAATTAAGCATCATCATTAAAACCCAACAAAATTAATTTAGAGTAACATGATGAGATTCACATGATAATCCAAGTACTAGATACTCAAGATGTCCATAACCGGGGACATGGCTAACCATGATTAGTTTATACACTCTGCAGAGTTTTGCGCACTTTTACCCACAAGACTCGATCTCCTCCGTTGGGATTCTCGCACTACATGATGTTTGAGAAACGGATGACCGAGACATAGTCTTTCAGAAGCGCTTGCACCTTACGAACGGGTAGACCGTACCAACCTACATCCCCTACATCTGCTAGTCTACCACTGTAAGAGTTCACACGACTTAGTAAACTATGCTAGAGCCCATAGTAGCTTGTGGCTGCACACGGAAGTTTCTAGTATGAATAATCTCATGATCCCTTTGAGCCTGGGTGGTGGTCCAAAAGAAAACAGGCAATCGCTGGAATACCCAGGTGTCTCAATCCACCCAGATGTGTGTTTAGGTTGCCACCTTAAATAAACCATTAATTTAATAAATCTCACATCTGTCATGGATACACTCACCCAGTCCACGTCTACTAGCATAGCATGGCATAATAAGCAAACATAGAAGTAACTCCCAAAGGTTTGATAATAAAACAGGTAATAGGTACTACCTCATCTACTTCCCAAACCCATAATTTAATTAGATCCTAATCATGCAATGGTGTGAGGATTGATCTAATGCAATAAAAACTGGGTAGTAGGAGGTATGATCAAAGTGTTACTTGCCTTGCTGATGATCCGCAAAACCTAGCAATTCGAAGTAGGAAGCGGCGCACTCCGGGTACTCTATCGCAAACAAACAAGCATACAATAAGTATTCATCTAATGCACAGGTAAAACTAGAATAAGAGATCTAACCAGATAGTTCAACTTAAGAACTCCGGTTGGCAAAAAGAATCAAATCAAACGGAGCAACGAAAGACAAACGACGAAAGAAACAAGCTTCGTTTACTATTCTGGATCTAGGTCAAATTTTACAGAGGCAAAAACTTGTTTGAGTTGGTTAAACGGAAAGAGGGTTTCGAGACGAAACTCCAGGCGCTTGAATCACCTGATTCTGATAAACGAGCGAAAAGTTAAACTAGAACGAAAATCAGATCAGAAATCGCGATCAGAAATAATCGCGGAATAATCCGAGAAAAAGAAAAACGACGAACAGAATAATGAATGAATGTTCGTTTTCTGGAACTAAACGATGAACACATTCGTTAAAATGAACGGACGAGCGAACGCTCGCTAAATAAATAAACCAGAAAAAACTGAACTATTTAAAAGAACAAAACTAGGGTTTTTCAAAAAAAACCGAATCGTTTTTCTCAGAAAACCGGGTGGCGGGGCGGCTACCTCGGCTCGGTCCGGCGGGGCTCCGGCGGGGTTCCGGGCGACGGTGGGCAGCGGCGGCGGCGGGGCGGCGGCAGCAGTGGCGCGAGTCAGCGGCAGGCGGCGCGCGGCGGCTGGCAACGGGGCTGCGGGCGGCGGCGGGCGGCGCAGGCGGTGTGGCTACGTGCGACAGCGGGCGGCGCAGGCGGCGTTGGCGGGACGGCACGGCGACTCGGGCCTCCACGGGGCTTGGGTGGCTATTTAAGGAGGGAGGGGGCGGCCTTGCTTGGGGAGGGCGGTCTGCGGCGCGTGCCCGGCTCGTACTCCGAGTTTGGAGGCAGCTCAGCGAGGGAGGCGGTGGCCTGGCGGGCTGGCCTGGCTCGGCTAGGCCTTTGGCCCAGTCGGGCGCGGGGTTTTTTAAACAATTTCACCGAAACTAATAAAAATTCTAGAAAAATAAATAAAAATCTAAAATTGCCAAAACAAAATTTCACCGTCTAAATAAAATATTTAGAACATGATGAACATTTTTGTGCCCTAAATGCAATTTTTGAAAATGTACATTTTTTCCTAAATTCAAATAAAACCACGAAAAACTCCAGAATAAAACCTTATTTGATTTTTTTATTAAATCCTCAATATTTCTTTATTTTGGGAAAGTCATTTTATTCCCTCTCTCATATTTTGATAATAGAAATAATTGAAGATAAAATAAATAAAATCAAATGATCCTATTATCAAAATTTGAGAAAACTCAAATATGAAAATAACAAAATCCCTAACTCTCTCCGAGGGTCCTTGAGTTGCGTAGAATTTCTAGGATCAACCCAAAATGCAAATAAATATGATATGCAGTGATGATCTATTGTATACCATTCCAAATTGAAAATTTGGGATGTTACAAACCTACCCCCTTAAGATGAATCTCGCCCTCGAGATTCGGGTTGGCTAGAAAATATGTGAGGGTGGTCCTTCAACAAATCTTCCTCTCGTTCCCAGGTGGCTTATCCTCCGTGTGGTGGATCCACTGAACTTTGCAAAACTTGATAACCTTGCTGCGGGTTACTCGGCTGGCATACTCAAGAATCTTGACTGGTTTCTCCTCATAGGTCAAATCACTGTCCAGCTGAATCGCTTCCAGCGGCACTGTATCTCTCAACGGTATATCAGCCATCTCCGCGTGGCACTTCTTTAACTGGGAAACGTGGAACACGTCGTGAACTCCTGACAATCCTTCGGGTAATTCCAACTTGTAGGCTACTTCTCCCATACGCTCGAAAACCTTGTATGGTCTTACAAAATGTGGTGCTAACTTTCCCTTAACTCCAAAGCGCTTAACTCCTCGAAGTGGAGATACTCGAAGATAAACTCGGTCTCCGACTTCGTAAATTGTCTCCTTGCATTTAGAATTTGCGTAGCTCTTCTGCCTGGACTGGGCTACCTTGAGCCTATCGCGAATCAATTTCACCTTCTATTCAGACTCCTTAATCAGATCCTGTCCAAACAACCATCGGTCTCCAACTCCATCCCATGACAACGGGGTTCTGCACCTCCTTCCGTACAAGGCTTCGAAAGGGGCCATCTTCAAACTAGATTGATAACTGTTGTTGTAAGAGAACTCTGCATATGGCAAATTGTCGTCCCAACTAGATCCATAATCTAGCGCACAAGCTCTCAGCATATCCTCCAAAATCTGATTGACTCTCTCGGTCTGTCCATCTCTCTGCGGATGGAAAGTTGTAATGAATTCTAGCCTGGTACCCAAAGTTTCGTGCAACTGATTCCAGAACTTTGAGGTAAACTGGGTTCCTCTATCTGATACAATGCTCCTTGGAACTCCATGCAGACATACGATCCTGGTCATGTATATCTTTGCCAACTTGGCACTAGTATAGGTAGTCTTCACTGGGATGAAATGAGCTACCTTTGTCAAACGATCGACTACTACCCAAATCGAGTCATAGCCTCAACGCGTTCTGGGAAATCCTGTAATAAAATCCATGCCTAGCTTATCCCACTTCCATTTGGGTATCGGCAATGGATGTAGCAATCCCGCTAGCTTCTGATGCTCTGCCTTTACTCTTTGACATACATCACAAACTGCTACATACTCCGCAATATCCTTCTTCATTCCGGTCCACCAGAAAGTATCCTTCAAATCCAGATACATCTTGGTATTTCCTGCGTGAATCAAATATGGTGAATCATGGGCCTCTTGCAGAATCAACTTCCTGATCTCTGGGTCATTGGGCACATAAACACGGTCTTCAAACCATAAGGTCTCGTGTTCATCCTCACGAAATCCTTTAGCTTTTCCTTTGCTCATTTTCTCCTTAATAGAAGCAATCTCCTTGTCAGTCCTTTGAGCTTCTCTTATCTCATCCATCAAAGTGGACTGAATCTCCAATGCTGCTACATAGCCTCTCGGAACTATCTCCAAACATAGCTCACAAAGATTCTCGGCTAACTCTCTTGGTAAATCTCCCGTCATTAGGGTGTTGACATGGCTTTTACGGCTCAATGCGTCAGCTACTACATTAGCCTTTTCGGGGTGATAATGCAATCTCATATCATAATCCTTGATGAGATCCAACCATCTCCTTTTCCTGAGATTTAACTCCTACTACGTGAAAATGTACTTCAAACTCTTGTGATCCGTGTACACCTCACAATGGATTCGAATGAGAAAATGTCTCCAAGTCTTCAACACATGCACTACGGCTGCTAATTCCAAATCATGGGTGGCATAATTTAACTCATGAGGCTTAAGCTATCATGAGGCATAGGAACAACTCTTCCTTCCTGCATAAGCACTACTCCAAGTCCTCGACGTGAAGCGTCACAATACACCTCATAATCCTTGGTCTGATCTGGCAAAATCAACACTGGTGATGTAACCAGATGTCTCTTCAACTCCTGGAAACTGGCCTCACACTCTTCAGTCCATTTGAACTTGGTATCCTTCTTCAACAACTTGGTCATAGGCTTCGCAATCTTCGAGAAGTTTTCAATGAATCTCCGGTAGTATCCTGCGAGTCCAAGAAAACTCTGGATCTCTCCGACTATTGTTGGCGCTTCCCAATTTGTCGCAGTGTCAACCTTGGTGGGATCTACTGCTATACCTTCTCCAGATATAACGTGTCCGAGGAATCCAACTTCCTTCAACCAAAACTCACATATGCTAAACTTGGCATATAACTGATGTTCTCTGAGCTTTCCAAGTACCAAACGCAAATGCTCCTTATGATCCTCTTCATTCTTCGAGTAAACTAGGATATCATCAATGAACACTACGACGAACTTATCCAAAAAACTCCATAAACACTTTGTTCATCATGTTCATAAAATATGCAGGGGCGTTAGTCAGACCAAATGACATAACGGTATACTCATACAGCCCATACCTGGTGGTAAATGCCGTCTTAGGTATATCATGTTCTCGAATCTTCAACTGATGGTACCCTGATCGCAGATTGATCTTGGAAAATACCTTAGCTCCTTGCAATCGATCAAACAGATCATTGATCATCGGTAGTGGGTACTTGTTCTTGATGGTTACTTCATTCAATCCTCGATAATCAACAACCATCCTTAACGATCCATCCTTTTTCCCCACTAGAAGTACCGGCGATCCCCAAGGTGAAGAACTGGGGCGAATATAACCCTTATCCAATAACTCTTTAATCTGCTTCTTAATCTCCTCCAAATCCATTGCGGGCATCCTGTATGGTCTCTTAGATATTGGCCCTGTGCCTGGCAAAAGCTCAATCAAAAACTCAATATCTCTATCCGGTGGCATGCCTGTCAACTCCTCTGGAAATACGTCAGGGAAATCCTTTACCACTGGTACTTCCTCCTGCACAACTCCTGTTAGGGAATTTACTCGAGTCCTCTTCGGCACATGCCGGGATACATACTTGATCCTTCTTCCTTCTGGCGTTGTAAGCAAAATTGACTTACTGGCGCATTCAATATTCCCTTCATACTTCGATAACCAATCCATGCCTAATATCACATCCAATCCTTGAGATTCCAATACTATTAGGTCTGAGGGAAATACGTAGTTACCAATCCTTAATGGTAACCGATCACACCATAGACTAGCCATATACTCTGCTCCAGGTGAGGTTACTAACATGGGTGACCTAAGGGCTTGGGTTGGCAATTTATACTTATCCACAAATCCCCTTAAGATGTATGAATGCGATGCACCAGTATCAAAAAGGACGAGTGCAGTAAATGACTTAACCAAAAACTTACCGATTACTGCATTCGGCTGCTCTTCAACCTCCTCCATGTTAACGTGGTTCACCTGCCCCCTATTGAAAGGGTTCGGCTTCTTCCCAGAGCTTCCATTGCCATTTCCATTCTGGGATTCAGGACATTCATTGGCGTAATGTCCGGTCTTCTGGCACTTAAAGCAAGTGACTTGGCTCAGGTCTCTCTTGGCTGGGGTTGATGGGTTGGTACGGTTCTGGCCGTTGCTTCCTCCATTCCCATTACCTTTCTTGGGGCCATTATGATTGTGCGAGCTACCTCCTCCATGGGTATGCTGAAAGTGTCCTCCCGGTCTAGGGGTAAAACGTGGCTTTTGCTGAGCTCCAGAATTGTACTTCCCTTGTCCATACTTCCTATTGCGGTTCTCAATCTGCTGCTACTTCCCTTCAATCATAAGAGCATGATCTACCAACTCCTAGTAGTTGTTAAAGGTTGCTACCATCAACTGCATGCTCAACTCTTCATTCAGTCCTTCCAGAAACTTCTCCTATTTAGCCGCATCCGTAGCAACGTCATCTGGGGCATAACTTGCTAGCTTACTAAAGTCCTCCACCTACTGGCCAACTGTCCGTCCTCCTTGGCGCAAGTTGCGAAACTCACGCTTCTTCATCGCCATAGCTCCTACTAAAACATGGGCAGTACGGAAAGCTTGTTGAGACTGGTCCCATGTGATAGTGTCGATAGGGAAAGTGGCTATGAAATTCTCCCACCATGATGCTGCAGGTCCTTCAAGCTGATGGGCGGCAAACTTCACCTTTTCCGCATCTATGCATCCTACCGTGGTCAACTCCCTAGCTGTCTTGCGGAGCCAATCATTTGCTACTATCGGCTCGATGCTACTAGAGAACACCGGCGGATTCAGCCTAAGAAAACGGGCTAAGTGATCAACAGGTGGTGGTGGTGGATTGTTGTTGTTGTTCCCCTGATTCTGATTCTGGACTAGCAACCGCATCAATGTGTTCTGCTGTTGGATCAACTGAGTGAGCTCCGGTGCGAAGGTAAATCCGGGGTCACGTCTCGGAGGCATCCGAGGGGTTTTAAAAAGATGAGGTTTAAGAATAGAGGGGGTCTAAAGAGAAAACACTACCCATATGCACATGAGGCAAAAGCAAACAATTCACTTCATTCAATCAAACAAGGGCATACAATCGATCTAACTATCGCAAAAGTGCTCGGACTACTATATTTACATGGGGGACTACTACTATTGTTGGGGTGGTCTACTAGAAATATTCTTCGGTTACAGACTCCATGATATCTGCTCCAGCTTCATCAACATAGTCATCATCACTATCATCTGGATCCGAGTCGGTGTTGTCGATGATGATGTAGTCTTCCGGGCGAATCTCCTTGGGTTCTTCGTCTTCTTCTACTGGTGTAGGGTCTCCCATAAATATTCCAATCTTCTTGATCAAGTCGTCATTCTTCTCCACTAGTACTTCGATTTCCTCTTCATAATCTTCATGTGTAGCCTTGAGTTCTTCCTCCAGTTCCTTGATTCTTGTTCTTGCCTTCTTCAGATCTATCATATCTGCGCACATCTGATTCTCCTGACGTCGAATGTGCTGGTTTAGCTCCTGGATAAAAGCTGCAATTGATCTATCCTTCTTGGTGCTGATCATCTCCCAATGCTCATCTCGGCGCCCACAAATCTGGTAGATAGTATCCTTCAGATCATTGCTGTAAACTTCTCCAATACGTCCCATGGTGGTGTGAGCTGCCATGCTCTTTCCTAGACTCCAGGTTGGTGCATCAAAGGAAAACTCTATGGGCTCGGTGACTGGCATGAACGTCCTTCCTGGAACATGAACTTGTATCATCCAGCGCTCCTCTTCAGGTAAAGTGGCGTTGTAGGTTCCGGTAAAGCTTGGTACTCCGATGTTTAGGTATCTAGTGACTTCCTTCAAGTGACGTCCAAAGGGTGTATCTTCATCCGGTTGTGTGAACTTGTTCCTTGCATCCGCCATCCTAAAAGAGTAGAAAAGATGAGGAGTTGGAATGGGAAGAGTGAGTAGTGATCTAGGGCTTTAGCTTAGTGGTCGTGTCCTATAGTCAGCGTGTGCTCTGATACCATCTTGTAGCGACCAGACCTCAAACGGTCCAATCTCTGTGCTCCGGTGTCATCCCTGGAACAGTAATGCTGACACTAGACAGTACTTGAAGGATTGATAACAAAGTAGCAATCACACACTTATTACATCGAGTGTCTCAAAAGAGAACTTATTACAATAAATATGGCTTAAGACCATCTAATAACGATAACAGCGGAAGGCTTGGAAGATAAGTGAGTCCATCAACTCCAACGGCATCACTGAATATAGAACCACGACCTAAAGGCACCTTACTCGTCGTCTGAAAAGTCTGCAACATGAACGTTGCAGCCCGAAATGGGTCAGCACATGG
This sequence comes from Triticum dicoccoides, assembly GCF_002162155.2. Taxonomy (NCBI): domain Eukaryota; kingdom Viridiplantae; phylum Streptophyta; class Magnoliopsida; order Poales; family Poaceae; genus Triticum; species Triticum dicoccoides. The sequence goes on along the minus strand of NC_041392.1, from coordinate 594,868,297 downwards.
AATATGCTGGCAATGTAACACATAGAGAGCAATGAAAGAATAAGACTATACTACATGCATATTTGGCTGGTGGAAAGCTCTATGGCTACAGTTTTACGTAAAGCCAATTTTTCCCTACTGCAAAGGAATAAATTTTATTTAACTATCATGGTAGTTGTTAAACATTGAGAGTGTAGACACCCTCTCAATCCCAATTAAGCATCATCATTAAAACCCAACAAAATTAATTTAGAGTAACATAATGAGATTCACATGATAATCCAAGTACTCGATACTCAAGATGTCCATAACCGGGGACACTGCTAACCATGATTAGTTTATACACTCTGCAGAGGTTTGCACACTTTTCCCCACAAGACTCGATCTCCTCCGTTGGGATTCTCGCACTACATGATGTTTGAGAAACGGATGATCGAGACATAGTCTTTCAGAAGCGCTTGCACCTTACGAACGGGTAGACCGTACCAACCTACATCCCCTACATCTGCTAGTCTACCACTGTAAGAGTTCGCACGACTTAGTCAACTATGCTAGAGCCCATAGTAGCTTGTGGCTGCACACAGAAGTTTCTATTATGAATAATCTCATGATCCCTTTGAGCCTGGGTGGCGGCCCAAAAGAAAACAGGCAATCGCTGGAATACCCAGGTGCCTCAATCCACCCAGATGTGTGTTTAGGTTGCCACCTTAAATAAACCATTAATTTAACAAATCTCACATCTGTCATGGATACACTCACCCAATCCACGTCTACTAGCATAGCATAGCATAATAAGCAAACGTAGAAGTAACTCCCAAAGGTTTGATAATAAAACAGGTAATAGGTACTACCTCATCTACTTCCCAAACCCACAATTTAATTAGATCCTAATCATGCAATGGTGTGAGGATTGATCTAATGCAATAAAAACTGGGTAGTAGGAGGTATGATCAAAGTGTTACTTGCCTTGCTGATGATCCGCAAAACCTAGCGATTCGAAGTAGCAAGCGGCGCACTCCGGGTACTCTATCGCAAACAAACAAGCATACAATAAGTACTCATCTAATGCATAGGTAAAACTTGAATAAGAGATCTAACCAGATAGTTCAACTTAAGAATTCCGGTTGGCAAAAAGTATCAAATCAAACGGAGCAACGAAAGACAAACGGCGAAAGAAACAAGCTTCGTTTACTATTCTGGATCTAGGTAAAATTTTACAGAGGCAAAAACTTGTTTGAGTTGGTTAAACGGAAAGAGGGTTTCGAGACGAAACTCCAGGCGCTTGAATCGCCTGATTCCGATAAACGAGCAAAAAGTTAAACTAGAACGAAAATCGGATCAGAAATCGCGATCAGAAATAATCGTGAAATAATCCGAGAAAAAGAAAAACGACTAACAGAATAATGAACGAACGTTCGTTTTCTGGAACTAAACGATGACGCGTTCGTTAAAACGAATGGACGAGTGAACGCTCGCTAGATAAATAAACTGGAAAAAACCGATCTATTTAAAAAACAAAAACTAGGGTTTTTCAAAAAACGAATCGGTTTTTCCCAGAAAACCGAGCGGCGGGGCGGCTACCTCGGCTCGCTCCGGCGGGGTTCCGGGCGGCGGTGGTGGGCAGCAGCGGTGGCGGGGCGGCGGCAGC
>NC_041392.1:594855595-594866508 GCF_002162155.2 Triticum dicoccoides | reverse complement strand
GGCGCAGGCGGCGTGGCTGCGTGGGCGGGACGGCACGGCGACTCGGGGCTCCAGGGGGGCGTGTGGCTATTTAAGGAGGGAGGGGGCGGCCTCGCTAGGGGAGGGGGGTCGGCGGCGCGTGCCCGGCTCGGACTCCGAGTCCGGCGGCAGCTCAACGAGGGAGGCGGTGGCCTGGCGGGCCGGCCTGGCTCGGCTGGGCCTTTGGCCCAGTCGGGCGCGGGGTTTTATTTTTAAACAATTTCGCTGAAACTAAGAAAAATTTTAGAAAAATAAATAAAAATCTAAAATTGCCAAAACAAATTTTCACCGTCTAAATAAAATATTTAGAACATGATGAACATTTTCTTGGCCCTAAATGCAATTTTTGAAAATGTGCATTTTTTCCTAAATTCAAATAAAACTCTAGAATAAAACCTTATTTGATTTTTTATTAAATCCTCAATATTTCTTTATTTTTGGAAAGTCATTCTATTCACTCTCTCATATTTTGATAATAGAAATAATTGAAGATAAAATAAATAAAATCAAATGATCCTATTTTCAAAATTTGAGAAAACTCAAATATGAAAATAACAAAATCCCCAACTCTCTCCGAGGGTCCTTGAGTTGCGTAGAATTTCTAGGATCAACCCAAACTGCAAATAAATATGATATGCAATGATGATCTATTGTATAACATTCCAAATTGAAAATTTGGGATGTTACACAAATACTATCAGGACTAAGTTCATGATAAATTAAAGTTCAATTAATCATATTACTTAAGAACTCCACTTAGATAGACATCCCTCTAGTCATCTAAATGATCACGTGAACCAAATCAACTAAACCATGTCCAATCATCACGTGAGATGGAGTAGTTTTCAATGGTGAATATCACTATGTTGATCATATCTACTATATGATTCACGCTCGACCTTTCGGTCTCCAGTGTTCCGAGGCCATATCTGCATATGCTAGGCTAGTCAAGTCTAACCCGAGTATTCTGCGTGTGAAATACTGGCTTGCACATGTTGTATGTGAACGTAGAGCTTATCACACCTGATCATCACGTGGTGTCTCGGCATGACGAACTATAGCAACGGTGCATACTCAGGGAGAACACTTATACCTTGAAATTTAGTGAGAGATCATCTTATAATGATACCGCCGAACTAAGCAAAATAAGATGCATAAAAGATAAACATCACATGCAATCAATATAAGTGATATGATATGGACATCATCATCTTGTGCCTTTGATCTCCATCTCCAAAGCACCGTCATGATGACCATCGTCACCGGCTTGACACCTTGATCTCCATTGAAGAATCGTTGTCGTCTCGCCAACTATTGCTTCTACGACTATCGCTACCGCTTAGTGATAAAGTAAAGCAATTACATGGTGATTGCATTTCATACAATAAAGCGGCAACCATATGGCTCCTGCCAGTTGCCGATAACTCTGTTACAAAACATGATCATCTCATACAATAAAATTTAGCATCATGTCTTGACCATATCACATCACAACATGCCCTACAAAAACAAGTTAGACGTCCTCTACTTTGTTGTTGCAAGTTTTATGTGGCAGCTACGGGCTTAGCAAGAACCGTTCTTACCTATGCATCAAAAACTACAACGTGGTATAGTGATTGCTTTTTGATATTCAGAAAGAACCATGTTCATTGAATCTAATTCAACTAAAGTTGGAGAAACTAGCCACCTGTGTGCGTAGCACGTCGGTAGAACCAGCCCTGTGTAAGCGTACGCATAATGTTGGTATGAGCCGCTTCATCTAACAATACCGTTGAATCAAGAATCAACTAGTGACGGCAAGCAATATATATATACCCACGCCCACAACTCCTTTGTATTCTACTCGTGCATATAACATCTACACATAGACCTGGCTCGGATACCACTGTTGGGGAACGCAGTAATTTCAAAAAAATTCCTATGCACACGCAAGATCATGGTGATGCATAGCAACGAGAGGGGAGAGTGTTGTCCACGTGCCCTCGTAGACCTAAGCGGAAGTGTTATGACAACACGGTTGATGTAGTCGTACGTCTTCACGATCGACCGATCCTAGTACCAAAAGTACGGCACCTCTGTGATCTGCACACGTTCAGCTCCATGACGTCGCACGAACTCTCGATCCAGCTGAGTGTCGAGGGAGAGCTTCGTTAGCACGACGGCGTGATGACGGTGACGATGGTGCTACCATCACTGGGCTTCGCCTAAGCACTACGATGATATGACTGATGTGGATTATGGTGGAGGGGGGCACCGCACATGGCTAAGGGATCAATGATCAACTTGTGTGTTCATGGGGTGGCCCCCTCCTCCGTATATAAAGGAGTGGAGGAGGGGAGGGTCCGGCCCTCTCTATGGTGCGCCCTAGGGGAGTCCTACTCCCACCGGGAGTAGGATTTCCCCATTCCCTAGTTGGAGTAGGAGAGGAAGGGAAGGAGGAGTAGGAGAGAAGGAAATGCCCCCCCCCCAAGATTATTCCAATTCGGCATCCTGCCCAAGAGGGGAGCACCAGCCGCTTGCGGGCTGGTGTGCTTCCTTCTTATGGCCCATAAGGCCCATAACTTCTCCCGAGGGGCTCCAGTAACCTCCCGGTACTCCGGAAAAATGCCCGAACCACTCGGAACCATTTCGATGTCCAAACATAGGTTTCCAATATATCGATCTTTATGTATCGACCATTTCTAGACTCCTCGTCATGCCCATGATCACATTCGGGACTCCGAACAACCTTTGGTTCATCAAAAGACATAAACTCATAATACTGATCGTCACCGAATGTTAAGCGTGCAGTCCCTATGGGTTCGAGAACTATGTAGACATGACCGATACTCACTTCCGGTCAATAACCAATAGCCGAACCTAGATGCTCATATTGGTTCCTACATATTCTACGAAGATCTTTACCGATCAAACCACATAACAACATACGTTGTTCCCTTTGTCATCGGAATGTTACTTGCCCAAGATTCGATCGTCGGTATCTCAATACCTAGTTCAATCTCATTACCGGCAAGTCTCTTTACTCGTTCCGTAATGCATCATCCCACAACTAACTCATTAGTCAGAATGCTTGCAAGGCTTATAGTGATGTCCATTATCGAGAGGGCCCAGAGATACCTCTTCGATACTCGGAGTGACAAATCCTAATCTCGATCTATGCCAACTCAACAAACACCATTGGACACACCTGTAGAGCACCTTTATAATCACCCAGTTACGTTGTGACGTTTGGTAGCACAAAAAGTGTTCCTCCGGTATTCGGGAGTTGCATGATCTCATAGTCATAGGAACATGTATAAGTTATGGAGAAAGCAGTAGCAGCAAGCTAAATGATCATCGTTCTAAGCTAACAGATGGGTCAAGTAAATCACATCATTCTCTAATGATGTGATCCCGTTAATCAAATGACAACTCATGTCTATGGTTAGGAAACATAACCATCATTGATTCAACGAACTAGTCAAGTAGAGGCAAACTAGTGACACTCTGTTTGTCTATGTATTCACACATGTACTAAGTTTCCGGTTAATACAATTCTAGCATGAATAATAAACATTTATCATGATATAAGGAAATAAATAATAACTTTATTACTGCCTCTAGGGAATATTTCCTTCACACCGCACATGGCTAAGAAACAATTGATGTGCTTTGGGGTGTAACCTGCCCCCGTATATAAAGGAGGAGAGGGGAGGAGGCCGGCCCTAGGGGCGCGCCAAGTGGGGGGAAACCCACTAGGACTCCTAGTCCTAGTCTCCCCCCTTCCTTCTTTCGTAGGGGGAAGGGGGAAGGAGAGGGATTGGGAGAAGGAAAGGGGGGCCGCGCCCCTCCCCTTGTCCAATTAGGACTCCCCATGGGGGGCGTGCTCCACTCCTTGTGGTCTGCCCTCTCTCTCCCCTATAGCCCATGTGGCCCATTACTTTCCCCGGGGGGTTCTAGTAACCCCTCGGTACTCCGATAAATATTTGAAACACTCTGAAATGATTCCGTTGTCCGAATACTATCATCCAATATATCAATCTTTACCTCTCGACCATTTCGAGACTCCTCGTCATGTCTGTGATCTTCCGGGACTCCGAACAATCTTCGGTCACCAAAACACATAACTCATAATACAAATCGTCATCGAACGTTAAGTGTGCAGACCCTACGGGTTCGAGAACTATGTAGACATGACCGAGACACATCTCTGATCAATAACCAATAACAGAACCTGGATGCTCATATTGGTTCCTACATATTCTACGAAGATCTTTATCGGTCAAACCGCAATGACAACATACGTCATTCCCTTTGTCATCGGTATTTTACTTGCCCGAGATTCGATAGTTGGTATCTTCAAACATAGTTCAATCTCGTTAGCAGCAAGTCTCTTTATCGTTGCGTAATGCATCATCCCCAGCTAACTCATTAGTCACATTGCTTGCAAGGCTTATCGTGATGTGCATTACCGAGAGGGCCCAGAGATACCTCTCCGATACTCGGAGTGACAAATCCTAATCTCGATCTATGCCAACCCAACAAACACCTTCGGAGACACCTATAGAGCATCTTTATAATCACCCAATTACGTTGTGACATTTGATAGCACACAAGGTGTTCCACCGGTATTCGGGAGTTGCTTAATCTCATAGTCAAAGGAATATGTATATGTCATGAAGAAAGCAATAGCAATAAAACTTAATGATCATTATGCTAAGCTAATGGGTGGGTCTTGTCCATCACATCATTCTCCTAACGATGTGATCCCGTTCATCAAATGACCATGTCTATGGTCAGGAAACTTAATCATCTTTGATTAATGAGCTAGTCAGGTAGAGGCATACTAGGGACACTTTGTTTTGTCTATGTATTCACACATGTATCGAGTTTCCAGTTAATACAGATATAGCATGAATAATAAACATTTATCATGATATAAGGAAATATAAGTAACAACTTTATTATTGCCTCTAGGGCATATTTCCTTCAGTCTCCCACTTGCACTAGAGTCAATAATCTAGATTACATTGTAATGATTCTAACAGCCATGGAGTCTTGGTGCTGATCATGTTTTTCTCATGGAATAGGCTTAGTCAACGGGTCTGCAACATTCAGATCCATATGTATTTTGCAAATATCTATGTCTCCCTCCTTGACTTGATCGCGGATGGAGTTGAAGCGTCTCTTGATGTGTTTGGTACTCTTGTGAAATCTGGATTCCTTCGCTAAGGCAATTGCTCCAGTATTGTCACAAAAGATTTTCATTGGACCCGATGCACTAGGTATTACACCTAGATCGGATATGAACTCCTTCATCCAGACTCCTTCATTTGCTGCTTCCGAAGCAACTATGTACTCTGCTTCACATGTAGATCCCACCACGACACTTTGCTTGGAACTACACCAACTGACAGCTCCACCATTCAATATAAATACGTATCTGGTTTGCGACTTAGAGTCATCTGGATCGGTGTCAAAGCTAGCATCAACGTAACCATTTACGACGAGCTCTTTGTCACCCCCATAAATGAGAAACATATCCTTAGTCCTTTTCAGGTACTTCAGGATGTTCTTGACCGCTGTCCAGTGATCCACTCCTGGATTACTTTGGTACCTCCCTGCTAAACTTATAGCAAGGCACACATCAGGTCTGGTACACAACATTGCATACATGATAGAACCTATGGCTGAGGCATAGGGAATGACTTTCATTTTCTATCTATCTTCTGCAGTGGTTAGGAATTGAGTCTGACTCAACTTCACACCTTGTAACACAGGCAAGAACCCTTTCTTTGACTGGTCCAAACTTCTTCAAAACTTTATCAAGGTATGTGCTTTGTGAAAGTCCAATTAAGCGTCTTCATCTATCTCTATAGATCTTGATGCCCAGTATATAAGCAGCTTCACCGATGTCTTTCATTGAAAAATTCTTATTCAAGTATCCTTTTATGCTATCCAGAAATTCTATATCATTTTCAATCAACAATACGTCATCCATATGTAATATTAGAAATGCTATAGAGCTCCCACTCACTTTCTTGTAAATGCAGGCTTCTCCAAAAGTCTGTATAAAAGCATATGCTTTGATCACACTATCAAAGCGTATATTCCAACTCCGAGATGCTTGCACCAGTCCATAAATGGATCTTTGGAGCTTGCGCACTTTGTTAGCACCTTTGTGATTGACAAAACCTTCTGGTTGCATCATATACAACTCTTCTTTAAGAAATCCATTAAGGAAAGTAGTTTTGACATCCATTTGCCAAATTTCATAATCATAAAATGTGGCAATTGCTAACATGATTTGGACAGACTTAAGCATCACTACAGATGAGAAGGTATCATCATAGTCAACTCCTTAAACTTGTCGAAAACCTTTCACAACAAGTCGAGCTTTGTACACAATAACATTACCATCAGCGTCAGTCTTCTTCTTGAAGATCCATTTATTCTCTATGGCTTGCCGATCATCGGTAAAGTCAACTAAAGTCCATACTTTGTTCTCATACATGGATCCCATCTCAGATTTCATGGCCTCAAGCCATTTCGCGGAATCTGGGCTCATCATCGCTTCCTCATAATTTGTAGGTTCGTCATGGTCTAGTAACATGACTTCCAGAACAGGATTACCGTACCACTCTGGTGCGGAACGTACTCTAGTTGACCTACGAGGTTCGGTAATAACTTGATCTGAAGTTTCTTGATCATCATCATTAGCTTTCTCATTAATTGGTGTAGGCATCATTGGTACTGATTTCTTTGATGAGCTACTTTCCAATTCGAGAGAAGGTATGATTACCTCATCAAGTTCTACTTTCCTCCCACTCACTTCTTTCGAGAGAAACTCCTTCTATAGAAAGGATCCATTCTTAGCAACAAATATCTTTCCTTCGGATCTGTGATAGAAGGTGTACCCAATAGTTTCTTTTGGGTATCCTATGAAGACGCACTTCTCCGATTTGGGTTCGAGCTTACCAGGCTAAAGCTTTTTCACATAAGCATCGCAACCCCAAACTTTAAGAAATGACAGCTTTGGTTTCTTGCCAAACCACAATTCGTACGGTGTCATATCAACGGATTTAGATGGTGCCCTATTTAACGTGAATGCAGTTATCTCTAATGCATAACCCCAAAACGATAGTGGTAAATCGGTAAGAGACATCATAGATCGCACCATATCTAATAAAGTACGGTTACGATGTCCAGACGTACCATTACGCTGTGGTGTTCCAGGTGGCGTGAGTTGCGAAACTATTCCACATTGTTTTAAATGAAGACCAAACTTGTAACTCAAATATTCTCCTTCGCGATCAGATCGTAGAAACTTTAATTTTCTTGTTAAGATAATTTTCCACTTCACTCTAAAATTCTTTGAACTTTTCAAATGTTTTAGACTTGTGTTTCATTAAGTAGATATACCCATATCTGCTCAAATCATTTGTGAAGGTTAGAAAATAACGATACCCGCCACGAGCCTCAACACTCATCGGACCACATACATTAGTATGTATTATTTCCAATAAGTCAGTGGCTCGCTCCATTGTTCAGGAGAATGGAGTCTTAGTCATCTTGCCCATGAGTCATGGATGTCAAGCATCAAGTGATTCCAAAAGCCCATCTGCATGGAGTTTCTTCATGCGCTTTGCAACAATATGACCTAAACGGCAGTGCCACAAATATGTTGCACTATCATTATTAACTTTGCATCTTATGGCATTGTGGCACCCCACCTCAGAGAAACCAAAATGCCCCGTATTCCAGCCAAGATATCGAGATGAATTTTCTGGAATATGGCACTGCTTAACATAGAACAAATCAGCTCTTATTACAAAGGATAATGATACAAGTGTCTGATGTTACCAAGGATCACATCAGCACGGCGACACTATGCCTGCGATACTACACTTCCTCTATGCTAGCAGAAGAACAACTCGTAGTAGTGGAATACTTCTAGCAGCGGAACAACGACGAAGGTGGTGAACTCCACTCTGCAGGGACTCTGGCTGGGACACGATCTAGCTCGCACGCGCGGATACCTCGATAAGCAATTGTGACACCCCCGATTTGATCGTACACTAATCATACACACAAATGTGTACGATCAACATCAAGGACTCACGGGAAGATATCACAACATAATTCTAAAAATAAATAAGTCATCCAAGCATCATAATACAAGCCATGGGCCTCGAGGGCTCGAATACAAATGCTCGATCATAGACGAGATAGCGGAAGCAACAATATCTGAGTATGGACATAAGTTAAACAAGTTTCCATAAGATGGCTAGCACAAACTGGGATACAGATCGAAAGAGGCGCATGCCTCCTGCCTGGGATCCTCCCAATTACTCCTGGTCGTGGCGGCATGAACGTAGTAGTAGGCACCTCTGGTGTAGTAGGGGTCGCCGTCGACGGTGGCATCTGGCTCCTGGGCTCCATCATCTGGTTGCGACGTCCGAGAAGAAGAGGAAAAGGGGGGAAAGGGAGAGCAAAGCAACCGTGAGTACTCATCCAAAGTACTCGCAAGCAAGGATCTACACTACATATGCATTGGTATCAATGAAAGGTGTAGTATATGTGCTACCTCTTGAGCACTGCGTTGGTTTTCCCTTGAAGAGGAAAGGGTGATGCAGCAAAGTAGCGTAAGTATTTCCCTCAGTTTTTGAGAACCAAGGTATCAATCCAGTAGGAGGCCACGCACGAGTCTCTCACACCTACACAAACAAATAAAATCCTCGCAACCAACTCAATAAAGGGGTTGTCAATCCCTTCACGGTCACTTACGAAAGTGAGATCTGATAGATATGATAAGATAATATTTTTGGTATTTTTATGATAAAGATGCAAAGTAAAGAAAGCAAAATAAATGGAAAAGGAAATAGCTTGTTGATGGAAGATAGAACCGGGGCCATAGGTTTCACTAGTGGCTTCTCTCGAGAGCATAAGTATTATGGTGGGTAAACAAATTACTGTTGAGCAATTGACAGAATTGAGCATAGTTATGAGAATATCTAGGTATAATCATGTATATAGGCATCACGTCCGAGACAAGTAGACCGACTCCTGCCTGCATCTACTACTATTACTCCACACATCGACCGCTATCCAACATGCATCTAGAGTATTAAGTTCAAAAGAACAGAGTAATGCTTTAAGCAAGATGACATGATGTACAGGGATAAACTCATGCAATATGATATAAACCCCATCTTGTCATCCTCGATGGCAACAATACAATACATGCCTTGCTGCCCCTACTGTCACTAGGAAAGGACACCGCAAGATTGAACCCAAAGCTAAGCACTTCTCCCATTGCAAGAAAGATCAATCTTGTAGGCCAAACCAAACTGATAATTCGAAGAGACTTGCAAAGATAACCAATCATACATAAGAGAATTCAGAGAAGATTCAAATATTTTTCATAGATAAACTTGATCATATACCCACAATTCATCGGTCTCAACAAACACACCGCAAAAGAAGATTACATTGAATAGATCTCCACAAGAGAGGGGAGAACTTCATATTGAGATCCAAAAAGAGAGAAGAAGCCATCTAGCTAATAACTATGGACCCGAAGGTCTGAAGTAAACTACTCACACTTCATCGAAGAATCTATGGTGATGATGTAGAAGCCCTCCATGATCGATGCCCCCTCCGGCGGAGCTCCAGAAAAGGCCCCAAGATGGGATCTCACGGGTACATAAACTTACGGCGGTGGAATTAGGGTTTTGGCTCCGTATCTGGTAGTTTGGGGGTACGTAGGTATATATAGGAGGAAGAAGTACGTCGGTGGAGCAACATGGGCCCCACGAGGGTGGAGGGCGCGCCTGGGGGGTAGGCGCGCCCCCTACCTCGTGCCTTCCTGGTAGCTTTCTTGACGTAGGGTCCAAGTCCTCTGGATCACGTTTGTTCCAAAAATCACGTTCCCAAAGGTTTCATTCCGTTTGGACTCCGTTTGATATTCTTTTTCTGCGAAACTCTAAAATAGGCACAAAAAAACAGCAATTCTGGCTGGGCCTCCGATTAATAGGTTAGTCCCAAAAATAATAGAAAAGTGTATAATAAAGCCCAATAATGTCCAAAACAGGATATAATATAGCATGGAACAATCAAAAATTATAGATACGTTGGAGACGTATCAAGCATCCCCAAGCTTAATTCCTGCTCGTCCTCGAGTAGGTAAATGATAAAAACAGAATTTTTGATGTGGAATGCTACTTGGCATAATTTCAATGTAATTCTCTTAATTGTGGTATGAATATTCAGATCCTAAAGATTAAAGACAAAAGTTCAATATTGACATAGAAAACTTCAAGCATACTAACTAAGAAATTATGTCTCTTCAAAATAACATGGCCAAAGAAAGTTATCCCTACAAAATCATATAGTCTGGCTATGCTCCATCTTCACCACACAAAGTATTTAAATCATGCACAACCACAATGACAAGCCAAGCAATTGTTTCATACTTTTGGTGTTCTCAAACTTTTTCAATCTTCACGCAATACATGAGCGTGAGCCATGGACATAGCACTATATGTGGAATAGAATGGTGGTTGTGGAGAAGACAAAGAGGGAGAAGATAGTCTCACATCAACTAGGCGTATCAATGGGCTATGGAGATGCCCATTAATAGATATCAATGTGAGTGAGTAGGGATTGCCATGCAATAGATACACTTAGAGCTATAAGTATATGAAAGCGCAACAAAAAGAACTAAGTGGGTGTGCATCCAACTCGCTTGCTCACGAAGACCTAGGGCATTTTGAGGAAGCCCATTATTGGAATATACGAGCCAAGTTCTATAATGAAAAATTCCCACTAGTATATGAAAGTGATAACATAGGAGACTCTCTATCATGAAGATCATGATGCTACTTTGAAGCACAAGTGTGGAAAAAAGATAGTAG